>NW_004955414.1:24197255-24245191 GCF_000276665.1 Chinchilla lanigera
TTCTTCCTCTTGAAGCTTCCCCCTCACAAGTATGTAGTGCCCTTCTTTATCTCTTTTGATTGTTCTTGGTTTGAAGTTCACGTTGTCTGCAAACAGAATAGCTGCACACGCTTTTTTCTGGGTTCCTGTTGCATGGAATGTTGTTTTCAATCCTTTAATTTTCAGTCTATGAATTTCCTTTAGAGTTAAATGTGTTTCTTGTATACAGCATATAGTTGGATTTTGTTTCTTGATCCGCTCTGCTAGTCTGCTTCTTTTGGTTGGTGCATTAAGACCACTTACATTGATGGTTGTAACTGATATGTACTAGCTTATCTTTGTCATGTTATTTTCCTGCTGTTAGATCCTCCTTTTTCCCTCTGTTTAATTGCTTGCTCTGCTTGGTGGGTTTTTCTGTTGTTGTTCTTGAAGTTGCAGTCTGTTTTATCTCTTTCCAGTATATCTTTTAGTACTCTTTGTAGGATTGGTTTGGCACTCATGAATTTCTTCAGTTGTTCTTTATCATGAAAATATTTTATTCCTCCATTAAATTTGAAAGATAGCTTTGCAGGGTACATAAATCTGGGTTGGAAGTTGTTTTCTTTCAGTATCTGAAATACTTCACTCCAAGCTCTTCTTGACTTGATGGTTTGCATTGAGAAATCTGCCGTGATTCTGATGGGCTTATCCTTTTTAGATGGTCTTTTTCTTTTCTCTAACATCTTTTAATATTCTGACTTTCTTTGAGTTCCTGGGATCTTGATCACTATATGTCTGGGTATAGATTTGTTTTGGTTATGATTAACTGGAGTTCTATATGCTTTGCTTATCTGTGTGTCCAATTCCTTTTCCATGCCTAGGAAATTTTCTGCTATTATTTCTGCAAATAGTATTTTTATGTCATTTCTGTTGACATCTGCTGTCTCCTACCTATTAATCTGACATTGTTTTTCTTTGCTTCATGTTGCAGTTGTTGAATTGTTATTTCCTTGTTCCTTGATGTTTTTAAGAGACCCCTCATTTCACGTTTGTTAGTGGCAATGCTGTCTTCAAAGTCTGAAAATCTATCTTCACCTTTTTTCAGGCAGTTTTGCCAGCTTTCAATGGAATTTTTAATTTCCTGGATATCTGTTTGAATCTGTTTCATACATTCTAGTTCTTTTCTATATTGTTCACTCAAAATTTCCATGAGTTGTCTACGTTCTTCTCTTTTCTTATCAATGTCATCTTTGGATATGCTGAACAATTATTTTATTACTGTTGTCATTTCTTTTTTCACCTGAGATATTATTTCTGATCTTATGTCTTGTATGGTCTGATGGAGTTGTTTCTTTACTTCAGTTGTTATCATTTCAGAAATGTCAGGTGTATGACTTTCAGGCTCTTCTGTGTTTATGTCTCCTGGACTTGTTCTGGGTGGTGTGGAGGTCTGGGGTTGCATTTTGCTCCTTCATTTTGTCATTTTTGAAGATCCAGAGGTTCCCTGGAGAGCAGCCTCACTCTCCCAATTGTATGTGAGTGGCAGGGTGAGTGTCTGAAGATCTCCAGTGCTCAATACAGTTCCTGTGCTGGTGAGTGGTGGCCAAGTGGGGCCCCAGATGCTCCTGATACTTTCTTGCATTCAGTTGACTCCTAGGCATGTGTGGGAGGGGTGGGGGTAGCTCACTGGAGTTCCTGAAGCTGTCTGGGGTTTGGCCTGGCTTCCACAAGAGTAGCAGGGGTGCAGGTCATGGTTACTGAGCCTTCAGATATTACCCAAGACAGAGCCTGTTTCCTACACTGGCAAGGGAGGGATGAGGGTGGACTCCCCAAGGCCACTGACTCTGTCCAGGTTTCCGCTGGGCTCCCAGGGCAGGTGCTGGTTATTCTTGGAGTGACCACTGAGGCCCCAGAAGTTGTCCAGGGCTCCACGCACCTCACACACTAGTGGGGGAGGAATGGGAGCAGCTCACTGAGGTTCCTAAAGATGTCCGGGGTTCAACCCAGCACCCACAGACATGATAGGGGTGCAGTAAGTGGCCACTGAGGCCCCAGAGAGTGCCCAGGGCTCTGCCTGCCTCTCATGCTGGTCAGCAAGTCACAGTGGCCACCAGTGGAGTTCCTGAAGATGTCTGGGGTTCAGAACAGCACCCACAGACACACTATGGGTGAGGCAAATAGCCACTGAGGCCCCAGAGGGTGCCCAGAGCTCCACCTGCCTTGCACACTGGTCAGTGAGGTGCAGCAGTGGCTCACTGGGGTTCCTGAAAATGTCTGGGGCTCAGCCCAGCACCCATAGACACACTATGGGTGTGGTGAGTAGCCACTGAGGCCCCAGAAGCTGCCGGGGGCTCTGCCTGCCTCCCACACTGATCAGGGAGTCACAGCAGCAGTTCACTGGGGTTCCTGAAGATGTCCGTGGTTCAGCCCAGTTCTCACAGACACACTATGGGTGTGGCAAGTAGCCACTGAGGCCCCAGAATGAGCCTGGAATTCCTCTTGCCTCACACACTGGTCAGGGAGTCACAGTGGCAGCTCACTGGGGTTCCTCTAAAATCCATCTGTTTAAATACATGGGAAATATATTTTTTAAAGGGGCAACACTTTTCAGAAAAATTCCCCAACAATGCAAAGTATCCCTCTCAAGATGTCATGGACCAAACCTAAGCAACGCAAAGTTCCTTAGATACTACGAAGGCAAATTCCTATTCATCTTGCAGGAATTCCCACTACAGCATTTACAGCAAGCAGCTTTCCAAAGCCTCCTTGAAAACTTTCAGTGACTAGGATAAGAGGTTTGCTACCAATGGCCCTGCCTTTTCCATTGCTAGTAAGCCCTGGTTATGGACAACATTCTTCTTGTTGATAAAAATCTATATTCTTGAAATCTTGAATTCTGAAGTTTTCAACCTATATTCTTGAAATTTTTATATTCTTAAAATTTCAACCCACTGGTTATAGTTCTAGCATCCATAAACAAGTCACATTCTGATTTTTCTGTTTCCTGGCTGTAATTAAGAACAGCATAAGTCACAAACTTTGTGATTTGCAGGAAGTCTGGGGAGATGAGGAAGGTGTAACAGAGCAATGGAAGGCTTTCGGGTCACAGTGGTATTTTGTCAGATATAATAATCCAAGACTACAAAAAAGAGTTTGTATGTGCAACTATTTTTTGTGTACATATGTATACCTGTATATATACATGTGTAAAGTGCATGTAGTGTGTTTAATATACATATACATATGTACATATACATATGTGTATATGCATGTGCTTATGTACATGTATGTTGTCAAGTCAATAACAGAAAAATCTTCCAACTATGTTCAATAAGAAATGCAAACATAGACTGTTAGGATACTGTTTTTAGGGAAAATTTAAAATTCACAGGACTAAGCAATAAAGGAGTTGTTACCAAGCTGGACAATGAGAAGGGAATTCAACAAGCTTATGCCTGTGCTATGGTAAAAGTACAATTATTTCAGAATATATAAATCATTATGTTAAGATTATTATCTAGACATTCACTACCTAGTGATGAAAAAGTTCCCAAACAGTAAATTAACCAATAGATCACCAGGTCCCCTTCTTCAAATTTCAGACAAGGTTCATAGCATGTGCTGCACTTTGCTGGGTTTGGTTCAGGGTTCACCCTGTCAGTGCCTCTTCATACTCTGCCTGTCTCTAAGCTTCAGGAAATTGAGAAAGAGCATCTCCTCACAAGCAGTCTTGAGGTGAACACAGCCCACTGGCGGGGCACATATTTCAAACAAAAGCTAAAATACATTCATTAAATTTCAAGACATGAGGAAAAAATACAAAAAAAATTTTTTGTCCCACAAACACAAAATATAGAGATGTGTTAGTTTGGGTAAACTTTACCAGGATATCCAGTTAACAAACTGCAATCTAGGGTTAATACTAATAAAAATGGTAATAAATTATATTTATCAAAAAAATAAAACTATACTCAGATCTAGTAAAGTAAAATGGTAAACCTAAAGAGTTTTGATTATCATAAAATTAGAAATAATTAGGTAATGTAAATAATTATCTTTTTTCTAGGTAACATATAAAGCAATTCCAAATTGTATAGCCTGATAAAATACAGAATTTCTTCATATGGAGCCATGGGCCAAATCTGGTATGCCATCTGTTTATGTATTTTTTTTTTTAAAGTGTAGTTGGAACATGGTCGTGCTTATTTGTTGTCTGTGGCAGTCTTTATACTATGTCATCAGAGCTGAGTAGTTACAAAAAAGACCATTAGGGCCCACAAAGCCTAAAACATTTACTAACGATAAGGTATCCCTTAGGGATGTCCAACCTGTATTTGTTCCCTTACAAAAGAAGTTTGCAGACCCCTGCTCTCCATGATAACTGATCTTAAACATGGACGCCATGTTGATAAATTATGACAGCTTATGAGGCAGAAGGAACTTTACTTGCTTCTAAGATATAGTAGGTCCTTTGTTACAAATTAACAACAAAAGCTGCAAAATTGCTCCCAATGTTATAAAGGGTACTTTACAGTTTGAATAAATGAAACAATAGTTCTTCCTACTTGTTTTGCTGCTTTTTCCTCCTTTTCATCTGAAGTGTTATTGACAGCAGGGACTTTTCTGTGTTGTTGGTAATGTTCCAACTTTTCTTGACTGGACTGATTATTCTCCTCTTTCTTGTTTTCCTCATCACTTTCTGGGTTATTTTTCCATTCTTTCATCATCTCTAATACATTTGTTGGTCTCACTGAAGAAAGTGTATTGCCCTGTTAATAAATAAATTTCACTGTTATAAATGGCTTAGATAATTGAAAAGATTCTTACTCTTTTAGTAATGTATTTTTGAAAATTCAATGATAGCCATATGGAAAAAGTAGAGTGCCGAATCAGTACAAAACTGATGCCCACTGGAGCATACTCCCTGTGCTGACACGGGTCACACCTCTTGCATGACATCACTTACAACAAGGCAAAGTTTACAGGGAAAATACTCAGTCTTGAAAGAACTACACAGCACACTTTCATAAAGGATACTGCATTGAGTGATACCCTGTAAGTCGAAGATCCCTTATAGTATTTTTCTTAGAAACTGACAGGGAAGCTGGAAAAATAAAAAAAGTTGCCCAAAGACCAGTGGAATGTTAAGGGTAAGTCTTTACAACACCAAAATGTCTAGGTGGAAAAATTTAAATTCAGTTGATTAATTAACTACTATGTCTAAGAATGTCAGTATTTGACTTCAAAGCCCTTGTCTGGAATATTTAGATATCGTGGTCATCTGATTATACTTGAGCCAGTATATTGTTCTTATCCCAGATATGACTATATCAGACCAAATTTAACCATTTTATATTAACCTTCTTTTCCCAAATGTGCCATCCTATGTAATGTGCCAAGAAATACTGTATATGAATACAAGCCAAAATGGTTCCTGCGTTACTAAGTACGTCTTAAATATTTTTATTTCAATCTCAGCCTACTAGAGAAAATTTAGGCAAGAAGTTTTGACCATATCTAAATTAAAATGAAAAGTTAAAGTGTAGGCACAGCAAAAGGAGCAATTCTAAATTAATCATATATGTAGGTAGATCGGTGGTAAGCATAAATGATACAGAAATCAATGAGACAGTATGCAATTCACCATGTTCCCAATTCCTACTTTGATAGTTACAAAAATAAAGAGGTGGAGCCTACCTTAGCCTGGGTTCCTGAATAAGGATAAAGTGAAACAGAGCCCTCCCCTTCCTCACAACCAATTTATTATGGGAGGTACTAGGAACACTGAGATTTGGGGGTCATTTTTTACCACAATACACTGTAAAGTATCCTGGCATACACACCAAAGTAAATGTTTATGTTCTATAACTTACCTCTAAGAAGGCTTAGTAATGAGTTAAATATGCAATTATCATGCCCAACAAAATTATAACTACTACAGAACTCACATTCAATCAGTGCAATATAAAAGCCCATTTATTTAGATAGTCCTTGCTTTGTAAAGTCTTGATGTGCACAAATTTGAGTTTTCATGATTTAGTTAAATAGTATTAATCTCTCAATAGCAGAGCTTAAATCTCAGGCACCACGGTATATTAACTATCACTACATAAAGGTCAAAAATCAGTAGGTCCAACAGATATGTATGATCAGTGACCAATCATGTTAATTCTTTTAAAGGTTGTTGGTCATTGGACAGTGGGTATGTGTTGTTCACTTCACACAGAGATAACTAACCAGGTGTGCAGTTGTGTTGCTTCCTTGACTCCCAGGGAGTTGATCAACAAAGATGAAAGTGTAGCAAAGAAATAAAAATGATAATACTATGTGAATCAAAGGTGCCTAGACTATCAGAAGAAATAGCTGGTTGTGAGAATATTGACAATGCTACTATTGAAGAGTATAGACACGCAGCCAAAGGAGCTTAATATAGGAAAATTTGTCAATAGATGTGAAGAAAGCGATTGTTCAGAAAGGATGAAGGTGCTCCAGAGGAAGCAGTGCCTGCAAACACACTGTTTTGTGTTAAAAACACTTTCAGACATACTTCGTGACATTGCAAGTGAAAATACTGGAAGCTGACTTACACTTACAATGCAGCATGAAAATTTGCCAAGGTATAAAACAGACATTTCCTCTATATAGTAAATTATATGACAAGAAAAAACCAAGCACTATTTATACTAATCTTAATACTTTTTTACAAAAAAAGAAAATTTAAATCATAGTGTTTCTGATATTATAAATTATGGTGTACTATTTACTTTTGTCTTATTTTCCTATATAGTTACAACCAATAGTTTTTAACAGATTTTCCCACTGATTATTAAGATCATTTTGCTAGTTTCAGCCTGAATTATCATTTTTACCATCCTGCAATACCCTGAAAAGCAAGGGTCGCCGATGTTGTCTGGGATCTGCATCTCTAGTAATCTTTCAAATGCAGGATCGTATATACATATGCAGTGCCTCAGAGTTAGGTGTTTAATACCATATGTGGTTAAACTATAATGCCTTTGTACTCAAAGAAATTGCACTACTTCAATTTCAAAGAAATTGTGAGAAAGAGCAAATGATCTAGAATAGGAGAATGATCACCACAAAAGCACTCTATGATTTGGAAATTTTAACTCTTTGCCTCCTTTATTGACTTGTGATATCAAATCTGGATCTGGACTCTGGTATTGAGTCCCTGCTTTCCTTGTTGCCTAAAATCCTTTAATACACCACCAACTTCTTATTTGCTGGAAGAAGAATTGCACCAGATACTTGGACTAACCAAAAAATAAGTGGCCAATGGCCATGTGTCACGAGTTTTCTAGTTCAATAGAAATTATAAATTAACCAACCAACCAACCAACCAAGCAAACAAAAATAGGTAAAATTGTTTAGTAAGTTACCAGGGGTATATGGCACTTAACCATTAAAACACTATTCTTTCATCTCCCTGTGTTGGCTGCAGTAATAGTGTGGTGACCTGAGGATGTCACAAGTAGACACTCAGACTTTTAATTAATACATTTGAATTTATTTTACCAACAGATAATTGAGACAATTTTATTTTGAAAAATTAGAAAAACGACTCGTGGAGAAATATTGGTAAAATACTAAGATTTGGATTTCATTCCTTAGTAGACAGGCTCCACAAATGCAGACCCAGTCATACCTCTTCTAGTAAGAATCTGACTTTTAAGGAGATTTCCTACCAGTGTTGTGTAAAAATACATATTTAATAAGGATTTTTAATGAATGAATGTATGAGTTGGAGTGAGAAGGTATGAAACAAATAAGCAAAGTTAAAGGGAACATTCTAGATCTTTAGCTTACAGTCATTTTCTATTTTTGTAAAGAGCTAGAGTACCTCACTTTGTAATATTACCAGGAGCAAACTTTTCTATAAAAGGGGAACACTTTGTGAAAACATATAAAAGGATACTCAACTTCACAAAATAAAATCCAATGAGGTACCAATTTTCACATAACAGGTGGATATAAATTTAAGTTTGATAATACCATGTGCTCATAAGGGTATGGGGAAACAGTTTCTTTACTAACTGTTTATGAGAGAATGGATTAGCAATAACTTATCAAAATTCATAATGCATGTTCTCTCTGACCAGTAATTCCATTCTTCAGAATTTATTCTACACATAATGCTAACATAGTATGAAAGTGTATATGTACAAGAGCATTAATTAAGTATAGTAGAAAAAGTCTTAAACAATTTAAATGTTCCATATTCATAGAGGACTGTTTACAAAATAATAGTGTATCTATAGTTTGGGATATAATATTGCTTTTTAAAAAATAAGCCAATCTTTCCTGTATAAGGTGAAAAAGAATAGTTCACATAATGTGAACCTATTTGTGTAATATGTGTATATAAAACTGCATAGATGAAAAGATATGTAAGATATTTATTTATTATTGTTAGTGAGAAGGAATGCTGAAAAATATTTTCCCTATTTTGTTTACCATTTAAATCGTCTACCATGCATAATGTCAACTATTACCTTTGTCAGATTAATAATGCAAGTTACAGTAAGAAAAGGTATAATGTAAACTTCCGACAAAAGACTGAAAGCACTCAATGAAATCACCAGACATGTCCTGATGGGCTTCAGTGAGCCCAAAGCAGCAGCATATGAAGGTAGTAGCAACCATGAAAGCAAGCGGCTGTAGTGGGGCCACTTTTAAGTTTTTCCTAACAAAGTCATCCCAGTGATTTTATTCCAAGTGTGGCAACAGTGTGAGTAGATAAGCCTGGTGCTGACACTCCTATTCTTCGGGAGGAAAGAGCCTAAGAAATTATATTACCTTACTCCAGAAGTGCATTTCCAACTGCCTGCCAAAAAATGTCTTGTTAGAGATGTAGCTGAACTTTCAAACTCAATAAATTTCAAAGCAACATTCGTCAAACTGGAGTATGTGAACACCCGGTTGTACATGAAGATTTTCCAAGGGGATATGTGGGTAGAAATAGTTTGTGGGGAATCAATTTCAAAACCCTTAATTTCCTTCATCTACTTGAGCAAGGTTTTGCCGTAATACTTTCCATATTTTTTTAAAGTAAGCTTTTTCTACTTCACAATAAAATAAACAAACAAACAAAAACCATAGCTCTCACCCACCTTAAATCTTACTTAAATGCCTTTTAAAAAACTCTGGAGGACCAAGGACAATCACAATTCTTGTTTTGGTGTTCAGAAAACAAATGAACTTAGTGACTTGGTTAGAAAATCCTTTAGAAGTGAGATGCTTTATTTTTTTCCTTGCAACAGAAGAAAGAACTAATTAAATTTTCAGATGGTAAAGTTTTAAAATCACCTTTTATTCATTGTAGGAATTTAAATATCTTTCACTGAACCTCAGGTGCATAGGACCTGAATTGATATCCTTACCATCTCATATTTTTATCATTAATCTATGCAAAGATTTAATATGTATTTATTTGTAATTTAATAAACACCTATAAAATAACTGCACAAGAAAACTAGAAAACATGCAATAGTTGCACTTGTCTATCTGGTGCAATGATTTTCTTCCATTCTGTCTTCCTGCCTTCTATCACCTGAAGTGACTACTATCCAGGATCTTGCTAGTCTATTTCCCTTGCTTCCTTTTTATATTTTTATCACATTTATAATTATTCAAAAAGAAATATTTCCTTAAGTAATATTTCATAGTTTTGTAGATATTATTAGCATAATCATATTCACTGCTATCTAGTACTCTACCATTAGACTATTCTAAAATTTATTCATTCATAAAATGAGCATCGGGCCTTGGTACTATTTTTTTCATTCAAAACTGCATTGCTATAGCCATGGCATGTGAAAAAATGAACTTTGACACCTATGTTACAACAGGTATAAAAATTAATTTATGAATGTAACAAAGGCTTAAATTTGAAAAAATAAATGGCTTCTGAAGGGAAATGTAGGAAATTGCTTTCATTACCTTGGGAACTTTTTAAGGGAGCAGAAAGGTTCTCTATATTGTTCTGGGTGTGGTTACCAAAAGGTACACACACAAAAATTCATCACATTAAATACTTAAAATCTGTGTATTTTATAATAAATTATGTCTTCACAAAGCTATAATTAATTTTAAAACATTTCATAGTTTTGTAGATATTATTAGCATCATCATATTCTCTGCTATATAATACTCTACTATTAGACTATTCTAAACTTTATTCATTCTCCAATCAAAGAGCAGTTGAGTTGATTCTGGGGTCTGCTCCTTTAGACACTTCTACAAGTTGAGCATCCCTAATCCAGAACCCAAATCCCAACATGCTCCAAAATCTGAAACTTTTTGAGTGTCAACATGATGCCACAGGTAGAAAATTTCATACGTGACCTCATGTAACAAGTTGCAGTCAAACTGTGTGTACATTAAAAATATAAAGTTACTTTCAGGCTGCATGTATAAAGAATGGATACACACACACATACACACACACACATATATGGTGTTGTTATGATATATATAATGTATGAATTTCATGTTTAGACTTCCCATCCCCAAACTATTTTATTATATATATGCAAATATTCTAAAATCTGAGGAAAAATCCCAAATCTGAAACGCATCTGTACACAAGCATTTTAGATAAACGATACTCTCTCTATTTGTATTGACTTTGCATCCATTTTATTATATGCATGTGCAAGAATTTAAGCTGGATGTGGTGTCCATGTCTTTCATCTTAGCACTAGGGAGACTGAGGCAAGAATTCAAGCTCAGCCTGGGCAACTTAGAGACTTAGCAAGATCCTGTCTCCATATTATAAATAGACAAGTAGAGGTGATAGATAGATAGATAGATAGATAGATAGATAGATAGATAGATAGATAGATAGATAGGAGTGGAGGATGTAGCTCAGTGCAAAGAGGCAAGGGTTTGAGCCCAGCCTGGGGGACTTAGCGAGACTCTGTCTCTAAATTGTAAGTAAATAAGGAAGTGAATGAATGAGAAACTAAATAAGAAAGAATAAGAGAAAGAGAAAGGAAGGAGGAAAGAAAGGATAAAATAAAAAGAGGAAGAGAAAGGAAAGAAGAAAGAATGAAATAAAAAGAGAGAGAAAGAAAGAAAAAGGAAGGAAGGAAGAAAGGAAGGAAGGAATAGAAAGGGCTGGGGCTGTAGCTCAGTATAAAGGCCCAGGGCTCAATCCCCAGTACTAAAAAAGAAAAAGAAAAGGGGAAAAAAATAAGAGTTCCTCTTTGGTGTATTCTTGGGAGTAAAATTTCTTGGTTGTAAAGTGTGAGTATTAACATGACAAGATAACGCCAAATCCTTTCCCAAAGTCCTAGCACCGGTTAATACTCTCACCAGCAATGACGGGGAGATATTTCTTATCTACATCATTTCCAACATCTGGTATTGTTAGATGACTTTACTTTTGTTGTAACTCACTGCAGTCTAGATTTGTATGTCCCTGATCATCAATGAGGTCAAACAGCTTATCATATATTCATTAGCTAAATGTTTGTCCTCTTTGTGAAATATATACTCCTGTCTTTGCCCAGCTTTTTACTAAGTTGTTTGTCCTCTCTGTATTGATAGGTAAGAGTTATATAAATTCCATTATATTACTCTCTCATTGATTATTTGTATTTGCGTTGTTTTACAAATGGAAGTTCTCAAAATTAATATAGCCAAGTTAACCTATCCTTTACTTTATATTAACAGCTCCAGTATCTTATCAGTGAAATCCTTTCCTACATATCCCAGAAGACATTCACCACTATTTTCCACTGAAGATTACAAGTTCTTGGGTTGTAATATGTCCATGATTCCTCTGAAACTGATTTTTGTTTATCGTGTAAGATACAAATCCAGTTTCATTTTTTCCATATGGATAACCATTTACTCCAACTTCATTTATTGAGTATACCCCTCTTTTGCCACTTTTCTTCCATACCACTACTGTCATAAAAGTTCCAAATATGCACTAATGTGTCTGTATCCTCTATCTTACTCTTTTGGCCAATTTGCTTACTAATAACACTACCATACTCTGATTATTAATATAGATTCACAATTCTTAGTTGATATCTGGTACAGCAAGACCTTCAGAAATGTCTTGCCTATTTTTGACCATTTACTCTTCCATATGCATTATATGATCAGAGAAGCTTGCGCAGTTTTGATTGGATTTGCATACATATATACAATGATATGGGAAATTTTATATTAAGCCTTCTGATCCATCATTATAGCCTATCCTTAAATTTATTTAAAATGCTTTTTGATAAAAATTTATAACTTTCCCCAAAGAGGTTGTACAAATCTTATGTTATATTTATTCCTAGATTTATATATTCTTTGAGACTATTTTTACATGGCTTCATTTTTATTATGCCTTATATTGCTATTTGTTAGCAAATGAAACACAATTACTTCTGTACATTAATCTTAAGTCTAACTATCTTTATCAGCCTTTCCTATTGTTAAAAATTTATCTGAAGATTTCTATAAGTAAAAAGTTTTATTTCTGCTTTTCAAATCTCATATCTTTAATTTCTTTTCCTTACTTAACTTGACTAAGATTAACAGTGATGGGGAGAATATTGAAAAATGACTTTCTTATTCTTTCTTTCAAAGGAAATGCTTCTTACATTTTGTATTCAGAATATCTGAAGTAATCTTTTATCAAGAAAGTTTCTTTCTACTTCTGATTATGAATGAATTTAGCCTTACTGTAAATTGTTTCTTTTGAAACTACCATATGCCTTTCTTCCTTTGATATTTTACATTATTTGTTGAGGATTAAAAATTACAGCTGTTTCCTGAAATTAAACCATCATTATATTCTTTGGGGGAACTTACTTTGGTGATGATTTATTATCTGCTCATATATATAGTTGGATCAAATTTGCTAATATTTTGTTTAAGGTTTTATACCTATATTAGTAACTTAAATACTTCTCCTTTATCATAATGTTTTGGTCTAGTTTTGTTATATTATACAGAGCATCTTAGACACTTCCTTCATTGCTGGGACAAGTACTTGACCCAACAACTTGAAGAAAGGAGAGGTTTATTTTGGCATAGGCTTACAGTCCACAGTCAGCTGGCTCCAGTGCAAAAACAGCATGGTGGAAGGGCCCAGGCAAAGGGCAGCTGCTCATGACATGGCAGCCAGGAAGCAAAAGAAGAGAAGAGAAGAGGCAGCGTGAGAGCATACCCTCTAGGTCATCCCTCCAGTGCCTGCCTCCTCCAACCAGGTCCTACTTCCCAATAGTTCATCAGCCACTAAACTTACCAGTGGTTGAGTCCACTGGTGAGTATAGCACCCCTAAAATCCAATCACCTTCGAAAAGATCTGCATTTGAATCCAGGAGAATTTGAGGGAGCATCAGGATCTAAACCATAACATAGTGCCTCTGGACCTCAAAAGTCTCATCCACACCAATTTACGCAAAATGCATTTAGTACATATCTAAGGGTCACCAAGGATTTAACAGTTCTAGGATTGGTGAAAAGTCCAAGTCCAAAATCTCCTTTGAGACTCAAGACAAATTCTTAGCTATTAGCCCCTATAAAAATAGAAAAGAAAGTTAAACATTTTCAACATACAATGGCACAGGGTAAACATTCCAATTCCAAAAGGGAGAAATAGATAGGAATGGGACCAATCAAGCTGAAACCTAGTAGGGCAAACATCAACTCCAGTAGCCTCAGGCACAGCACCTGGGGCAAGTTGTGATGAGATGTGAACTCCAAAAGCTGTTGAACCATTGCTGGTTGAAGTTTCATGGCCTGTCTTGCAGAGTAACTTTGCTCACTACATGTACCTTTCCTGACATTCCATATCCCTGGCTTCTCCACATTCCTGAGATCTCTACTGTACTTTTGGCTTCACTCTCACAATTTTATGAATTGTGCTGTCAGGGTCACATTGCCTAAGTTCCTATGCCTTCTGAAGTCTCTGTGGAAGCCTCACTGATCCCACAACTCTTGTATTCTGCATGCCTATAAAACTGGTACCATGTAGATGATACCAGGGACTGTTACCAGCTTGAGTGCTAGCTGGACCCTCTTGGATCATGGTTACTGAAGCCTCTGAGGACCCAGATGCCTGAGCACTGTGAAATGAATCCCAGGGAATCAGTGTCCTACACAGTTCTTCTCATGCAGTAGGTTCAGCAGCTCTCTTCTTCAATGAAAGCTTTACAGTTTTGCACCCTGGAGTACTGCAGGTTTCGGAGGTAACCTCAGGTTATCTTTCCTATTGTCCTGATGCAAAGTATTTGGCTTCTTTTTAATGTAAATCATTTAGCAACTATGCTCTCCTCTCCTCAAACTTTGCAAGCACATCCTTATGGCAAAACTGAAAACTTTTAAAATAGGCTTTTTGATACTGATTGTAACTCACATTACAACATGAACATTGGGCTGCCTTGAAATTTCTCCTACCAGATTAGTCTGCCACACTTAACCTCAGCCTCCTATAAAATATCAGGACATGAATAAAATGTAGACAAATTTTCTGCAGAGCATAACATGCATAGTCCTGAGTCCTACTGCCAATAGAATTCTTGTTCCCAGATGAATTCTACTCAACCTGATGTTTACTTTTAGCATTTCTCTCAGCATTCTGGTCTTCTAAGTTGTGATCAGAATCTTTCCTTGTTCACAGCTTGCAGCATTCTAGGGCATCTCTACTCAGTATCTCCAAACCTTAGTACAAGGTGAGAGATGTGGATCTAGATTCATTCTTCAGGACATGGATAAGCTGTTTGCCTGGCACCATTTGTTAAAGAGGCTATTTTTTTCTCCAAAAAAAGATATTGTTATTGGTAATTTGTCAAAAACCAGATGGCTGAATGTGCCTGGAGTTGTTTCTGCATCTACCATTCTGTTCTACTGATAGGCATGTCTCCTTTTATGTCAGTACCATCCTGTTTTTATCACTGTAGCTTTGTAATATAGTGAAGTCCAGGTTTGTAATTTATCCTTCTT
Source organism: Chinchilla lanigera (assembly GCF_000276665.1). Lineage (NCBI taxonomy): Eukaryota > Metazoa > Chordata > Mammalia > Rodentia > Chinchillidae > Chinchilla > Chinchilla lanigera. The sequence goes on from NW_004955414.1 coordinate 24,212,187, forward strand.
GGCTCTTGCTGCTCTGGATGGTTTTTGCAATTATGGGTTTCTTCTGGTTCCACATACATTTTAGGACTCTTTTTTTTTTTAGTTCTATAAAAAAATTCCATTGATACTTTTCATAATTTCCTCATTCATACGAGCTTTTGGCTTAACCTACTCTTCTTTTTCTAGAAGTTTGAGGTTCACCATTAAATTGTTTATTTGCACTTGCTCTGTTTCCCTGGTATGGGTTTATATATTCACTGCTATAAATTTCCCTCTTAGAACTTCTTTCATTGTGTTTCATAAGTTCTGATATGTTGTATTGTCATTATCATTCACTTGTACAAACTGTCTAATGTCTTCCTTAATTTCATATGTGGCCTATTGGTTATTCAAGAGGGTGCTATTTAATTTCCATGTGTTTGTGAAATTCTTTTAGTTTCTTTCACCATTTGTTTCCCATTTCATTGCACTATGGTCTGATAATATGTATGAGATAATGTCAATTCCTTTGCATTTACTTAAGCATATTCCATGAGCTAGTATATGGTCTATTTTGGAGACCATCCCATGTGCAGCTTAGTAGATGGTGTATTCTGATATAGGGTGGAACACTCTGTAGACATTCACTAAGTCCATTTGTTCAAAAGTTTGGTTCAGGCTGGGGATGTAGCTAAGCCAAACAGTGCCTGCCTGGCAAGCTAGTGGCCCTTAGTTCAAATCCTGGTACCATAAAAAGAGTTTGTTTTGGTTCTAATAATTCATTGTTCAATTACGTCTAGTTGATCTCTCTTTTTTGTGACAGTGGGATATTGAGATCCCCCAATACAATTGTATTGTACTTATTTGATTTTTCATGCCTGTTAATATTTGTTTTACATAGTTGTGTGCACTGCTATTTGTTGCATATATATTTACAATTGTTATTTCTTCCTCTTAGATTGTTCACTTTACAAGGATATAGTGACATTTTTTCAATCTCTCTTAATGAGACCTAGGTTAAAACTCACTTTGTCTGCAAATAGAATAGCTACCTCCACTTTTTTCTGGGTTCGTGTTGCATGGAGTATTGTTTTCCATCCTTTCACTTTCAGTGTATGAGTTTTTTTTAATTAAATGTGTTTCTTGTATTCAGCATATTGTTGGCTCTTACTTCTTGATCCATTCTGCCAGTCTGTGTCTTTTGATTGGTGAATTGAGACCATTAATATTGATGGTTGTAACTGATATGTATTGACTAATCTTTGTCATGTTATTTTTCTGTTGACTTCTCCCCACCTTTCCCCTCCTTCAGTTTAATTTTTGCCTTGCCTGCTTGTTTCCTTCTGTTGGGGTTCATAGATTCTAGTCATTGTTATCTCTTTCTAGAATGTCCTTCAAAACATTTTGGAATACTGGTTTGGTGATCATAAATTTCTTCAGATCTTCTTTGTCATGGAAGTGTCTTATTTCCCCATCAGTATTAAAAGATAGTTTTGTGGGGTACATCAATTTGGGTTGAAGGTTGTTTTCCTTTAGAACCTGAAATACTTCACTCCAAGCTCTCCTTGACTTGAGGATTTGCGCTGAGAGATCAGCTGTGATTCTGATGAGCTTTCCTTTATAGTTGATTTGTTTCTTTTCCCTAACAGCTTCTAAGATTCTATTCTTGTGTTGAATTTCTGGAATCTTGATTATGATATTGGCTGTAGATTTTTTTGATCATGGCTAATTGGAGTTCTATATGCCTCACTTAACTGTATGTCAAATTCTTTTTCCCTACCAGGCAAGTTTTCTGCCATGACATCTGTGAATAGTGTTTTTTTCTATATCATTTGTGCTATCTTCTGCTTTTTCATTGACTTCATTCGATCTTAAATTATTCTTTGCCTCATCTAGCAGCTGTTAGATTGATTTCTCATGGTCCCTTGCCATTGGTAAGGAATCTTTCTTTTTATGATTGCTAACCACAATCCTATTTTCTATATCTGAGATCCTGTCCTCATATTGGTCTTTTTTTTTTTTTTTTTTTTGGTGCTGGGAATCAAACTCACAACCTTGTGCTTGCCAGGCAGGTGCTTTGCAGCTGAGCTAAATCCCCAGCACCTCTGTCCTCATATTGGTTTAATCTGCTGTGGATACTTTCAGTGGAATTTTTATTCTCCTGGATATTTGCTTGTATCTGTCTTATAGATTCCATTTCTTTCCTATGCTGAACATTCATGGTTTTCATAATTTTCTTAAGCTCCTCTATTTTTTTGTCTGTATCTGCTCTAGAGTCACTACGAATGGTTTTCATTATGGAAACCATCTCTGTAGTTATCTGAGAAATTATTTCTGATTTGATGTTTTCTCTAGAGCCTCATTCAATTGCTTTGTTGTTACAACTTCAGAGAGGCCAGGTGGGTGGCTTTCAGATTTTCCCATCTCTTTGCCTCCTGGGTTTGCCTTTTGTGAACTGAATGTCTGGGATTGCATCTTGTTTAAGTGTCTTTTCATTTTTTCTTTTTTTAGTTTAATTCCTGTGGTGATGCTTGTAAATTGTCTGTAGTAGGTTTGTTTTATTGCTAGTATTTAGAACCCTTTGGAAAGGACTACTTCTCTGAGGTATCTTTCAGGTATAAATGGTTTTGATTTTGAGGCTTTCGCAAGATTCTACATCTTCAATTTGTTGGGAATGAGAAGTTGCTGCCTGTGTGGCTCAGCCCCTACTTCTCTGGCTCAGTGCCACAGTATTTTCTATGACCTTTAGTCAATCTTAGTCTTGGAATACCAGAAAGAATAGCTGTTTAGAACAGTTATGTAACTTTTTGCTAAAGTGGTACCATCAGCAATTACGGTAGCAATAATCTCAGCCCAGAAGTGACAAACTGAGATAATCATTAATTTGCCACCTTTAACCATATGAACTTGATTTGTACTTATATAACAAAACCTAAAACAGAGCAGAAAATTATATGCAGTACATAAATCCTTAATATATCAATTTTTCCTTCAGGTGTTATAATTTAACCAGTTGGGAAACTGGTGCAGAAGACTGGAGGAAAGACAGAAGGAAGAGATAAAAAGAAGAATACAAGAGAACAATCACAAAAAGGCTAGAAACCATGTTCACTCTCTTATAAAAACAGGACCAAATAATGAAAGAGAAAAAAACAAAAACTAAAAGCAAAAACAAAACAAAACAAAACAAAACCACCACAACCACAGAAACAAGAAATAGAGAAAGTCCACTTCCAGGATTGTCTGTGCTGTCATTGGTAGACAACATGTGGAGACAGAGTCCCAATCTGGGACTATACCAGCAAGCCAGCAGTAGCTTTTTGGTAGGGTAGTGGATAATCTCAGTAAGCCTGTGCCCTCTGACTGAGCCCAGACTCATTCACCTGTTGCTATCAGCACACTTTCTGAGGGCCTGATCCCAGCTGGGAACTGCTACATGGAGCTGGCAGCTACTCAGTTCTGAGCTCATCCAGCCTCTCTCCAAGATGGCTCCTGGCTAATTGCTGTCTGGAGCAGGATAACTGAGCCCTCAGTACTCACTGCCAGCTAGTGCAGTTCTTTTTGTCTGCTGATGTCCTCCACTGCTGTGTCTCTCTGTGGAGGCCTCTGGGTTCAGCAGCAGTCATCGTGTGTCTGCAAGTTCAAATCTCTCCTCTTGTGCAGAGAGTCCTGTCTCAGAGAAAAGGCACTGCCAACTACATCCTTTCTCTTCATTGAAGCTTCTCCCTTCACTCTCTCTATGGGCTTCAATTCACACCTTAGATCCTTCCTGGGTCCCAGGGACACACTTCCCTCCCTTTTGTCTCCCTCATGTTGCTGTATTCTAGCATATGGATGGCAACACTCAGAAAGGCTCTTTCTGTGATGCTTACCATTCTGCCATCTTGCTACCTCCCTTACATATTATTTCTGAGACAGAAAATTAGGGTGTGGCAAAGCTAGCTGGGAAAGTAGGCATTATCTGTTAATCAGAAAATCCCACAACATATGTGTAGAACAGTTCCCAAAGTACTGCACATGGACTTCTTTGCAGAACTAAAGCAGGTTTTCAGTAGGATGACCTAGATCTGACATCACCCACCTTGAGTAGTGGGTAATACAAAAAGGATGGTTCACAGTGAGTTTTTGCCACTGTGTTTTCTTTTGCATGGTGGCTCACCCTCATGCTGTAGGGTGTATTTCTTTTCCTACTTTTACTTGGCCCAAACTTGCTCTTCAGGGCTTGTTTCTTTTCCCACATTTAATAAAACTTTGCTACCATTTGCACTTGTCTTGACTAATTAATTCTTTGCTCAGGACATAAAGAACTGAGAAACCACCTCTAAAACCACCCCAAAACCCAGTAACACTTCCACCTTTAATCACTTCTCATAATCCTCTAAGGAGAATAATAAGCTCTTTTCTTAAAAATTTAGTAGTGTTACTGTCCAGATGTTCTTGTGGATTTATCATTCTCTGCCTATGTTTTAATCCTTTCCTAAGATGGACACAACATGTGTTACTGTGTCAGACTGACTCTTGTATTTCCACAGCACAGAGTAGTTATTCAGCAAACATCTGTTGGATTTTTAGTATACATAAATAAGTGAATATTGAATAGATCTTCAAGTGCCCTGGCTAATAATGAACTTCTTCCTAACAATTTTTTTTTATTAAAAGCGTCATTAAACAGGGACTCCTGATATTCATATATTAGTGAGATAATTCAGAATTTAATAATAACATATAGTAAAATAAAAGTCAAAGTCTTAACATATTTAGAATGAAAATGTACAGAATGAAAACAATAATGGCCAACAATTAGTTAGGTGTCAGAAAATTCCCAACCTCTTCTGCAGGTGTGTATGTCAAGGCTAAAGGTCAAAAGCTAATGACCAAAATCTAAATAACAATTTGCAAATTAATGAACAAGGGCCCTGTTCAAATGTTAGGAAACTGTTCTGAAATTTGACCCTACACCTTGGTTACAGGTCTCTTCGCAAAGTCTGACTGTAAAGCAAATTGTAGACTGTAACTGCAATAAGGATTCAAGGGGGAAGGACTGCTTTATCCATCTTTGTATTCCTGTAATCTGATGTATTAAAATTAAAAGATATTTGTTAAAATCAGTAGACACTTAAATGATTATTTCCTCATTTAAAATAAACCACTTGCAAGACTGATGCACTATACGGCTAATTCTTTCATTTCAAAGAGCATTCTTACTATGGAATAAAGTTAAAACTCTTTAACTTAAGATTTAAATCCTCTCACAATTTTCTTTCCTTTCCTAGTCTCATTTCCCACATTTTCTCTTCAAGTATATTATCTGACAGTCAACTGAACTTCCTGATTTCACCTTGTTTGCCTCTGTTCCTTTGATCATTTGGCAATTTCTGACGACATTTGTCATTTTTCTCCTGCATTTTCTATCTTATATATATAGCTTGCTTCCCTCACTATAATGCAAGTTCTTTTCTTCTTTGCATTTTAAATTCTTTATGTCAGAGGCTATGTCTAAAATGACTTCATATTTTATTACTTAGCATTGAACTAGAACACAGTAGGCATAAAAAGTGTGTTGAAGGAATTAATGTATGAATAATACCAATAAAGCTCAAAACTGGGAACTATACTTTAACAAGCCACAGAAGAAAAACAATTCTTAATTTATACCACTGATTTTAAAATGTAAGTGGGTATAATAAATCTTAGAAATTTGTTGAAAAATGTAAATTTTTGGTATTACCTGTCACCAGAGTACCAAGAACCATTTAAAAGAGTGGTACCAGGTACCATTTAAAAGAGTACCAAGGAGCTATGGCAATTATCTAATCAGAAGCAATTATCTTCTCAGACACTGTGATGGTAAAGAGGAAGAAAGAGTGAAGGAAGAGATTCAAAATAATAGGCATGGGGAATCATCAAGCTTCCTTTTTAGGAGACTCGTTTTTCTTGGACTTTTTTCCTTACATCTAACATTTAACTTTTGAATTCAGGATAGCAATATGTATTTATTTGACATTTCATTCATTTGAATGTACATAGAGAAATAATTATTTTTCTTAGAATACTTTTCAAATACAGTATGTGCCATGATTCAAAATATACAATACATAGGCTAAACCGCAGATACTTTTTATCCATTAAAGATTTTTGAACAAAATTGTTACCAGGTGTTAGGTACTGCAAAAGATAGGTTCTGGTTACAAAGCAGTGAGGCACTGAGAGAACTGTCATGTTTTCTTTAGATTATTTCAAATAAAGCCTATGAATTTTAGGAAGTAAGACTTCAAGTGGTTAAGAAGAAAAGAGTTTTGCCTTTCAGAAGTTTGTAAAATGCCAGTATTCTAAATTTCGTACAGTGAACTCCTTAGGATAGTCCAATATAGTACACAATATCTGTCACTTCTCTATCCATTTGGCAAACACTTCACAGAGACAAATGTTACTGAGGATCAAAAATGGAGACTTCTGGAAAAATGACCAAAGCCAGAAATAAAGTTGTACTAATTAGAAAACAAATAATTAAATGGCCAAACCCGAATGTTGTGTGATGCTGAAAAGAGATAAAAATCTAAGGCACACCATCTGTTTTACAATTTTTCATTTTCCTGTACTACAAATCTACTCAGTACATTTTTGCAATGATCGAGCTGCTAACTCATTTGCACAATTACTTTAGGCCAGAAATAATTACTGCACAGAATCCTATGAGAGATCACGATATTCACAGAAGAGGGCAGATAGAATCCATTCTCTCATGAAGACTATGTTTTGAGCCCTTACAGGAAAAAAAAATGTTATTCAAAGCAATGATTAGAAATTGCCAAAAGAAAATCAGAGATTTTAGGAGAGTGATACCACTGTATATTTATGGTATCTAAACTTATCTGGGCCTCTTCTCTAAATGTCGTAATGTTTTAGAGTGTGTTGCTGGGGCTGCATCTCCTCCCTCCTGTATTTTCTTCTTAATTTATCTTTTCAGTCAAATGGCTTTACATGGCATCTTCATATTCAAGATTCTCAAATTTATATCTCCTGCTCAGAACACTCCAATTCCCGACTCATATATTCAACTACCTACTTGATATCTTCACTTGGAAGTTACATAGATATTTGAAATTTATCACATCTGATATATAAGTTGGTTTACCAACCTCACCCCCCCCAATCTATTCTTTTTCACTCTTCCACATCTAGGTAAATGGTACCACTGTCCCAACAGTTGTTATACCAAAATCTAAATATCATAATAATTCATCCATTATTCTTATTTCTCAGCTAATTCATTGCTAAATTCTGTCACTCACACTCCTAAAAAATATTTCACATATATTTCTCTTCCTCCCTATTGCTACCACACACTGTTGAAGCCACTACCATCTCTCAACAATTCTACCTCAATAGATATCTAATTCTCTATTTCTAAGATATTGTCCATTTAATAGTCAATGCTCTTTTAAGGCTATAATTATAAGCTCATTTACATTTTAAATGTATTGTATAATGTATCCCCAGTAGTAACAGTCTGGCAAATAACAGATGTATAATTTTTTTCACAGACTAATATTACTTAGTAATATTCCTATGTGTCTCTATTTATTGCCAGTCTCAGTTTTCAAGCTTTCTCTGATATATCTACAGACCTATTCATTTAGCAAATCATACATTCATTAGGCAATTGTTTATTGAGTGTTGTATTAACTGGAATTAGGTTCAGCTGGGCATTTTACTGTGTCTTAAAGATGACAGAACTCTGTTATTTATATTTTTTACAAGTGTGGAGATATGAAGCCAAAGGTTAGTGTGGCAACAGTACGAGTTATAAGCCCTGGTTTCTTGCATCGTGTTGCTCTCTCTTTCCCAGTTTGTAGGTCTCATTCTATGGTGTAAAATGGCCATTCAAACCAGAGCCACAACATTTGCATTTCAGTCACCAGGAAAGAGGAAAGGCATGCAGAATGCCATACTTCTCCATTTAAGAGGAAACTGTGAGTATGCTGACAGGCAGGACCAACAGAGAGCAGACCCCTGTCATGGGAGCACACTGGCAGGCAGGATCAGTGGCATGGAAAAATGGAAAGAAATAGTAAGAATACAAGTCAGCAGTTGGTAAGTTAGGTGAAGCAGTGTTGTCCTCCAGCACACAGACATGCAGAACAGAAACACGTGGTCAGGGTATCACTCTATATCAAAGGGCCCCAGAAGAACTCCAGCAACAGAAGACCAGTCCCAGCCCCCACATCCAGAGACCAAGATCAGCCCCATCACAGCACAAACTGTACTGCAAACTTGGCTGGAGTGCACAGCACATTTATGGGGTCTGACTTGGATACTACCACAGAACTGTGGACACCAGAAGAATTTTGCTATTTTCCTTTCTCTTTATCTGTTTGATTGGTTTTCCCTTTTTCTATATGGTTGGGGTTTTTTTTTTTCACTATTTAGATTTCTTAACTTTCTTTCTGTCTTCTTCTATTTACCTTCTTTCTCTCTTTCTTCAAATATCTCTCTTGATTTTAGGATATTGTTATGTGAGACAACATTGTCTCTTCTCTTTCTGATTCACTTCAATACTCCTTCACTTTCTCTTTCATTCTTTCACTACATGTTCTCCAGTTTTCCAAAACTTGGGCACCCATTCTTTGCCCACCAGCCTTGGTTCTACTATATTTGACTTCACTCATCTCTATCTTGCCCCCTACCCCTATTAAATCCCTGCTCCTGCAACAGGGTAAAATCACCCAGCTAAGGGGATAATCGCAGCATACAAGTTCCGGGAATATGCTCCATTTTGTCACATAACTGTAGAATTGGCTCCTATGATAAAAGGTATCAGGTTGACAGTTACCACAGTTTGTCAGTAGCTAGCCTGTGCCTGATGCTACTTTTATTGCTAACTGTACTAATTTAGCCAGCATGTTATACATGTTATAGTCACTTTTTATCCCCTATAAGACAACACTCTGATTGTCTAGGTTCATAATCATCACGCTGGTCCAGTACCAAATGACTGGATGCTGAGCCAGCTAGATAACAACTTCTCATCTGTAATAAATTAAGAAGGTAGGTTCTTGGGATAGACGCTAAGACCAAGAACCACCTACATCTAGAAGACATCCCTGAGGAACAGACATTTCCTAGAGAAGTCTTGATACTAGCGATAAAACTCTCTACCATAAGAAATCTACAAGCATCAACACAGAAGACAAAATAAAATAAAAAATAGAAAATGACAACATGCAAAACCAAAATTCAATCCCAAATCTCTAGCCCACCCAGGACAAGTCCAGAAGAAAACAAGGTAGAGGAAATTAGAAGCCACTCACTAGACATTTGTGAAATGATATCAGCACAAGTAAAAAAGCAAATGGAAGAGGCTTTAGAAAATATAATCTCTCAGGTAAAAAATGAACTGATAATTAAAATGAAAGACTTAGAGCAGACACAGTTAAAAAATTAGAGAAGCTTAGGAAAACAATGGGTACCATGAGTATGCAACATAGGAGAGAAATGGAATCCATGAAACAGATCAAAACAGGAATCCGGGAGATTAAAAACTCCAGTGAAAGTATGCACAAACAGATTGAGTGAAGGTGATGATAGAATATCAGATCTAGAAGAGAGGATTGTAGTTAGGGGCCACAAAAAATATCTTAAAAACAGCAAGAGACCATGAAAAATCAGTCAAACAGACAATGTGAAATTCAAGTGAAGACTGACCAAAAGAGACAAAAAAGGTCACTACACACTTGTTAAGGAAAAACTCCAAGAAAAAGAGATAACAATTATAAATGAATATGCACCAAGTACTGGTGCACTCAACTACATAAAACAAATATTAATAGACATGAAAAGTCAATTAAGCACTAACACAATTAAAATAGGAAACCTTAATACCCCAATCTCACAGTTAGATAAATTAACTAGGCAAAAACTCAACAAAGAAATATCAGAACTGAACCAAACCTGTGAACAAATGTACTTAGTAGATGCCTGCAGAATTTTCCACCCCACATCAGAATACACATTGTTCTGAGCTGCACATGGAATGTTCTCCAAAATAGAGCACATATTAGCCCATGGAACGTGCTTAAGTAAATGCAGAGGAACTGAAATTATCATATGCATATTATCTGACCACAGTGCAATGAAAATGGAAGTCAACAGCAAAAGAAATCACGAAAACTACATAAATACCTAAAAGCAAACAACACCCTGCTGAACATCCAATGGGTCACAGAGAATATTAAAAAGAAATTAAACAGTACAATTAAACAATAATGCCAACAAAACATAATGAAACTTATGGGACACGATGAAAGAAGTCCTACAAGAGAAATTTATAGTGGTGAATTCTCATATCAGGAAAATAGATAGAGCTCAAAGAAATAATGTTGAACCTCAAATATCTAGAAAAAGATCAACCCAAAGTTCATGTAAGAGAGGAAATTATAAAGACAAGAGCAGAAATTAATGCAATTGAGACTAAGAAAACAATACAAAGCATCAATGAATTGAAGAGTTAGTTATTTGAAAGATTAAATAAAAATGATAAAACCTTAGCCAACCTTATCCAAAGAAGGAAAAAAAAGACTCCAGTCCATACAATAAGGAATAAAAGAGTAAAATCACAACGGATCCTGCAGAAATCCAGAGGATCATCAATACTTCAAGAACCTGTACTTTATTTGTTTTTTTGTTGTTGTTTTTTTTTTGTTTTTTTTTTTTTTGGTTTTTCTTCCAGTACCGGGAATCGAACTCACAACCTTGCATTTGCCAGGCAGGTGCTGTGCCGCTGAGCTAAATCCCCAGCCCCAAGAACCTGTACTTTAATAAGATGCAAAACACAGAAGAAATGGGCAGATTCCTAGACACATATGAATTGCGGAGAGTAATAAAGAACATATAAAAATTCTAAACAATCCAGTATCACTCAATGAAATTGAAAATGTCATTAAAAACTTACTAATAAAGAAAAGTCCACATCCTGATGGATTCAATGTTGAATTCTACAAGAAATTTGGAGAAGAGTTAATGCCACTAAAGCTGAAACTCTTTAATGAAATTGAAAGGGACACAATACTCACAAAATCATTCTTGGGGGCATGCATTACACTGATATCAAAACTAGAGAAGGACCCAACCAGAAAAGAAAACTACAAACCAATCTCCCTAATAAACATAAATGCAAAAATTCTCAATTAGATCCTGGCAAATATCAAGATTATTCACCATGACCAAGTGGGAGTCATCCCAGGGATGCAGGGATGTTTCAATACATACAAATAAATAATTATAATATACTATATTAGAGAGCCAAAGACAAAAGTCACATGATCATCTCAATAGACATAAGAAAAGCATTTGGCAAAGTCCAACATCCTTTCATGATAAAAACTCCACAGAAAACTGGAATCAATTGTCTTTACCTTAATCTGATAAAAGCCATCTATGACAAACCAACATCTAACATCATACTAAATGGACAAAAAAGAAAAGTTCACTCTAAAATCTGAACAAGGCAAAGATGTCCACTATTACCAGTCCTACTCAATACAGTTGTGGAAACAGCCTGAGCAATTAGATAAGAGAAAGAACTAAAAGAAATGAAGATAAGAAAGGAAGAAGTTAAACTATCATTATTTGCAGATAACATGATACTCTAGATAGAAGACCCCAAAAACTTCATCAAAAGACTTGTAGATTTAATAACCAAATTCAGTAGTGTAGCTGCATATAAAATTAACACTCAAAAATCAATAGCATTCTTATACATAAACAACAAACGCACTGAGAGAGAAATTAGGGAAACCACACCTTTCACATTAACATCCCCCCAAAATGAAATACCTAGGAATCAATCTAACACAGGAAGAAAAAGATGTATACACCAAAAATTATAGAACTCTGATAAAGGAAATGAAAGAGGATATCAGAAAATGGAAAGATATGCCTTGCTCATAGATAGGAAGAACCAATATAGTGAAAATGGCCATACTTCCAAAATTGTTGTACAGATTTAATGCAATCCCAAGCAACATACCACTAGCATACCTCATAGTACTAGAGAAAACATTCCCGAAATTCATTTGGAATTAGATGAGACCTAGAACAGCAAAAACAATTTTTGGCAGCAAGGCAAGGCAGGGGTATCACAATCTCAGACTTGAAATTATACTTCAAAGCTACTGTGATAAAAACAGCTTAGTACTGGCAAAAAACAGACCTGAGCATCAGTGGAACAGATTAAAAGGTGTAGAAACTACTTCAAACACACTCAACCATCTTAACTTTGACAAAGGTACCAAACACCTTCATTAAAAGAAAGATAGCCTCTTTAATAAATGGTGCTGGAAAAACTGGCTTTCCACAGGCCAAAGACTAAAACTAGACCCAAGTCTATCACCAGGCACTAAACTAAAGTCAAAATGGATCAAATAGGTAACTATTAAAACAGAAACATTAAATCTGCTGGATGAGAGAATAGGCAGAACTCTTGAAGACACAGGTATAAGCAAGGATTTCATGAATAAAACTCTGATTGCATGGTAAGTAATACAAAGAATCAAAACTGGGTTCTCATTCCATTAAAAAACTTCTGCATAGCAAAAGAAATCTCCAACAAAATGAAGAGACAACCAGAGTGGAAAAAGTTTTAGCCAGTTGTCCCTGAGATGAATTAATTCTAGAACATATAAAGAATTGAAAAGAATCAGTACTCTCAAATCCAAAGACCTAATCCAAAATTGGCATCTGAGATGAGTACACATTTCTCAGATGAAGAAATACAAATGGCATATAAATATATGAAAAAATGTTCATCATCACTGGTCATTCAAGAGATGCAAATTAAAACAGTGTTGGGGGATTCCATCTCACTCCAGAAGGAATGCATATCATCAGGAAATCAATCAATAACAAATACTGGCATGGCTGTAGGGGAAAAGGAACCCTTCTCCACTGTTGGCGGGAATGCAGACTTGTGCAACCACTATGGAAATCAATCTGGAGATACCTAAAAAAACCAAGATTAGAGATGCCATTTGACCCAGCTATACCCATTCTAGGTATCTTCCTGGAAGAGTTAAAAAGATCACACCACAGTGATATATGCACATCCATGTTTATGGCAGCACAGCTTGTAATAGCTAACTCTTGGAAACAACCCAAATGCCTATCAACCAAGAAATGGGTAAAAAAGATGTGGGTTTTTTTTTCATACAATGGAGTACTACTCAGCCACAAAGAAGGATAGACTTGAGACATTTCTAGGTAAACAGATACAACTGGAGACTGTACTCTTAAGTGAGATAAATTGGACTCATAAATTGGACTATAAATATCACCTTTTTTCCCTGGTGTGAGAAACTGAAAGAGTAAATAAGGATCAAAATATACAACAGACACTGTAAAATGGGAAGAAATTGTTCAAAAGGAAAGAGGAACTAGGAAAGGGAAAGGGGACAGGAAGGAAGGAACAAGGGGGAAAATGCCATAATTTTTAAGAAGTATAAAATGGAAATCAAGCTTTGTAAATAGGGAAAGGATAAGGATTTGAAGGGAGAAGAGGGAATTGGGAAAAAAAGAGTAATGAAAATATATCATGTACAGGTACAAGTTCCCTATGGTGAATATGATCATTGTGTACATCTAAAATGTACCAATAAGCTTAATTTAAAAAAAGGAAACTCTGCCCATTTCCCTTCACCTATCATTGAACATCACGATGTTAACAGAAGACAAGGGAATAAAGTTCTTTAACTGTATAACAACATTTCCATTTAAAGTCAGAATCCTTATTACTACAGGAAAATAGAAAATAAACACTGAGAAGTAAGTAGCAGTCTCTTGCAAATTTCCTCCTGTGACATGGAATTGTTCTGAGAACAAGGATATAGAGATCAGTAAGACACAGGATCTTCTTAGTTCCGTGGTCACAACATGTAAATAAATAAATATTTAAGATTTCAAGCCAAACAGCAACCACTGTTTGGAGACTTTGGTTTTTCTGAGACCCCAGAGATTTGCTGCACCCAAAGAACTGAAAGAGATGAATGGTTCCAGTGCTTTGCATCACTGAACTACTACTGCACACAGACTGCTTCAATACACTGTAGCTTTAAAAAAAGACATCTCAGCTCTGTTCTATTGGACATGATACCTCCATGACAAAGAACAAATCCAAGTGTGTGTGTGTGTGTGTATATATATATATAGATAGATAGATATAGATATAGATATATAAAACAGTTGTACCAGTTTAAAAATGCCCAGAGTACAAGACATAAAACGATTCTTACCAAAAAAGGAAAGATATAATAACACAAAATGTTCTTTCAATAATTTAAGATAAACTAGTAGTACGAGTGAAATAAATGATAAACAGCATAATAACTAGTATTATTCTCTTACTATCTTGTTATGAATTTTGTTTTATTTTTTCATAAAATAAAAAAGGAAAATATCTATTTCAGGAGTGTGTCAAGACTCAATAATCCTTTTTAACTTGACTATTTTAAGAAAACTATGTATGAAAAATACAAAGCCTAATGCAAGGAAATGAGCAATGGTAGCCTGGCAGAAAGGAAGGAGGAAAAAGTATTACTGTAACTTACTGTTAACCATTGGTTATCTAATAATTCCTTAGCTGTGATTCTGTGAGCCGGATCTACTTTCAAAAGTTGTTTCAAAACACTTTTAGCTGCAAATAAGAGAAAAATCCTGAAAATCTTTATGCCTCTTAACTACTACTAATAGCACATGCTTTGTAATTTATTTAGGATTAAGTCTATATAACACAAAGGGAAGATACCAGGTACCATGAGTATGCATGCCTAATAAATAAGGTTTAAAGTTTAACCTTTAAACCTGGATTATCTAGTTGAATGGTTTATAGTAAAAATTAGCTAGATAATCAGCAAAGTTCCTCTTTAGCTTTTACTACCTATTTTCTTGTTTTGTTGAGTTTTTGCCTATGAACAATCACAGTAAAGATATTGCTATTTCCACAAATAAATGGTGCCTGTTACCAAAGTAATTTTATGATTGTGGTGGTTGTGCTTTATTGTTTCCACTTGAATGGACTTGAAACTACCCAGGGACTGATGGCGCACACTTCTGGGTGTGTCTGGGTAGGTCATGGAGGCATGGCCTTGGGTGCTATATCTGATCCCTGGCCCCTTCCCCTGGTGCTGCTCCCTGCTCTGCTGCCTGGCCTCCATGAACTTAGTAGCTTTGCTTCACCACACATGTTCACCACCATGTCACTGCCTTGGAGCCTGCCAACCATGTACTGAATCCCCTGAAGCTAAATTAAACCTCTCCCTGTTTAAGCTGTGGCTGTTGGGTGTTGTGCTCCAGCAATAGGAAAACTGACTAATACAATGACTAAATAGATACTTGAAATGGTCTTATTCCTGGCCAACTTCCTTATATTTGGCTTAGTAAATAATACTCAGTCAACACTTACCACCATCACTTATGGAATCCCAGATTGGATCTTCAAAATGCAGTTCTCCCTTTCTTATTAACTCAAAAAGCTTCTCTTCTGAGTTTGCCAAAAAGGGTGGTTCTCCACATAATCTAGATAAAGGCAATGGTTTTATTTAAATGTTTAAAAACTAATCAAAATAAGGAAATTACAATTAAACTTCTGCAATATTTGGAATAGTAATACTTCACATTTAAGTGAAGGATTGGAAGAGAAGAATACCTCTCTGCATATAATAATGGAAGCAATGGGGTTTCTAAGATCCATGATAGGTTTATTTTTTGTACTGGGAACCAAACTCAGGGCCTCAAATTTGCCAGGCAGGCACTGTGCTACTGAGCAATATCCCCAGCCCCCACACTAGGTTCTTGTCTCAAAACAGAAATGACTACATACATTGAAACCTTTAGATTTGCAAATGACTCAAAGCTCTTACAAGTGGGGAAATACTAAGCTGAAATCGAGTTAAAATATAGGAAGACATATGAGTTCAAGTCTACAGTATAAGTGGTGTAAACAAGGATAGCCAATAGCTTCAGATAAAATACATAATACAAACCAGAGTTACGGAAACATGCAAGAGTTGTCAGAGTCTAACAAGAACTGTCAAGACTTGAATGACCATGTGAGGCTTTTATCCATGGTAAAGTACTACACAAATGTAACTAATTGTGAAAACAAAGAATAACCCTGGAAATTTCTGTATACTCTGAGCAAAAGCCAAAAACCTATTAAAGTGGCCACAACCTTTTAATAATGGTATACAAAATGAAGGTCAGGATAAGAAAAAAATGAGATGATAATTTGATCCCTCAGTCTGAAAGGATGAAAGCTGAGAATACACACAACCAACATCAATAAAAGGCCTGGTTGTAATTCTCTAATAAGGAGCTACACGTATTTTAACAGAACATGGCAAGCCTATGAAACTAGTGCCTCAACAAGTGATCTAAGCCAAAAATAACAAGAATATGCTTAAAGCTTGAGTTCAATTCTTTAGACTATATTCTCAACAAATGTTAGCCATCACCACCATTGTTAACACCCATTGTTAACACATCTGAGGGCACCCCTGTAGACAGTACCCAAATGTACCTAACGACAACCAGACAGAAACTAGGGGGAAAAAAAAGAAACTAGATCTAGACTCATCACAGAGGCAACTCTCTGTCTACTCTTCAACTTTCAGGATGCTTTCACACTTTATTATTAAAAGAATAAAATGGTATAATTCCATTCCACTTTGCAAACTGCTATCTATTCTTAGGATGATAACCTCCAAGTATTTTAACATATTTTTCATGTTGTTTAAAAACCTAACTCAGGAACATTTTCTGAGTAAGTCATAATTTTTATGATTATGATGATGATTTCCCATGGGATAAAGTTACTTGCATCCTAGTAGTTCATGAAAGTAGGCTGTAAAATAAAGTTTTTCATTTACCAATAGGTTCTTGTTGGGAGATCAGTATTTATCAAATCGTTAGGCAAACCCTTAACATTTTTTATTTCTCCAGCCCACTCTGACATTCCCTTCTCTTATCTTATTCACATCACCGGTGTTTAGTTTAAAACTGCAATTTAAAAGGCCATAGAAAACAAAAAGCCAGAAAAACTGCCTTATGGACAATTACTATCTATTATAACAAGTACAGGCCAGCAAAAGCCCAGCTCATTGAGCCTGTTATCAACCAGTGATATGCACATCTACCAATTTCTTAGCTGCCCTTGCATTGCCTGGTGATCATGCAACTATAGCTTAAGGGCTATATTCTTAAAATTCCATTTTTTCCCTATCTTTTGCAATTTTATTTACACAAAATGTATCTAATGGTTGGTCAATCAGCGGGATACAGAATTTTATGACAGCAATTTTCTCACACATCTAGAAAAAACAATCCAAGACATGAAAAATACCTCTTCAAACTTTCCTATTATTTTTTGATACATTCATAGGAATCTAAACAGCAGAGGATAGTAATCATAAAGAATATTTATTTATTTTAATTTCACCTTGAGAAAGTATGTTATCATTGCCCAATTATGTAGAAATGAATCTAACATAACAAAAAAAAATAGCCCCCCTAGAGAAAGTAATATGCTTGTACTCTTGGTGAAGGAAATTACCTGTAACACCACTGGCCTCCGACAGATTAATGAATATATATTGATTAGCTAAGTTAAGAGTCTATGGTAAAGAAGAGGCTGTTATGATAATATGGAGCCATACTATGGAGCAGAAAAATTTAAATTACATCTTTAAGAGAAAGATTTAAAGTTGTAATTCACTTACTTTCCTTAACACCAAATTCAAACTAAGAAGACATCAAACACTGCATGGATTTTGTAATATTTCATTATACATATTATATTTGACTTGTATTGTCTAGAAAGTCTTAAAATTATAAAAGAACAATTTTAAATAATTATTTTAAATATGGAGGTTCAGAACGTTTGTACTGTGATTCTGATCAGTACAATGATCAAAAATATTATAACTACATTTATACTCTATACTATCTAAGCAATGAAGTGTGTTGACCAGTTGAGTTACAGTGAAAGTCACATCATCCAATTTCTACTGCCTCTGTATCCCATTTCACAGAACTGAAAGTGTAAGTACTATGACATCAATATTTAGAAACCAGTGAGATGAGGTACAGCATAGTGAATCTTCAGTATAACCATGAAACCAATGTTGTATCAACATAAAGATGTTCATATTTACCAAGAAGCAGAACAGTGGTCACTAACTGTTCAAAATACCTCTTAACAATTCACTTAATTCAGTTTAACAAACATATTGACCACCTCATATGCACCTATTAGTGTATCGAATACCAAAGGTGCAAAGGTGAATAACTTAAGATACCTGTTTTTCAGGAACTTAGAGTAAGGCGAGTAGACACAGTATATAAAATATTATAATATAATGTAAACTGATTTTACAATGTTTTATTTTTCAACATCAAAGTGTGAACATATGCCAACTTTCCTGACTAATAGTCCCATTTCATTATTTTTCTTTAAATACGACTGTTTTCCACACATTTTTGTATGATGCCTTAAATCCTGTGTGGAATGTAGGAAGGAAAATATATAGTAAATGTAATAACTCTGTTGAGGTAGGACAGAAGTTAGGGAAATAAAAAGCTTTAATGTTTGAGTTGGGTCCACTCAGGAGGGAGGTTTGCAGAGAAGCAAAGAGTATGTGCATGCACGCATACACATGCACACACACACACACACACCAATAGCATTCAATGCCGAGGATATCTGAGCAGTGAAGTGTGGAGCGGCCTAGGGTTACACAGAATAGGGTAGGTGTACAAAAAGCACCAAGCCCAAGGCTGGTAGGGCACACTACAGTCAGGATGTGAAAAGTTTGCTAAGCTGTGCCATGCCAGGTTGCTCTGACAGTTTTCTGTAACAAGAAGTAATTATCAGGGACTTTTAATCAGGGAAGTCATATGATCAGATCTGTGATTTAGAAGGGCAATCCTGACAGCGGTGTAATAAATGGACTTGGAAGGGTAACCAGAGACAGGGAGAATAGTAAGAAAGACCGTGGAATATTTTAGAAAAGGATCACAAAGAGAAATGCAAGAATAGATAAGAACATTTCAAAGGAAAAAATGCACAGGACTGAAGATTTGACTGATCGTAAGAGTGAGAGCGAAGGAAGAGCAAGAATTACTACGGGTTTCAGTAGCATTAAGAGAACTGGAAAGTAGAGAACACTTCCTAGACCTGGACAAACCTCTGTCTAGTTGGTGCCCACACCCCGCATGTGCCCAAATGGGCAGCTGCAGGACCAGGTGGCAGTACCTACTGGACTACAAACAAACTTAACGGGAAAATACAGAGAAGATTTTAGATTATAACAAAGGATCAAGCAGGTGTTAAAGACAGTTTTCACTTTGCTCTGACCACACAGTATATTGTTGCACTTATAGATCAATGAAAAGCAAAGCTGAAAGCTATACATTTACAGGATTGAAAATACCTCAGGGATGAATCTGACAACTAATAACAGAGCTTTAGAATGACTTCTCAACTGGTTTTTGAATCACTTTTAAAAATATATTGCTTAGTTTTACTCTAAAATCCATGTCCTTCCACTATTAGAGACTATCCATTCATTTTCCGCTGTACATTTAGCAGGTTACTTACAAAATGTACATTATGACACCTATGCTCCAAATGTCACATTGCTGGCTATAGTCGTGGGCATTGATAACTTCAGGTGCTGCCAAATAAGCAGAAATAAAATAATATTAATAATACAATAAACGACTTCTAAATGCTTAAACACAAAGCATGAAAAATGTGCTGGTGTGTTGTAATTTATTCCCCCACGGGGAAAAAAGAACCAGTAGCAGATGTTAAATGAATAATGTACAGACCTTAACAATTGATGTCACTGTGTCCTCACTCCTATCATTTAGCTTCTAATGGAACAATGGCATAAACTGTATAATTAAATGTACTACCTTTTATTCCTGTGAAATTGTTAAGAAATGATTTTGCAAAGATTGTGTAGTTATAGTAGAAGACAATATCTCAGCCTTTTCCCCAAAATAGAATTGAAGATATGCCTTAAATAGATGTAATTTAAAGCAAACCCAACATGTAAAAATCTGAATTCTCAGAGAAACTAAGATAAATGGTTATATATCTCTTTAGTAAAAGAATAATAATAATAACATCACAACATTCTTATGACAGAATGGAAATTATTTTCCACATTTTCTAAATTAAAACTCCAAGTCAAAGATAGCCTTTACGAGACCAGATCAAAAAACCACGTCACAGGACAGGACTAGGTCCAAAGTATTTGTGATTCCCCAACTCTGTGCTCCTTGCTTTCCAGAAGTATTCATGATAGCGTTCCCTGAAACCACCTTCTCCATGGGGCGCCATTCTTTCAAGGTTGCACATTTTATAAAGATTATATTTTTTTCACAATGGCTAACTTTTTTAAAAAGTCACATAAGGTACTGTGGGAACATGTCTATTTTATTTCTATAGCTAAGGATCAGATATATTTCTTTATAAGAAAGAGGAAAACAGTTATAAACAAAATATATGTATATATTTCAGTAGAACTTTAAAATGTCCAAAGCACTTTTGCATAAAATTTTATTTGTATGAATTTAATAATCCTATAAGCTGGGTATGAAAGCACTTGACTCCCTCTGTCGGTAAAAAACTAAGCTTGATATGTATTAAGTGACTTGCCTAAAGTCACACAGCTACAGGATGCCTCCCATTAAAAAGGCATGCATTTATCTTTAAAAAAAAAACAACTTATTTTAATTTCCTCCACGTGCACACACACACCCACATACAGCTTTTATAATAAATGCAAAAAACAAACATAATTTCCTTTTCTCTTTCTTTTCCTATTTTTCATTTTCTCTTGTTATTTCCTGTTTTTTGTACCTATTTTGAAAGAATAAAAAGACAACAAAAAGAAATCAAAAGATAAGCATAAGAAAAGATTTAGCTATAATTAACAACAATTTGTCTCCAAATGATTGAAAATTTACTAATTAACATTTTCCTTTAGGTAACTATTATACTTGTATTCTTTAATTGCACTTAAAAATCTTTAAATGTTGAATCATTAAAGTGCAAGTTGTTTTACGGCCGAGTGTCTCTCACAGGGCAAGTTCTGTGATTACATTCAATGAAGGCTTCCCACACTGAGGCATCGCACCGCAGGGGGTAGGAATTCCCCATCTCTACTTTTCAGAGGGTTCTTAATTATCAGGGGCATTTCTACTTGCACTGTCATCCCAGCCCTCAGGGAGGCAGAAGCCAGAATAACTGTGCCAAGGAGACATTTAGGAAGTCAGCAAAGCTCCACAAACCATCTGTCTTCTCTCTTGTTCGCTCACTTGTTATCAGTGTAGACAACTAATAAGCAGGCATAAAACTCAGGGTGCTTGGATATATTTTCCCCTTGTAACTACAGACCAGATGTCTTTTGCCAACAAGAGGATATGAACAGAATCTAAAGTAGCCTTTTCCCAAATAAGATAATGCAATTTAAAAACTTTATCCATCAAGTAGGGAAAAAAAAAAACCAACAACCATAAACTAGGTATACTCTTCAGCAATAAAAATTAATACACTACTGATATGACAACATGCATAAAGCCTCAAAATCATTATGTGGGACAGAAAAAGAACACATACACAAAAGCATATACACCATATGATTCAGTTTATATAACCTTCTAGACAAGCAAAACTGAGTTGTGTTTACAGAAATCATCAGTGGTTACTAGGACCCACGCACAGAGTTGACTGAAAGGGACAAAAAGGAATTTTCTGTGCTGACGGAAATACTCTTCATTTTCACCGGGATGTGGACGAGTGGATAAATTTATCAAACCCATTGAGCATTACATTTAAAATGTGTATATTTTATTGTATGTAAATTATATTTATATAAAGCCCTATAGTATCTCTTAAAGATGAATGGAAGCAGTCTAGGAAAACCAGCACACATTAATTTGCATGCAAAACATCCCAATCACCTGGAAAAATTCTAAGTTTATTTCTAATTAATTATTGGCTTGAAAAAGACTAAAACTAAAATTATAGTAAGAGATGAACCAGAATTAGAACATTATAACGCAAGGAAAGTCAAAGAAGCACTCATAGATAAATACACAGCCTTCGACTGCATTCGTAAGAACACAAGAAGACTGAAGATTGAGCTGGTTATTGAAAAGGCCAATAAACTGCCTTAACAACTAACTAATTTGATTTTTAAATTTGCTAGTACCATTATAAGAACTAAAATTGAGCACTAAGTACCAGGCACTGTGTTAATCCTTATACACACATTTTTTCTCATTTCATTCTAATGCCACCCAAGAAGAAAGATATCATCATCATATATACTTCATGTCCTCTTCTTTGTTTTATTTTTTTGTCCTCAGCACATCTTTTTAACGTATGAGATTTTTTTATCTCATTTAATATTTGTATCACTAGAAGATTAAGCTCTATGAAGGCAAAACATTGTTATGTTTTGTTCACTATTGTATTCCAATACATACAAAAACGCCAGGCGTAACAAAGGTCCTCAAAATTTTTGATAAATGAGTCACATAATCTCAGTTATACAGAAGCAGAAACTGACAAAATCATACGCAGTAAGTACAGACGGGTTGCTCAGAGACCATATTGTTATCACTATATCACACTGCCCTCTGAAGAAATATTAGGAATTAATAAGGGCTATAACCAAGATATACAGGAAAATCTAAAAAATTATAAATAAATTCAATATGCATATTTAGGCCAATAAAACTTAAAATCTCAATGAAATGATCAATTTCTAGAAAAACATAAATTATGAGAATTACTCAAGATGTAAAAAATGTGAATAATCTACTATAAAAAACAAAAGAGAAACATACTCCCGCAAAGGATAATGTGAACAAAAAAATTTAAGGGGAAATGTCAAACTATTAATTAATTAATAGGTAATGTTTATTATTTAAAGGTTCATGAGCATATAGTGAATTTTTTTCAATTTTTCAATGAGGCCACTATAACTCTAACATCGAAAAAGCCAAGAGCAGCCTGAAACAAAGAAAGCTACAGTAAAAGCTCTTAAATAAAGTGGTAGTGAATTGAATAAAGTAGTATATTAAACCATGTGGGGTTTCATCCCCAATTTTAAGAATAGTTTAACACTTAAAACTCTATTGATGTAATTACTTCATTGATAAATTTAAAGAGAAATATGATAATTTAAATGTGTACAATAAATATGCATTTACTGAAGAAGTTTAAAAGGCAGTTAATATCAAGAGTTGGCAAGGATGTCAATAAATTGGAACCCTCATTTTGCAAGGATGTAAAATAACTAGAACCCAAACATATTGTTGGTGGGAAGATTGACAGCTATTTTGGAAAATGAGCTTGGTAGTTCCTTAAAAAGTTAAACATAGGTTCATTACTATACTTATTAAACATACTACTCAATAATTTCAGTCTTAGGTAGCTACCCAAGAAAGATGAAACCCCATATCATCACAGAGATTTGTGCATGAATGTTCACAGCATCATTTTAATAATAACCCTAAGCTGGAGATGATCTACATGTTCATCAGATAATAAGTGGATAAATAAAAACAACATATCCATGAAAGAGATAACTACTCAGAAATATAAAGGAGCAGACTATACAGATAAATGCTGCAACATGAATATACCCCAGAACCATTATGGTAAGTGAAAGTAAATAACACATAAAAGACTGCATACTGTATGATTCCAGCATAAGAAATGTCAAAACCCTTTAAAATAAAAAAATTTTAAAAATGAAATGTCAAAAAAGAGGAAAATCTAAAGAGCCAAAAACAAAAACAGAAAAACCCCTCAAACCTGCAAAAAAAAAAAAAAAAAAAGGCAGCGCTAGAAAGATCACTGGCTGCTTAGGGACAGGATAGGGATGAGACTGGGTATAAATGAGCACAAGGGAACTTTTGAAGCTAAGATTATTTTAAAGCTGGATTGTGGTAACAGTTGTAAAACTATTAACTATATGAAAAAAACTCATTGAACTGAGCATCTTTTATGGTATTTAAGTAAACTTCAATAAAAGCTGCTATAAATCATTTTTAGAAACATGGTAATAGAGTGCATTACAAAATAGATTTAATCAGCAGTCTTTATGAAAACTGTTTGATGAAAATGAATTATTTTTTGGTACCAGGAATTGAACTCAGAACTGTGAACACCAGGCAGGTGCTGTGCCACTGACCTTATATCCCCAGCCCAATGACAATAAAGAAATTAAACAAAAATTGAAAAGTACCAAACTACACACATGATTTTGGAATGACTGAACAAAAACAATGTCTAGGACATGATCACCTAAGAACTATAAACAACCTCAAGAAGAGCCTAGAGAAACAACAAAATTTATAAAAATCCTTGAAAGTAGAAACCATGAGAAAAATGCTACAACTGAAATTTTTGGACCTAACTAAAAAAAAAAAGTAGCTGATCAATGACCATTAAGTCATGATTGCAAAAATCAAATTGTTCAGTTGTAATCCATTATTAGCTTGACTTTTTTTTTTAACATAGAAAACAATCCTTTTAAATACTAACTTACCCATATAGATAGGAGTTCCACATGTGGCCTGCAGCATGGCATCACTCCCACCATGTTTTTGTACTGCTAAGCCAAAATCAGTCACCTAGGAGAAGAAACATAGTCACCCATTTTCCTGTCCTGAGC
Organism: Chinchilla lanigera; assembly: GCF_000276665.1. Taxonomy (NCBI): domain Eukaryota; kingdom Metazoa; phylum Chordata; class Mammalia; order Rodentia; family Chinchillidae; genus Chinchilla; species Chinchilla lanigera. The sequence continues at coordinate 24,236,894 of NW_004955414.1, forward strand.
TCAGTCATTCTGAAGAGAGGACTGGACTGTCACCGCACTACATTTACTCAGATGTTCTTGGAGTGAGGACTTTCCCCGTGTTACGAGCAAGAACTTGAATTTCCCTCCCTCCCTACCTCTCTGTGTGGACAGGAAACTCAGTAGTGGGAAGGCCCCTGATGTACACTGTTCGTGCCCTCTAATTAAATTCACCCATTCAGAATAGGAAGTTGTATCTTGAAAGAAGGCATTTACCATTTTTCAGATGAAATGTTTTTAAAAAGTTCTTTCATTGTAAAATGTATTCTAACCTTTGTGCACTTATTATCTATTTTTCTGATATTCAAGTTAGGTTCCAGTTAAAAGCACCATTATAAATGCAAATAATTATCCTTTATCAGCACTCACTGAAACTCCTCTTTTTTATAATTATTTGTAATTGGTAAATACTATCTTTTCGTGACTATTATATCCTTTGTGATTCTACAGCATACTAATTAAAACAATTACTGCACTATTAAAAACTATGAGAAGCAAATTAACAAGAAAAAAAATCCACAATACCAGAGTATAACTACAAATACACTGGAGACCTGCTGCTGCAACTACAGCCTTTCCGCTCCATTCTAAATCTTGGTAATTAAACACTTGCTTATTAAATATTTAGAATGTGCCTTTGGTCTTCTCTCCCAAGGTAGAACACCCTTGGGCTGAAAGCAGAAATACAGGCACATTTATTGATCATACAAACAAATACAGGCTCTGGGTCAACACTGACTGCAAAGTTTCTGATACCTTATGGTATAAGAAAATGTTCCTAGTTAATGTGTGATAGCAATATTTTTCTACATAGATGGATCGATTTCTTCATGATTTTTCATAATATCCCACTCGAAGCATTATGATGCACATCTTTCTCTACAGAAAATCTATACAGATATCAAACATACAGAAAGTTTCACAACCTAATTGAATTCTTTGGAGACAACTCGATTCCTTCAGTTACCAAATATTAATTAAGCATATTCGATGTCTCAGGTGCTACTCCAGGTCCCAAGAGTGAGTAAGACAAACACAATTCCTGCCTTCATGGAGTTTACCGTGGAAAGACTCAAGGACATTCACTTGTGTGAACCAATAATGCTCTTGAGCCTATTTACATTACATTATGACTCTGCTTCTGCAACAGTAACTAACTGGCAACACTTTATTCCAAAATTAACGCATCACATATTTTGAAACCACTCACTATTAAAGTGCTGAGTAATAAATAATGAGTCCTATCATTTATTTGACATTAAGGAACACTTAATTTGAATAAAATCTTCAAGAATAAACACTTGGCACATTAATTGTACTTAAGACATAAATATTAATACCCAGGAAAATTTTCAATGAGAAATACAGACTGTAGCATTAATTATCAAAAGCACAGCCAAGGTGTGTTTTTCTCTAAATCTGTAACACATTTACATTAAATTACCAGGCATAATTTTGAAATTAATTAGAATTCAGAGCATCTGTTTGCTTGCTATTAACTAATGATTTAGCACCATCCAAATGAATACGTACTTTAAAAAATACAGTGGCACCACTTAACTTGTAAAATTATTCTTGTCAGCTACAACCTTCTTTGTGACATTTTTATTTTTTAGCACAAACCACTCATTTCCTAGCTGTTTAAAGTCCACCAAAATGTATCTAAAAAGATCTGTTTTGCCACTTTGCCATTAAACTGTGTACAGACAAGTATTATCACCATTTCTAATATCTTACCTTTATATTCAAGTTCATTTCATTGTTATCATCAATAAAGCTGCTCTTAACCATTATGTTTTCCAGTTTTAGATCTCTATGTACTATATCTACCAAGAAAATAAACAACAAATCAAATGAAATGAATAATGGAAAATAAAGCAGACAAAAATAGGATAGTAAAGATATTTAACAGATTAATATTTGCTGCTGAAAATTTTGAGTGAGACCAAGCATAATTGTTTTTTGTTTTGTTCTCTTAAACACTCCTCCCTGCATTTCTAACCCAAAGGAGTCATTTTCTTTGCCTCTCTCATCTCCAACTATTCCCCTATTGCCCCTGCTGATCACTCTTCATGATGAGTGGCCTGTTGGTATGGAGGCCTCTGGCCAAGGCTGGGAATTCCCAGAAGGGAGGTGGTCTTAATCAGGAGCCCAAAAAGTTTTCTCATATCTGGAGGTCTTCAAAAGAGAGATTATTTCTTTACTTCTATGCATATGCTACTGTCAACATAAGAATTATAACATATTTTAATGACTACATATATACAAACTATGTTTCAGTATATTTCTCTATGATATCAGCATACATTTCTCCCCTCCCTTTTTTTTTTTTTTTTTTGTCTTTTTTAGACAAGGTATCACTAAACAATTCAGGCTGTCCTAGAACTCACTTTCTACCCCAGGCTGGCCTGGAACCCCCAGTGATTCTCCTGCCTCAGCCTCCAGAGTGCTGGGACTACAGATGTGTGCCACCACATCTGGCCTTTTCTAATCTTTATACGTCAAGAAAATTTTTTAAATCTCTAAAACACAGTATCTCCAGTTGAACAAGGCAAAAACTCAGGAAAGATTTTTATTTTCATGCAAATAATCATGTGCCAAACATGACTCAGTTCATATCCCAAACAATCTCATATCTAGAATTGAAAAGTTCAGTGTATATAATCCTGGAAAAAGGTAGCTGAATGAGCCCTGGGCTGACAATTATATCTAATCATTTCCAGTTCCCTTACTCAATTTCCAGGGCTTATTTTTGAAATTTTTATTGCTTCTATTGCTTTGCTTATCTTTTCTTACATAAATTCCACACATTTTAATTAGTACATCTTTATAATATGCTTTGATCCTTGGTAGGGCAAGATTTCCACTCCTATTGTTGTTCTTTTTAATTGTTATCTGGCTAGTCTAACCCATTTTAGAGTAATCTTATCAAGTTCCATGAAAATGCTATTAAGATTTTGTTTGGAATTATACTGAATTGATAGTTTACTACGGAAGGATTTACATGAGCATCATATTAAGCCTTTGCAAAAATTATTTTCCTCTGACTAGAAAGCCCTCCCTTTTTTTTTCACTGAGTTTGTATCCCTCAAATAAAATATTACTTCCTCTAAATGTTTTCCTGACTTTCCAAATCATATGGGCACTTATACTCCTGTGCTCCATGCACTTTATATGGTTCTGCATTATGGAAATTAGCATATTGAAATAGAAGTTGTTTTGCATACTCGTTGTCCCACTAGCTTGAATTCCTTGAGGAGTGAGGGTGTTATATTTTAATCTTCATAACTCTAGAACCAATTACAGTGCACTAGGTACTCGGGAAGTATCTGCTGAAGGAACCACAGGGTTCCAGTACCAGCTCTACCACACCAAACTGTCACTGCACCTTTCTGGAACAAAATTTTTCTTTATCTGTAAAACGAGAAAGTCCTAAAGTCACATGTAAGATAAAATAATCTTGAAAAAGAAGCAGCATGAGGCAAAGCAATACCAGAAAGTCCGAAGAATAGTAAAGATATTAGAATAATAGAATAAATTTTAAATGTTGATTTAAAAGTACTGTGAAACTACTCTGTATGACACCATAATGGTAGATAAATGCCATCACACATTTGTCAAAACCCACTGAATGTTTAGCACCAAGAGTGAATTCTAATATAAACTGTGGCATTATATATATATGTTATATTTGGTATAGAATATTTTATATGTTATGGTATTACAGTATATTTTGCATTATATTTTATTATATTTTGTATATAACATTTTGTATACTATGGTATATTATATTAATTTTGGGTGACACTGATGTATAAATGTGGGTTCATCAGTAACAACAAATGTAGCACTCTGATGTGGAATTTGAAAGTGGGGTAAGCTGTGCATATGGTGGAGCGGAAAATACAGGGAAAGCTCTGTATTTTCTACTCAATTTTTATGGGAACATAAAACTGCTGAAAAATTGAGGGAAATGAGAAAAAGAAGGAAGGTAAAAATATATGTATATAGAAGGACAGCTGGGATAATTGTACTGCTGATGTCTATTGGTTTATTGAAAGGAACAGTTAATACTTAAATTTTTTGACCAATTTTGCATGCTTATATCTGATAATCTGAACAACTAATTTGAAGATAACAATATGCAATATAACAACCATTGGTGAATCCCTACCATCCTGTTTAGTGAAGCTCTGTATAGTTTCTAGTATTTTTTATTACTTTTTATTCTCTTTAATGGTTTGATCAATCCTGCATTCTTACATCTGGTAATCTGAGCACTTTCACTGAAGATAACAATATGTAATATAACAACCATTATTAATTCATATCATTTTGTTTTGAAACACTGTATCAGTTTTATTGTTTTTGTGTTGTTTGTTTTTGTCTATGTTGTTATTTTCTTATTCTCTTTAAAATTAAAAAAACTGCTCAAAAATAAAGTCTAAAATTACTAAAAACAAGAAAAGCCTAGACTAGTCGTGGCAAACCTATGGCACATATGCCGCAGTGGGCTGTTTGTGTCACTGAAAGCTCTAAAAGTTCTCCATCACTGGACTAGATATACATTTCAATATTGTTAATATACAAGTGTTTTAGGAAATTTCACCTTTATTATTTATTTGTCTAATTTTTAACTTAAATAGAAAATGAATTTATTGGGAATAAGAATCAAGATAAAGAATATTTGTCATTTCTTTAAAATTTGGAGACTGAGTTCAGTTACTATATTCCAAAGGAAAACTTACAAAAGTTAGGATCAACACCTAGAAATGTGTTCATTTCAAGCATAGAAAGAAGATCTAATATGCAATCTAAGAAACAAATGAGCAAACAAAATTTAAAAGACTGCTTACAAAACAAATCAGAATGTGGTCAGAATTTTGGGGAGGAGAATGCTGGGTCCAGGAATTCAGTAATGGGCAAAGCAGCTCTTTAATATTTGAGCGAGCAAAAAGAGACTCTTTTCCTGATTTCTGCTGGTTTTGAATTTGAATTTTTATTAGTACATGTTTGTAGCAACTTCACGCATGGAATGTAAACATCATTTGCCTAATTTTGATTTGATACTATTAGCTGCTTTTCAAACTTTGAGTGGAAATGTTCACAACTGCTTCCTTTTCCATATACAATGTAACTGTATACTTGCCTTGTTTCTAATTAAAACATATCTAAAAATAAAAGAAAAATATAAAATAAATAACAAATAAATCTTCTTTATTACCAAGTGCTATTTATATAACTATGAATCCTAAATACAATTACTCTTAAACAAAAGTGATATCTGCATTCACAGAATCAGTGAGTGGGATGGTTCTCTCCTTACCCTTATTGTGAAGATATGCAATAGCTGATGCAAGACTTTGAATGATCCACCTTGTCTCATTCTCTGAGAAATGCCTTTTCCTATCCAAAATTTCTTTGAGTTCTCCATCCTCACAAAGTTCCATCACAAGGTACATTTTCTGACATTATATATTTAAAAGAGTGAGAAAGAAAAATTATATACTGTGTATCTTCAAAATGTTACAGATTACATATATGATCACAATCTTAACATTAATTTATTTATTCAAAAATGTTTTATCTGTTGTCTGCAAGATACTTTTCCTAGAGGAACAAAGAAGTACGTAACATAGTCTTTACCTTCATGAAGCACACAGTATAGTTACAATTCCAATATCATGTGCCAAGTGCTAATGACCCAAATGCCATGAGGTCATGGAGGAGGGGCAGCTTCTGCCTAAAGAATTCTCACTGAAGAGAGATATTAGAGCCAAGGCCAATGTCTGAACAGGGATTTATGGGTAGAGAATGTAGAATGTAGAAGAAAAGGCAAAGCACATGGAATGGACTTGAAAACTTGAAACAGGACTGGCTGTTGAAAGAACAACAAATATCTCTGTGCTAATAGCATTGGGAGCTTGGTAGGGTGAGGAAGGGTGGGGTGGTGAGGGGTGAAGCTAATAAGGACAGGTTGGTGCCAATTTATAAAGAGCCTTGGATATCATGCTAAAGAATATGGATTTCTTTTCCCATGTGCAACAAGAAGTCAGTAAAGACTTTTAAGCTATCATTTTGGGAGGCAGGAGGTTATATGGTAGTATTATCAGTTCTGCATTTCTAAATGAATACTCTAATGGTAATGTGCAACAGGGATCAGCAAAATATTTCAATGAAGGCCAAACCCAAGAGCAAATATTATGGGCTTTGCAGGCTATACAGTCTCTTCCGTGACTACTCAGCTCAGCTGCTGCAGCACAAAAGCGGCCATAAACAAGACGACAACACTGTATTCATGGACTCGGAAATTTGAGTTTCATATAATTTTCACATGTCATGAAATATTACTCTTTTACATCTTTTCAGTGATTTGAAAATGTAGAAAACTTGGCTTATGGGCCATACAAAAATGCACAGAGCCAGATTTAGCTCATAGGCTGTCATATACTGACTTCTGTTTACAGGGGTAGATGTGAGGCTCAGAATGCAGACAAAAAAGGGGAGAAGAAAAGATGTGAAAATATGTAGGAGAAATAAACAGTAGGACTCGCTGGCTAGCTGGGAATTACAGTGAGAAAACGGGGATGAAAGACCTGTGCCATATTTGCTTTGTTTGTTTGTTTGTTTGTTTGTTTTTTGAGGCACATTAAAATCTCTTTAGATATTAAAACAGTCAAGTCATCTGTTCAGTCAAAAAGATTCCAGTAACTAATGTGCAGGTTTTCACCACGTGTGTTACTGTCAGGCACAGACCTCCCTCCACATCCCCATTCTAACCTCTGCTGCTAAATGTTTGTTGTTCTTAATACTTTGAGATCCAAGTGTGTTCTTTTTTTTTTTTTTTTGGCATCAGGAACTGAACTCAGGACTTTGATCTTGCCAGGCAGGTGCTGTGCCACTGAGCTATATCCCCTGCCCCTCCAAGTCTGTTCTTATAACTACTATTAATATAATTCCTGTATTCAATCAATAAGCCTTAAAGCAGGAAGAAGGGGTTAACGGCCTTTCTTCCTATGCCCACAATCCTGATTCACTGAAATTCAGGCCACTTCAGACTTACGAAAGTATTTGCAAAGTATAACACATAAACAAGTCTTTGAATTGAGCCATATATTCATTGGCAGGACCATAGGATCATTGGTATATGAAATGGTAAGCAAACTCTTTGGAAGGAAAAGTTGCATTAACAGTGGTTAAAATATAAATTGATGTCAATTTAAAATATTTAAGTTGAAAAAAATAAAATGTAAATTGATCAAAATTATACCATTAAAACTTATAAAACAAGTTGTTTTATAATTACTAAAAACAACAGCACAGAGCTGGAGAACATTTAGATTAATAAGAAACCATAGCATAGCCAGACTGAATGATCTTTATTAAAATAACCAATTAGGCAGCAATTTCCTTAAGATGGCTTTAATGAAAAGTCTAGATAGACATTTGTTTGGATTCAATAGAGTAGAAGGGGGATATCTGACCTATGTGAATTAAGGAGGAGCAGCACACACAAAAAGACAATCCCAGATGATGGTGTCCTTTGCCTTCAAACTTTTCTAAACTTGAGTTAGAGATACACATCATGGGGCCGGGGACATAGCTCAGTGGCACAACCGTCTGCCTGGCAAGTGCAAGATCCTGAGTTTGATTCCCCATACCAAAAAGAGAGAAAGAAAGAAAGAAAGAAAGAAAGAAAGAAAGAAAGAAAGAAAGAAAGAAAGAAAGAAAGAAAGAAAGAAAGAGAGAGAGAGAGAAAAAGAAAAGAAAAAGAAAAGAGAAAGAAAAAGAAAGAAAGAAAGAAAGAGAGAGAGAGAGAAAAAGAAAAGAGAAAGAAAGAAAGAAAGAAAGAAAGAAAGAAAGAAAGAAAGAAAGAAAGAAAGAAAGAAAGACTCATGATGGAGTAACAGATTGGACTTACTCTTCTGCTTGACACAACTTAAGAACTGGACAAGATATATAAAACAATATTCAAAAGTAGTGCTCTGAAAGAGAGAGAGAGAGAGAGAGAGAGAGAGAGAGAGAGAGAGAGAGAGAGAGAGAGAGAGAGAAAAGCCTAATTATTATCATAGCTTCCCGTCTGGAGAAAGTTTCTAGACCACAGGGCAGAGATAGGAATCCAAGCAGGTCAGCACATGGTCTTTTCCCAAAGCTGGGAAAAGGAGCATGCAAAAGGAACAGGAGAGCAGTCACTTCAGCTTACACACATCTAGAAACAGTGTGTATTTCCACTAGCCAGAGGGAAAAACCTCATAATCCATGGGACATTGGGAGAACATA
>NW_004955414.1:24245520-24255161 GCF_000276665.1 Chinchilla lanigera
CTTTGTTTGGAACTCTGTATTGTCTGTATTGTGCTTGTGATATGTTGTAAAATGTTGTATGTCTGTTAATGTTTCCCTGCTTTTATCTTTAAAATAAAAAAAAGATACTTAACTATTGTATATGCTAAAATAAAGTTCAAGAATATTTATAAAGAATATAAAACATCCAGCATTCAAAATAATAAAATTTGCAATCTATAGAATACAATAAAAAATCAACATGAATATAAAGCATGAAAATAATGGAGGGGGAAAATTTAATCAATTTAAACTGACTTAGAAATGACACATATGATAAAATTACAAAAAGTACATTATAATATTGTAGTTATTATAATTATATTCAAGAAGGATGAAAGATTGAGTATGCTAATAGACACATGGAATATATGTATAAAAAACTTCCCCTAGAAGAGATTAATAGCATATGTAATACTATAGAAGACTACTAAATCTGATGACAGAGAAATAGAAATTATACAAAGAGAAAGAAAAAGAAAAACTATTTAAAAAGTGAACAGAGGCACTAGCATACAATGGAGACTATTACAATCTTTCATATGTACCTGGAGTCCCCAAAATAGTACAAAGAGAAACAAAAAGTATTTGAGGAAACAATGGCCAAAAATTTCCTAAATTTGATGAATTCCATAAACTCACAGACTCCATGAACCCCAGGCACAAGAACCATGAGGATTATATCAAGACACATCATAATCAAATTGCTTAAAACTGAGACAAAGAGCAAAACCATTCAAAGAATGTCTGGAGACAAAAGAAATCATAACTTGAAGTTGGGGTGTAGCGCAGTGGTACAACACACACTTCGTATCCACAGGGTTTTGAGTTGGACAATAGTACTGCAAAAAGAGGAGAAGGAGATGGAGGATGGGCAGAATCGCAACCGAAGACTGAAAAGGGTAGAGATGACTTTTGATTTTTTGGTATCATTTTCATATACTGTTCCCATGAGGACAACTGTGATCTTTAACTGCTATTCAGCACTCGTAAGAAATTAAACATAGCACATAACCCAAATTGACTATTACTATCTTAGAGACTGGCAAAGAAACCCAAAAAAAACAAAAACCAGACAACACTAACATTTAATAAGACAGATGCTTTAACAGTGTCCCATTTAGTCCTTCAACAACCAAAGTGAAGTCAATATTACTATTAAATCCATTTTGCAGATGAGGAACAAGGTATAGAGAGCCTGAGTAACTTATCTTACTCTCATAGGTAATGAGTGGTGGAATCAGGACTCGAATGCACAAGCAATCTGACTCCAAAGTCCACAGGTCTAACCACTACATTATACTTCTCTCAAACAGAGAGACACCCAAATCCACAACAATCCAGAGGCAGAATGAAAAATAAACCAGGCATAGGAATTACTCTAGATAAAAATTACAAGTATTTAAAGAGAAGAATGATAACATCTAGAGAGGAAAGAAGATAAAACATACTGGAAAGACACAGATGATAAAATTATTTTCTACATAATGCCAAGTATATTGTGCCAATGTGATCATCAGCCTAAACTTGCAAAAGTGTGAGAATATTCCAGTAGACTCTAATGGAGAGATTGAAAACTAAAGCAAAAGGAAGGCCATCTCTAAGAAAGCTCTAATCACTATTAGTTGTGTATGAAGTTGTTCTAATTTTAGACATTTGTTTCCAACACCAGAACATATTACAAAAGCCATCAATCTAATCATCAGACACCTAATTATACAATCAATAATAAAAGTCCTCCAGAACGTTCTCATCAATCTCCAGCGACAGACTCATGCCAAGGACACGAGCAACTGTGCCCAGAGGGATTGCTTCAGAATGGAGTGACACTCATTTTGTCATAATAACTTCCAAAATGCAGCACCTGATGGAACTTTACCTTAGGCGTCTCAAATATTTGTTCCAAATGTATGATGTGCTCATGCTTTACACTTTTTAGGATGTTCACCTCCCGTTCAAGTAACTTCACAGCAGAGCTTCCAGCCTTAATCAATGAAGAAACAGATTTCACAAATGACTGTTACTCTTACATTCCTCAATACAAAAGTTAAGTTATTTTATACTGTTTTCTACATTTCTTGAGAAATTTCTTTTTCAAATGATACCGGGCAGTTTATCCCATGATCAGATTAAATTAGGCCCCTTCTTTCCTTTGTTCAGTTTCAAATTCTATTTGATTTGGTCTCATACTACATTCATCTCGTGCCTGTTTCTATAAATTAGCTACAATATGCCACCTATCCCTTCCCCAGATTATTCCAGTTTTTAACATGCTTTTTGATATTTCCTTCAAAATCACATTAACTCTTTCATGTTAGCACAATAACAAAATCATCCAGGAATATTTATTGGAAATGTTGTTTTTATAAGAAAGTGTTTTTATTTTGTCTTGTCTTGTTTTGATTTAATTTAATTTACACATATCAAAAGAAACAGTAAACAATGAGAATCCACATTTGACCCTGCATTGTTACTTCCTGCTCCCTCTGTTTAACAGAGAGATAAAGAAAGGAACCCTACCTTCATTCAGACCTTGTCTTCAGACCAAATTAACCCAAACTTCATCTTCTGACATCTAACTTTTACCATTCCAGATAGTAAAACTAAAGACAGGAACATTTCAGGGTTTCAGAAACTTCACTCAAAGCATAGACAACTGATTGCCTGCCATGTCATCTAAGAAATTCTACCATAGGGGCTTTTTCTACCCTCACCATCACCACCACCCACCCGAATCATCAAGGCTACTGATACTAAAGTTGTCATTGCTTGAAGATAAGCACTGTCCTCCTTTATGGGTCTCATTTCCACACAAAAATATCCCTGAAAAAGGAAACAAAAGACCTAGTCCTCTCCCCACAGCCCATCCCCAGTTTAGGAGGATGTAATGATTCTTAAAAGAAAGGGACTGATCACAAAACAAAGATTATCTAATTAAAATTTTACCTAGGACCACCCCTGCTTCTAATTACCTTTACTCTTCAACTTTTAGTATTTTAGGATGAGGAGAATACTGACCATCCTCCTCTACTCTACCCGTGTAGGATACAAGCATATTTTAAGGTTAATCTTCATGTTTAGAAATAGTGACAAGGAGTGAATTCTTGTCTACACTAGATATAGAAAGTTACCATAATTTCTCCTAATATCCATCCCAAATCTGTTCCTATGTCCCTTCCCAAATGTCTTGATTGTTATGTAATACAATAATATGCTGTCCAATTCATATATTGACTAATAAATTTCATTTTACTATCTTAATTTCCCATAAACTCTTATCATCAATATATGTGTGAAACATTAATTACTAAAGTCAGAGACAGGTATCTTGTCTAGTGTACAACTGAATCCCTAACATACCTGACACCCAGAAGGCAACAGAAATAACATTCTAGCTAGAACTGTGGGATGCTATCTATAGTTCTAAAGAATTCTAAGAATTCTAGAAAGGTTCTTAAATGCTTTCTTAAGATTGATATGTTACTGTATTAAACTTTAGGGAGAAATTTGCTATAGTTAGATTTGTTTCTTTGTTTTGTTTTTTGGTTGTTTTGAGACAGAGTCTTGCTTTGTAGTGCAGGCTGGCCTTGAACTCATGCCAATCCTGCCTCAGCCTCCCAAGTGCTGGGATTTTAGGCATGCAACTCCATGCCTAGTGCTATAGCTTGCTTTAAAGAATACATAAAACCTACTATTTAATTTTATAAATGTAATATTTATCATCACAAATCTGAGAAGAAAGCACCATAATGTCGTTGTTTTGCTTTTTCCTAGACAAATTTTTTAAACCTGGTAAACTGATCCAAGTATAAAGTCTGAGGCCTTAGACTCTTTAAAGAGAAGGCAGTTTTTCTCTACCCTGATAGGAAATACAGTGAATAATACAGTGATTATAAATAAGAAGTATACTACATAGGCATGAGGGAAAGCGGCTCAAACTAAAGAAGCAGGCAGGATGGAGAAACAACGAATTGCCCAACAGTGAGGAATGAGGGAACTGGAAAAAGGGAAGGGTAGGAGAAACGCCTGTGTATCAGCACAGTACAGGGCAGAGCATTACAATGCATTATTATCTAAGACATCTGTAGCCCACAGCCTGCACCTATACGTACTGAGCACCAGCTTTTACTTTCAACTCACTCTGGCAAAATTTATCTATTTGGTTACACTGGTTATGTTAATCCTTCCATTGGCTTCCTCTAGACAGCACTTATCTACTGAGTTCATGAACTAGTCCCTCTCCAGGAGAGCAGAGAATGTCCACAATGCTCCGGTAGGACAGTCCGGGCCCTGGCATCCAGCATCAGACAGAGCTTGTGTTAGGGAGAAAGCTGTGTTCCCCCCTTTACCCTGCGCTGGCCCTGTGCCCTCAGCGTGTGCTTTCATAATAAGCCTTACCTTTTCTTTATTTACTTTTTTAATTGCCCACTTAGTGTCTGTTTCCTTGTCTGTAACTTCAAAGACCATTCCAAAACTCCCTTGTCCCAATATTCTTCCAAAAGTATAGATTTCCTAGAAACAGAGTAAGAGTTCCTTTATCTGTCCCTCTCTGCAATTCATCTGGTACTTAAAATGAACACATGATACTGACAGATACTGGGCAGTGGACCCAAAGGAAGAGATTCTTCTCCAGGGTAAAATCAAATAGAAGACATTGCTATACATTTGCTTCAGTATTAATAAATAGATCTTAATTAACCCCAAATAAATTTTGATTAATTTTTTAACATCCCCCCCTTTGGAGAGAAACCATAAAAGTCTTAATGGTGAAATGAGGAAAAGCTTTAAAGTATAAAAAGAAATCTCTTCCAACCTATAATGTTAATGAAATATCTTTGTGAGCAAAAGGACAAATAGAACATTAATACATACATATATATGTGTGTGTTTGCCTGTGTGTATGTATATAAATAACACATTCACTCAGAAAATTATTCCAGAACTGTGGGTGCTATACTACAGAACCAATACATATAACAATTGAACAACTTGTTTAACAAGTAATGCTTTTTCCTCATTTTTATTATCTCTACTAGATATCTTTTTTATTGTTTTATTCATTTTGTTCACAAAAAGCAGCATGTGATAGAAATTTTAATATAAATCAGCACTGAGAAGAAAATAAACACTACCCATAATTGTACCATCCAAGCCAAGAATCTTGCCGCTTACCTTTTTTTTTTTCTTGCTTATCATTTACCTTTTACTTTAAAAGAATGTGTCAATTTAACCAACAGCAGAATTCTGGTTCACATTGTAAAATTAAAAACAGGTAACCCATTTACACTTCCATTCCTGTGAATAGACTGGGAGGAGTCAATTTCCCCAACCCCAATCAACTCCTGAGTATTGAGCAGAGTGGATGCATTGTGCAGGAGAAGCTGAGCTAGTGCCTCTAGGTGAAGCCTCTGCTGGGTCTGGCAGTGAAGGCCTTTCCTATAGATACTACTCTATCATTGTGTGTAGCCATTTGCACCTTTGCCATGAAACCGAGAAATAAGCCACTCACATTTCCTACTGCTCACACTCCTTTCTTATTTTTCTAAAAGATTCAATGCCTATCATCTCACCTCCTTCCTGTAGGGCTTCCCTGATTAACCCTGCACCACAGTGATTGTTCCTTCATTTTTACTCCTTCAGCATGCACACATTGATCCTCAAACTCTGTTACTGTCTTGCTAATTGTGGCTCATTTTTTTCTTCCAAGATGGTATAGAAGGTCCTTAAGGAACCATTTCCTTTGTATCCCTTAAGAGACCTAGTTCCTCTTTATTCCCTGATACCACACAATAGCATAACAGTAAAGATCAAAAGTCAGGAAACTTAGATGATTATTAACAAAGTATGATAAAACAATTTTGTTTCATTATATTTATATGCAATTCCTATCAATATATTTTGTAACATGAATTAAATCTCAATTAAAATGGTCCTTTATCCTTTTCCCACAGGAAAAGTATCTCTTCATAACAATTTCCCATATTTTCTTGTGCCTTAAAAATGAAACTATTATTAATGTCTAGATATAGAGAACTACAATTTAGATACACTAATAAAATCCTGTACAAATAGGATTTTTAAAATGAAAAGAGGCTAGTTAGTTTTTAATAATTTAACCTTTTCTTCAATTGCTTTGATATCATCACACACTGCTAAATTTCATCACATACTGGTAAATAAAGAGAAAATGATTTCTTATCTCTAATAATTTTAAGGTGTTATTAATAAAGATAGTATATTTTTACTGACATAGAGAATATTCATGATATAGTGTGAAATGTGAAAAGCTTGCATGATTTGATCCCTTATGAACACATGTATGTGGAGGTGCTTTTGATGTCCAAAAAGATGTTCATCTAAATATTAAGAAAAGTTATATACAGGTAAAAGAATTGTGGATGATTGTAACTTCCTTCTTCACATCCTTCTAAATGTTCAAAATATTTAAAATGAGTCCATCCACGCTATGTGGGAAAAGAAGTGTGTACTTCGACTGTGTTGGTTAATGTTATTTCTTTTAAAATGTGTATATATTTAAAGGAAAAATTTTAAGAAAAACAATAAAACTGACAAATGCATGAAAAACAAATGTAATAAATATTAAATTTGCTATACCTGTCTGATGATTTTTATTTCCTTCAATTCTTTACCCACAGTTTCATTATTTTTACAATTAATACATTTTGCTTTTAGAAAAACTCTTACGGGTAGATTTAAAAGTTGGTAAATTTGTGGGCTTTTAAACATACATAGTTTGTATTTAAAGGGAGGAAATGTAAACTCTTTAAGTCAAAATTTCCCAGGATTTTTTCTCAACACTTCAAATAAATTGCCAAATATATCCTAAACTATTTTTAAAGTTTCTTAGCATTATTGCAGTTTTCTTCTTGTAACATTTCCTTTAATCTTATTTTAAAGGAACACATTTTATTTTTTTAAATGTTTCTAATATTTAATTCATATTTTACATAGTCATTGGAATCCTGGAAAGAATAATGCTGATATTGATCTAATCTAGGAAAGATGGAGGGGTCCACAAGAAAAACTATAGCTTCAGGTACAGTCGCCATGGAAGTGAACAGCTGAACTATTTAAAATCACCTGGCCTCTGTATTTTCCCGAAGTCTTCACAAATATTTCACAAATGCCTTTAAAACTAGCCAAGATGACAGGACCAAAATGTCTTCATTTTGTCTAAATAAAATCACCTCTACTTGAACCAAAGTCCATTTGGTCCTCCATAAACAGAATACAGTCTGCATTTTGTTTAGTAAAACCTTTGACATACTTGAAAATGTTAAAATTTTCCCCTTTCTTTATTTCTCTAGAGACTGATTTTTAAAATCATTGTTTCCATTAACAATGGCTTAGGAAAAAAACCTGAAAGTTCCTAATAGCTTCGTCTTGTTTTCCCTATATACCTCAATAGCCGCCGCATTCTCTATCCGTATGTGAGGAACTTTTCCTTCGGTAACGTTGCCTCGACCCCACTGCTGTTGGGATGGTTTTCTCTCTATGACTGAGGTTCCTAATGGCTAGGACAAAAAGAAAATTTGAAAAAATAATTTTAAGACACACTATTCTTGTTGATAAAGAACTCTAGATACATCTGATAAATTTTTAGTATGTGTGATATTTACTGTTAAAAAAGTGTACTGTTGTTTCAGATTCTAAGTCCTACATGATTCATTGGCTTATGAAGCTACATAAGACCTTAAGAATTCACTCAGTCCAATCTTCTCAAACCAGGCAAGGCTGCATGATAACCTGCCCAACAGATATATCAGAATTTACTTGATAATTCTTTAAAATCAACAGAGAAAGCAACTTCATAGTGTCCACAATCAGCATTTTTTCAAAACATAAAATAAATATCTAATTGCTTATATATAAATTGACCAGGCAGACATAAAATATGCTTTAAATGAAAATAATACAGTAACAGCTCAGTCAGAGACACCCACATTATACTGCAATACAAATCACAATAGGTGAGAGTAAAATGTGAAAAAAGTTCAATTTTGATGAATGAGAACTTGATTTTTCTGCTCTCTGTCTTCCAAGTTGTGTCATAACAGCTATAATTTTCCATACTGACTCTTTTTTATAAAGATGAATATAGACAAATTATTTCAACTGGTTATCTAAAGGTTGTTTATAACTAATGTAAAATGACTTGTAAAATATATTTGATAATCTAGCCAGATAACCAGAAAACATACATCTTACTAACCACAACCATAAATCTCATTCTGTATCAGTTGATGAAAATGCTCAAAAATTCAGATTTAATTAAACTCGGAAAAACAATCCTTTTCTGTATAACCCAAGATCTTGAGAAATATTTACTTTGGACAGTGGTTGGAAATATCAAACATCTAACTAACAAGTAACTTTATTCAACCGTTCTATGAGAAAGAAATGTTCTTTTAAGAGTTAAGAAGGCAATGATTAGCTTAAAAGGACTCAGGGAATATGGAGGAGGCAAGGAATGGGATAAGAAAATGGGCTGTCAGATTGTGTCGATGTGCTGAATCTTCAATAGTTACCAAGTCTTTTCCAGAAGTGTCTTTGCTGGTATTTTTTTCTTTTTTTCTATCTGGTGGAAAGAATAATTCTGTACTACCAGTACTTGATGTCTGTGACATTTCCACCACCAAAACTGGAGAAATGCATGCTTCACAATAAAGTCCGTCTTTCGGAGATGTAGATGAACAGCTGGTGCACCTTGTGGAGTTTTTATTCAAATTACTATCAGCCATTTGTTTAACTCTGCAGCAAAAATAACTTGAAAGATGATTCTGCTTTTCAAGGGAGAGAACCAGATCAGAAAAGATATTGTAGGTTGGTGGTAAGAATTGCAGCTTCTAATTGGTGAGGTCCTTAGGTTTATAATGCTCTAGATTTATATTCACACGGGAGGGAGAGCTGCTGAAAGAAAAGAAATCACCACTGAGAAAATTCATATCCTAGATATCAGTGAAAAACTAGTCATTTCAATCAAAAGCATTCCCTATGAACATGAAAAGTTAGTATTAGTAACACAATGTGACCACAAACCTGCTGAAAAGATGTGGTCATTTAAATAGGTCTTATTAAATTGAAGTAGTGGGTTATGAAATCAAATTTAGTGAATACCAATTTTTAATAAAACAAAATAGATAATATCAAAGTATTTGCATAAACTTGGTAAGTGCTAGGAAAATTTTAATTATACAAATATATACTATAAATGTTACTGTGGATTGTGTTAAACAAAAACCTAAAAATACCAGTGTAAAATATACATTACAACTGGGTGTGGTGGCACAAACCCGTAGTCTCCGCACTCTGGAAGCCTAAGGGAAGAGAATTACAAGCTCAAGCCCAGCTTGGGAAACTTAGCAACTCAGTGAGACCCTGTCTCAAAAAAAAAAAAAAAAAAAAAAAAGCCCCTATATAATCAGTTTTTGGTCCATTACATTTTCAGTATCCATAACAGATCACAAATTCTGACTTTTACTTTGAAAGCATGGTCCTTATGGCCATAGCCACAAGAGCTGTATCAATAAAAGAACATAAAATTGCATCTCACTTGTTCAAGAGACAGGACGTTGATGACGGCCTAAGACAACGGGTTGGTA
>NW_004955414.1:24255261-24274433 GCF_000276665.1 Chinchilla lanigera
AAAAATATCCCTGAAAAAGGAAACAAAAGACCTAGTCCTCTCCCCACAGCCCATCCCCAGTTTAGGAGGATGTAATGATTCTTAAAAGAAAGGGACTGATCACAAAACAAAGATTATCTAATTAAAATTTTACCTAGGACCACCCCTGCTTCTAATTACCTTTACTCTTCAACTTTTAGTATTTTAGGATGAGGAGAATACTGACCATCCTCCTCTACTCTACCCGTGTAGGATACAAGCATATTTTAAGGTTAATCTTCATGTTTAGAAATAGTGACAAGGAGTGAATTCTTGTCTACACTAGATATAGAAAGTTACCATAATTTCTCCTAATATCCATCCCAAATCTGTTCCTATGTCCCTTCCCAAATGTCTTGATTGTTATGTAATACAATAATATGCTGTCCAATTCATATATTGACTAATAAATTTCATTTTACTATCTTAATTTCCCATAAACTCTTATCATCAATATATGTGTGAAACATTAATTACTAAAGTCAGAGACAGGTATCTTGTCTAGTGTACAACTGAATCCCTAACATACCTGACACCCAGAAGGCAACAGAAATAACATTCTAGCTAGAACTGTGGGATGCTATCTATAGTTCTAAAGAATTCTAAGAATTCTAGAAAGGTTCTTAAATGCTTTCTTAAGATTGATATGTTACTGTATTAAACTTTAGGGAGAAATTTGCTATAGTTAGATTTGTTTCTTTGTTTTGTTTTTTGGTTGTTTTGAGACAGAGTCTTGCTTTGTAGTGCAGGCTGGCCTTGAACTCATGCCAATCCTGCCTCAGCCTCCCAAGTGCTGGGATTTTAGGCATGCAACTCCATGCCTAGTGCTATAGCTTGCTTTAAAGAATACATAAAACCTACTATTTAATTTTATAAATGTAATATTTATCATCACAAATCTGAGAAGAAAGCACCATAATGTCGTTGTTTTGCTTTTTCCTAGACAAATTTTTTAAACCTGGTAAACTGATCCAAGTATAAAGTCTGAGGCCTTAGACTCTTTAAAGAGAAGGCAGTTTTTCTCTACCCTGATAGGAAATACAGTGAATAATACAGTGATTATAAATAAGAAGTATACTACATAGGCATGAGGGAAAGCGGCTCAAACTAAAGAAGCAGGCAGGATGGAGAAACAACGAATTGCCCAACAGTGAGGAATGAGGGAACTGGAAAAAGGGAAGGGTAGGAGAAACGCCTGTGTATCAGCACAGTACAGGGCAGAGCATTACAATGCATTATTATCTAAGACATCTGTAGCCCACAGCCTGCACCTATACGTACTGAGCACCAGCTTTTACTTTCAACTCACTCTGGCAAAATTTATCTATTTGGTTACACTGGTTATGTTAATCCTTCCATTGGCTTCCTCTAGACAGCACTTATCTACTGAGTTCATGAACTAGTCCCTCTCCAGGAGAGCAGAGAATGTCCACAATGCTCCGGTAGGACAGTCCGGGCCCTGGCATCCAGCATCAGACAGAGCTTGTGTTAGGGAGAAAGCTGTGTTCCCCCCTTTACCCTGCGCTGGCCCTGTGCCCTCAGCGTGTGCTTTCATAATAAGCCTTACCTTTTCTTTATTTACTTTTTTAATTGCCCACTTAGTGTCTGTTTCCTTGTCTGTAACTTCAAAGACCATTCCAAAACTCCCTTGTCCCAATATTCTTCCAAAAGTATAGATTTCCTAGAAACAGAGTAAGAGTTCCTTTATCTGTCCCTCTCTGCAATTCATCTGGTACTTAAAATGAACACATGATACTGACAGATACTGGGCAGTGGACCCAAAGGAAGAGATTCTTCTCCAGGGTAAAATCAAATAGAAGACATTGCTATACATTTGCTTCAGTATTAATAAATAGATCTTAATTAACCCCAAATAAATTTTGATTAATTTTTTAACATCCCCCCCTTTGGAGAGAAACCATAAAAGTCTTAATGGTGAAATGAGGAAAAGCTTTAAAGTATAAAAAGAAATCTCTTCCAACCTATAATGTTAATGAAATATCTTTGTGAGCAAAAAGACAAATAGAACATTAATACATACATATATATGTGTGTGTTTGCCTGTGTGTATGTATATAAATAACACATTCACTCAGAAAATTATTCCAGAACTGTGGGTGCTATACTACAGAACCAATACATATAACAATTGAACAACTTGTTTAACAAGTAATGCTTTTTCCTCATTTTTATTATCTCTACTAGATATCTTTTTTATTGTTTTATTCATTTTGTTCACAAAAAGCAGCATGTGATAGAAATTTTAATATAAATCAGCACTGAGAAGAAAATAAACACTACCCATAATTGTACCATCCAAGCCAAGAATCTTGCCGCTTACCTTTTTTTTTTTCTTGCTTATCATTTACCTTTTACTTTAAAAGAATGTGTCAATTTAACCAACAGCAGAATTCTGGTTCACATTGTAAAATTAAAAACAGGTAACCCATTTACACTTCCATTCCTGTGAATAGACTGGGAGGAGTCAATTTCCCCAACCCCAATCAACTCCTGAGTATTGAGCAGAGTGGATGCATTGTGCAGGAGAAGCTGAGCTAGTGCCTCTAGGTGAAGCCTCTGCTGGGTCTGGCAGTGAAGGCCTTTCCTATAGATACTACTCTATCATTGTGTGTAGCCATTTGCACCTTTGCCATGAAACCGAGAAATAAGCCACTCACATTTCCTACTGCTCACACTCCTTTCTTATTTTTCTAAAAGATTCAATGCCTATCATCTCACCTCCTTCCTGTAGGGCTTCCCTGATTAACCCTGCACCACAGTGATTGTTCCTTCATTTTTACTCCTTCAGCATGCACACATTGATCCTCAAACTCTGTTACTGTCTTGCTAATTGTGGCTCATTTTTTTCTTCCAAGATGGTATAGAAGGTCCTTAAGGAACCATTTCCTTTGTATCCCTTAAGAGACCTAGTTCCTCTTTATTCCCTGATACCACACAATAGCATAACAGTAAAGATCAAAAGTCAGGAAACTTAGATGATTATTAACAAAGTATGATAAAACAATTTTGTTTCATTATATTTATATGCAATTCCTATCAATATATTTTGTAACATGAATTAAATCTCAATTAAAATGGTCCTTTATCCTTTTCCCACAGGAAAAGTATCTCTTCATAACAATTTCCCATATTTTCTTGTGCCTTAAAAATGAAACTATTATTAATGTCTAGATATAGAGAACTACAATTTAGATACACTAATAAAATCCTGTACAAATAGGATTTTTAAAATGAAAAGAGGCTAGTTAGTTTTTAATAATTTAACCTTTTCTTCAATTGCTTTGATATCATCACACACTGCTAAATTTCATCACATACTGGTAAATAAAGAGAAAATGATTTCTTATCTCTAATAATTTTAAGGTGTTATTAATAAAGATAGTATATTTTTACTGACATAGAGAATATTCATGATATAGTGTGAAATGTGAAAAGCTTGCATGATTTGATCCCTTATGAACACATGTATGTGGAGGTGCTTTTGATGTCCAAAAAGATGTTCATCTAAATATTAAGAAAAGTTATATACAGGTAAAAGAATTGTGGATGATTGTAACTTCCTTCTTCACATCCTTCTAAATGTTCAAAATATTTAAAATGAGTCCATCCACGCTATGTGGGAAAAGAAGTGTGTACTTCGACTGTGTTGGTTAATGTTATTTCTTTTAAAATGTGTATATATTTAAAGGAAAAATTTTAAGAAAAACAATAAAACTGACAAATGCATGAAAAACAAATGTAATAAATATTAAATTTGCTATACCTGTCTGATGATTTTTATTTCCTTCAATTCTTTACCCACAGTTTCATTATTTTTACAATTAATACATTTTGCTTTTAGAAAAACTCTTACGGGTAGATTTAAAAGTTGGTAAATTTGTGGGCTTTTAAACATACATAGTTTGTATTTAAAGGGAGGAAATGTAAACTCTTTAAGTCAAAATTTCCCAGGATTTTTTCTCAACACTTCAAATAAATTGCCAAATATATCCTAAACTATTTTTAAAGTTTCTTAGCATTATTGCAGTTTTCTTCTTGTAACATTTCCTTTAATCTTATTTTAAAGGAACACATTTTATTTTTTTAAATGTTTCTAATATTTAATTCATATTTTACATAGTCATTGGAATCCTGGAAAGAATAATGCTGATATTGATCTAATCTAGGAAAGATGGAGGGGTCCACAAGAAAAACTATAGCTTCAGGTACAGTCGCCATGGAAGTGAACAGCTGAACTATTTAAAATCACCTGGCCTCTGTATTTTCCCGAAGTCTTCACAAATATTTCACAAATGCCTTTAAAACTAGCCAAGATGACAGGACCAAAATGTCTTCATTTTGTCTAAATAAAATCACCTCTACTTGAACCAAAGTCCATTTGGTCCTCCATAAACAGAATACAGTCTGCATTTTGTTTAGTAAAACCTTTGACATACTTGAAAATGTTAAAATTTTCCCCTTTCTTTATTTCTCTAGAGACTGATTTTTAAAATCATTGTTTCCATTAACAATGGCTTAGGAAAAAAACCTGAAAGTTCCTAATAGCTTCGTCTTGTTTTCCCTATATACCTCAATAGCCGCCGCATTCTCTATCCGTATGTGAGGAACTTTTCCTTCGGTAACGTTGCCTCGACCCCACTGCTGTTGGGATGGTTTTCTCTCTATGACTGAGGTTCCTAATGGCTAGGACAAAAAGAAAATTTGAAAAAATAATTTTAAGACACACTATTCTTGTTGATAAAGAACTCTAGATACATCTGATAAATTTTTAGTATGTGTGATATTTACTGTTAAAAAAGTGTACTGTTGTTTCAGATTCTAAGTCCTACATGATTCATTGGCTTATGAAGCTACATAAGACCTTAAGAATTCACTCAGTCCAATCTTCTCAAACCAGGCAAGGCTGCATGATAACCTGCCCAACAGATATATCAGAATTTACTTGATAATTCTTTAAAATCAACAGAGAAAGCAACTTCATAGTGTCCACAATCAGCATTTTTTCAAAACATAAAATAAATATCTAATTGCTTATATATAAATTGACCAGGCAGACATAAAATATGCTTTAAATGAAAATAATACAGTAACAGCTCAGTCAGAGACACCCACATTATACTGCAATACAAATCACAATAGGTGAGAGTAAAATGTGAAAAAAGTTCAATTTTGATGAATGAGAACTTGATTTTTCTGCTCTCTGTCTTCCAAGTTGTGTCATAACAGCTATAATTTTCCATACTGACTCTTTTTTATAAAGATGAATATAGACAAATTATTTCAACTGGTTATCTAAAGGTTGTTTATAACTAATGTAAAATGACTTGTAAAATATATTTGATAATCTAGCCAGATAACCAGAAAACATACATCTTACTAACCACAACCATAAATCTCATTCTGTATCAGTTGATGAAAATGCTCAAAAATTCAGATTTAATTAAACTCGGAAAAACAATCCTTTTCTGTATAACCCAAGATCTTGAGAAATATTTACTTTGGACAGTGGTTGGAAATATCAAACATCTAACTAACAAGTAACTTTATTCAACCGTTCTATGAGAAAGAAATGTTCTTTTAAGAGTTAAGAAGGCAATGATTAGCTTAAAAGGACTCAGGGAATATGGAGGAGGCAAGGAATGGGATAAGAAAATGGGCTGTCAGATTGTGTCGATGTGCTGAATCTTCAATAGTTACCAAGTCTTTTCCAGAAGTGTCTTTGCTGGTATTTTTTTCTTTTTTTCTATCTGGTGGAAAGAATAATTCTGTACTACCAGTACTTGATGTCTGTGACATTTCCACCACCAAAACTGGAGAAATGCATGCTTCACAATAAAGTCCGTCTTTCGGAGATGTAGATGAACAGCTGGTGCACCTTGTGGAGTTTTTATTCAAATTACTATCAGCCATTTGTTTAACTCTGCAGCAAAAATAACTTGAAAGATGATTCTGCTTTTCAAGGGAGAGAACCAGATCAGAAAAGATATTGTAGGTTGGTGGTAAGAATTGCAGCTTCTAATTGGTGAGGTCCTTAGGTTTATAATGCTCTAGATTTATATTCACACGGGAGGGAGAGCTGCTGAAAGAAAAGAAATCACCACTGAGAAAATTCATATCCTAGATATCAGTGAAAAACTAGTCATTTCAATCAAAAGCATTCCCTATGAACATGAAAAGTTAGTATTAGTAACACAATGTGACCACAAACCTGCTGAAAAGATGTGGTCATTTAAATAGGTCTTATTAAATTGAAGTAGTGGGTTATGAAATCAAATTTAGTGAATACCAATTTTTAATAAAACAAAATAGATAATATCAAAGTATTTGCATAAACTTGGTAAGTGCTAGGAAAATTTTAATTATACAAATATATACTATAAATGTTACTGTGGATTGTGTTAAACAAAAACCTAAAAATACCAGTGTAAAATATACATTACAACTGGGTGTGGTGGCACAAACCCGTAGTCTCCGCACTCTGGAAGCCTAAGGGAAGAGAATTACAAGCTCAAGCCCAGCTTGGGAAACTTAGCAACTCCGTGAGATCGTGTCTCAAAAAAAAAAAAAAAAAAAAAAAAAGACCCTAAAAAAAAAAAAAAAAAATTGTAAAAAAGGGTCAGGGATGTAGCTCAGTGCAAAGGTTTAATCCTTCATATGCCAAAAAAAAAAAAAAAAAAGCCATGCTTTCAAAAAAATTAAAGCCATAATCTATTATCAGAGCACATTCTTCTTACATACTTCACAGAGGAATAATTTGATTTTGTGAAACTACCTAACTCTAAAACATCTAAAGACAATATTAGAAGTAAACTCATTTTTATGCTTACATTGCAAAAATAGTAATAAGGAGGTGCTATTTTATCCTGGGTCTAGAACAAGATGCCCAGAATTCTACCAAATTAGGCTCACCTATATAGAGGCAAGTTGGAAATATATAACCTGAGGAAGGAGGAAAGAATGTACTCTGCAGTACCAAGAAGGAAATACCTTGAGAAACTTGCAGAAGTAATTAGGAGTATATTATTATGGTGTTATCACATACTATTTCAGATACTCTTTAAAAGTATTACTGTAGTCATTGATTCAGATGGTTTGAGATATCTGGACTAACTTCTATTAAGTTGGGATAAACTTGGCCGGAACAAGACATTAAATATCTTTATTTCATTAAAGAAATATATTTCTGGTCTTAGATGTCTAAGACTGGTTTTTTAATCAACAATGTTTTACCAAAACCATATCTGTTTTGATTATCACATTTTGTTGGATCTTCTGATATGTGCTATTGTATTAAAAATCTTTTCTAATATTAAAGCATTATTGCATTTATACTAGGAACTTTATGCATTCATCATGGAGGATTCCATTAGGTAATGAAAATTGGTATGTTTGGATTTTGAGTTATCACAGTTATATTCAAATTAACTTGGTCTATAATTTTCCTGTTCACCCATCTTTTGTTGGGTTTTGATACAGATGCTGGCTAATTTCATAGGATGAGTTGGGTACCCTTCAATTTTGCAATACTTGGTGACAATGTATATAACACATGAATCCACAGTAAAGCCTGCCAGGCCCATAGAATTATTCATCCTTACTAAAAGAATCCTAATTGTTTGGGGTGGCAGTGTGCTTATTAACATTTTATGCTTCTTGGGCTTCCTTA
Source organism: Chinchilla lanigera (assembly GCF_000276665.1). Lineage (NCBI taxonomy): Eukaryota > Metazoa > Chordata > Mammalia > Rodentia > Chinchillidae > Chinchilla > Chinchilla lanigera. The sequence continues at coordinate 24,262,967 of NW_004955414.1, forward strand.
CAGATTAGGGATAACCGTATGATTTACAGCCTAGAAACTTAAGTAATGTAGCAAAACCATACTTAAAAGAAAACTTATATTCCTAAACTTTTATTAAACTCACTAAAAAGGGTAAAAATATGCCAAGTGTGCAAATAAAAAAGGAAAAGTTAGTAAAGGAACAAAATTTAATGTCCTACATAAATGAATTCCTCATTACTTCTCATATTTCGTATCTTACCACTTTGCCCCCCCAGAGATACTAGTCTCCTTGCTGTTTCTTGACTCTGCTAAGCAAATATGTTTTCAAAACTTTTACCCTCTGTCACAATCCCTGACTTGAAATTATACTGTAAAACTACTATGATAAAAATAGTGTCATATTGGAAAAAAAAAAAAAAAACAGACCTGAAGATCAATGGAACAGATTAGAAGATGCAGAAACAACTCCAGACATATTCAACCACCTTATTTTTGACAATGGTGCCAAACACATTCACTGGAAGAAAGACGACCTGTTTAATAATCGGTTTTGGAAAAGCTGCCTCCGTATATGCCAAAGATTAAAATTGGACCCATATCTTTCACCATGCACCAAACTAAATTCAAAATGGATCAAAGATCTAAATATGAAATAGAAACATTAAATCTGCTAGATGATAGAATAGATAAAACTCTTGAAGATATTGGTGTAGGCAAAGACTTTCATGAATAAAACCCCAGTCACACAGGAATTATCACAAAGAGCCAACAATTGGAATCTCATCTTATTAACAAGCTTTTGAACAGCAAGAGAAACCACTAACAGAGTGAAGAGAAAATCCACAATGTGGGGAAAAATGTTTGACACCTGTTCCTTAAACAAAGGATTACTATGGAGACCATATAAAGAACTCAAAAAAAAAAAATCAGACCTCCAAACTTTAAAGACCCAATCCAAAAGTGGGCATCTGAGATGAATACACACTTCTCAGGTGAAGAAATATGAACAGCAAATAAATATATGAAAAAATGCTCAACATCACTGGTCATTCTAGAGATGCACCTTAAAACAGCACCGAAGTTCCATTCCACTCCAGAAAAAAATGTGTATTATCAAGAAATCAACCATTAACAAATGTTGGTGGGGCTGTGGGGAAAAAGGAACTCTTCTCCACTGTTGGTGGGAGTGTAGACTGGTGCAACCACTGTGGAAATCAGTGGGGAAGATTCCTCAAAAAATTACGATTGGAGCTCCCATTTGACCCAGCTATTTTCCTACTGTGTATCTCCCTAGAAGAATTAAAACCATCACACCACCGTGCTGTATGTGCGCCCATGCTTAGAGCAGCACAATTTCTAATAGCTAGTTCTTGGAAACAGCCCAAATGTCCATATACTGGTGAATGCATTTAAAAAGATGTGGTTTTTCTATACAATGGAGTACTATTTGGCCATAAAGAAGGATAAGCTGGACAATTTTATTGGTAAATGGATACAACTCAAGACCATACTCATAAGTGAATTAAACCAGACTTACACGTGTAAACATTGTATTGTCTCCCTAGTGTGAGAAGCTGAAAGAGTAAATAAGATCCAAAACGTACAATAGATATTATAACATGGGAAGAAACTTCAAAAGGAAAGAGAAACTGTGATGAGGGAATGGGGAAAAGAAAGGAAAAGAAACAATATATATATATATATGATAGTTAAGATAGTTATACTATTAATTTCTCTTAGTCCACTGAAAGAAAGTTTTGTGCTAATATTCTTTGGACAATTAAATTCCTATATCTTGTAGTCTGAGTAACTAACTTAAAGATAACAATATGAAAGTATTAACCATTGTTACCCTCCTATTATCATGTCCTGAAATTTTTATTATTTTTCTCTTTATAAAAGAAGACTTCTGTATTCTGCATTGCTTCTGTTGTTTTGGTGTTGTTTTGTTTATGTCTGTTTGTTAATGTGTGTTCATTCTTGTATCTTTAAAATTAAACAAAAGACTTTTGCCCTCTGCTGCTTCTGCCTATGTTGCTCTTCTCTCAAATATTATCTGCTCCCTCTCTTTGCTGTGGTCTCATCTCACTCGAGATGCCTTTTCCATACGCTTGATCCAACTCTCTCACCTTACTTTCTCTTTATAGCACTCATCATTTCACTCAGCAAGTTTTATAGCGGAGCTCTTTTCCACTTTTAGTGAACAGCTGATTCCCATACAAACTTTCAGAGCAAGGCAAAGCTCTCTAGCTCAGTTTATTCAGTTAGAATAACGGAAAGCTAACATGGCGGGGGTCCCTCAAAGGAAGGGGAGTTATATTGGCTAATCTACTTTGTGAATAAATGTAAAAATACCAAAGGTCAAACTTGTATTTATCCCAGGTGATGTGTACTGGGTATCCCAAGGTTATTTAGACAGAAGTAATAGACAAGTCAGCCCAGTACATATGATCTTTCATTAAAGTAGTAGGGGAAACTTTTATGTTGTTAAAATTCATAATGGAAAACATAAAAAAGGGTGCATAAAAAGTACCTTCCAGACAGGCAGAGGGAGAAAAAAATGCACCTGATGTCACTGAACATACACATGTATGCACACACATGCATATACCCACCTCTTTACACATGCTTTCCCTTGTTTTTTAAGTAAATGTAGCAGGACAAAAACAACTCAGAACGTATCCATATACACTTTGAAAGATGATTTAACTCCAAGCCTAGAAGAAAATGCTTTGCATTTCAAGTTAAATATAAAGCCTGTAACCATCACTGACTCAGACCTGCAAATAATAGCCTGGAACAGAACTGCAAATAATAGCCTTTACGTTTAGGAAAAATATTACTTTCTCTCCGTACGTTTAGAAATGTTTCACATCAGACATATAAGGCATCATCAATGTGTATGCATTAAGAATACTGCCTTTATGGCACTTTTTATAAGAAAGTGTAAGAACTGATAATAAGGTAAGAGTTTATTACTTAAAAAGTACTAAGTACTGAAGTACTGAGTTCCTTCTTTGCAAACAATACTCCTAAAAGTATACTTACCACATCCTTCCAGTTTTACATAAATATATATATACAAATTTCCACAGATTTTATTAGATTTCTCCATTTATCTGCTATCAAGTTGCAATATACACACATGTGTATGTATAATATTAACCACTTACCAGATATGTGATTTATAATTTTTTTTTAATTTTTTTTTATTTTAAGGATAAAAGGAGGGAAACATTAACAGACATACAACATTTTACAACATGTGATTTATAATTATTTTTTCCAGTCCATAGGTTGCCTTTTCATTCTTTTATTTCCTTTGTTATGCAAAAAGTTTTTAGTTTGATGTAGTCCCATTTGTTTATCTTTGTGTCCTGAGCTTCTGGTGTGGTATCCAAAAAATAAAATAAAATCATTGCCAAGAACATTTTCTTCTCTGTTTTCTTTGGCAAGTTTTATGGTTTGGGACCTTGTATTTAGATCTTTTACACATTTGAGTTGATTTCTGTGTATAGTGTATGATTTGGCCCAATTTCATTGTTCTGCACATGGAAATTTAGTTTTTTCAGGACCATGTATTAAGGAGACTACCCATTCCTCATTGTGTCTTTTTTGGTGCTCTTGTCAAAAATTAGTTCATTATACTTGTTTAGATTTATTTCTAGGATCTATTCTGTTCCATGGGTCTATGTGCCTGTTTTCATGTCTGTGTGACACTGTTTTAATTATTAGAGTTTTGTAATATAATTTTAAATCAGGAATTGTGATAACTCCAACTTTGCTTTTCTTTCTTGTATTACTTTGATTACTTCAGCCTTTTTTTCTTAGTAATTCCATGCAAATTTTTTTTTTTTTTTGGTTTTGGTTTTTCTCCGGTACCAGGAACCGAACTCACGACCTTGCGCTTGCCAGGCAGGTGCTTTTGCCGCTGAGCTAAATCCCCAGCCCCCTCCATGCAAATTTTAGAACTCTGTTCCTATGAACAATTCCATTAGAATTTTGAAGCAATAGTGTTAAATCTGTATACTGCTTTGGGAAACATAGGAGTTTTTAACAATATGAATTCTGCCCTTCCAAAAGCATGGGATATTTCATTTCCAGTGTTTGTGACCTCTTTAATTTCTTTCATCAATGTTTTTTTAGTTTTCAGTGTACAAATCTTTTGTCTAAATTTATTAATAGGTTTTTTCTTTTTAATACTATCATAAATGGAGCTGTTGTCTGCATTTCTTTTCCAGATATATCATTAGTCATGTATAGAAATCTTACTGATTTTTTGAGTTGAATTTTTATCCTAAAACTTTCCCAAATTCATTTGTTAATCCTAATCATTTTGTGTAGACTCCTTAGGGTTTTCCACATATAGGGTCTTGTTAGCTGTAGTGGAATAAAATTACTTCTTCCTTTCAATTTGGATGGCTTTTATTTCTTTTTCTGAAAAGATTCTCTTGATAGTATGTTCCATCTATGTTGAATAGAAATGGTCAGAGTGCTGTTTGCCAGATCTTAGCAAAAAGGATTTCAGTTGTCTGTCATTGATTATGGTGTAAACTATGGATTCCTTGCTCCTTTCTTATGTTAAAAAAAAAACTGTCCTCTTCTTACCTAAGGCACTAAGAATTTTATTAAGAAAGAATGCCTAACTTTTGTCATATAGTTTTTCTTCATCAGCTGAGATGATCATGTGGTTCTTATCTTTCATTCCATCAATGTATCATATCACACTGATGGGTTTGCAAATGTTAAGCCAGCCTTGTGTGCCAAAGTAAATCCCACTTGGTCACAATGTATAATCTTTTGATGTATTACTGAACTCAGTGTGCCAATATTTTATGGAATATTTTTGTATTGATATTCATCAGAGGTACTGACTGTAGTTTACTTTTCCTTTGGTATCTTTGTCTAGCTTAGATATCAAAGTGATTTTGGCCTTGTAAAATGGACTTGCAGGTATTTTCCCTTGTTCCAGTTTTTGGAAGAGTTTAAGAAGTGTTCTTAATATTATTCTCTGAGTGTTTGGTAGAATTCATCTGTGAAACCATATGGTCCTGGGATTTTCTTTGTTGGAAGATTTTTAATTACTTCCTCAATTCTGTATTATAACCTAATTTTAAAAGTGAGCAAAATCTACTGAAAAATTTTCCAAATAAGACATAAGATACCTAATAGGCATGTGAAAAGGGTACTTCACAACATTAATTATAAGGAGAATGCAAATGAAATCCATAACAAGATATCACCCTATTACCCATAAGAATAAGTGGTCTTGTTGTTTGCTTGCTTTAGTTTGTTTTTAGTGCTAGGGATGAACCCAAGGCTTTCACACTGAGCTATATCCTCATCCCCAGCCTTTCTTTTTTTTTTTTTTTTGAGACAGTTGCTTAGTTGCTCAGGCTGGGCTCAAACTTGCAATTCTCCCACCTTAGCCTCTCAGAATAAGGGATTATGGGTGTGTGCTACTATGCATAGCTAAGGACAACTATCTTAAAAATAGATAACAAATGTTGATGAAGATGTGAAGAAAAGGAAGCCCAAATATGCTGTTAGTGGGAATGTAGACTTGTACAGCCATTATGAAAGACAGTGAGAAGTTCCTAAAGAAATTTAAGGGCCTGGGGATTTAGCACAGTGGCACAGTGGCTGCCTGGCAAGCACAAGGTTGTGAGTTCGATTCCCAGTACCAGAGAGAAACCAAAAAAAGAAAAAGAAATTTAAAATAAATCTACTAATATGACCCAGAAATACCTCCTTGATGTATACACAAAAAAAGAGATGAAGCCAGGAGTATCACAAATTCAAGCCTAGCCTGGGCAATTTAACAAGACCCTGCCTGAAAAAAATAAAATGGGCTGGGATATAGTTCAGTGAAAAGGCCTTGGGATCCAAGGAGAGAGAGAAAGGAAGAGAGGAGGAGGGCAAGGGGAAAGGAAAGGAGAGGAGAGGAGAGAAGGTAGAAGAGGGAGAGAGGAAATCACCACCTCCTAAAGATATCTTCACTCCCATGTTCACTGCAGCATTATTTATAATAGTCAAGACATAAAACAACCTAAATGCCCACTGAGAGAAGCATGGATAAAGAAAATATGATACATGAGTATAATTCAGTCTCTAAAAAGGAGATACTGACATTTGTCACAACATATATGGATCTAGGGAGCATTAAGCTAAGTGAAATATCCAAACACAGAAAGAAAACTAGTGCATAATTTCATTTACATATGAGGGTTTTTTTTTTGAAAGAAAAGCTCAGCTATACAAGACAGACAGTAAAATACTGGTTATCATAATGGTGAGGGAGAGGAAATGGAAAAATGTAAGTGAAAGGCTACAAAACAACAGACACGGAGAATGAACAAACCTAGAGATCTGCTGTACAACACGAAAGCTAAAGTTAATAAAATGGTACTGTATTACGGATTTTTATTAAACAGGTAGCTTTTAGTTACTCTTGTCACAAAAATGTAGCTATGTCAGATAATAAATATGTTAATCTGCTTCACTGTAGTAACTACTACCTATAAGAATCCTACGACATTATGTTGCAAACTTCAAACATATACAATAACATTTATTAAATAATTGAATAAATTTTCCACTTAAGATTACTTTTGGGGGATCTAAAAGCTGTTCTCTTTTCCTTAGCTTTGTTCAAAAGTATTTTTTTATTTTTTCATCAGTTCTCAATAAATCATCATCATAACATCACTGACACTAACATAAACTTCTAAGCACTTCCTTGCTCCCATTTTCTGATTTATCCATTGCCTTAGAGGTATTTTTGGTAGCTATGTTCAGAAAGCATAGGAGTTCCTATTACTCACTGAGGAGTTTCATTTCTGTTCTCCAGCCTGCCAACCACCACATTTGCCAGAGTAATGTTCTACTTTCTTACCACAGCAATTCTAAAACAATAGATTGAATAGCTACATGCAAAATTTCTTGACAAGAATTAGATTTCAAATTTAACTTCTTTTTGGCTGGCTGAATTCTAATTATTTTAGCTTAAGCAAAAACCAAGATAGAACAAATGTTTACTCACATTTATTCCTTTCTCATTTATGAATTGATTTAAAAGATTTATTGCTAAAATAAATCTACTGTCTAACAGGCCAAAGGATGCCATTCATATTTCAGAGGCATAAAATTAATCAAGTATTGCAAACCTATCTTTATGTAAACACAAAGATTAATAGCTCTTCTTGTATAAAATCATGGAATTATGTTTAAACAGGGCTTTAGATATAAAAAGATGTATTAGAAAATAAAAAAGGTTCTGATATAATATTGTTTCTTTGTGTCCCCAAAGAATGGACATACATAGATATTAGACATAATGCAAGCAAATACAATAAGTTCAAATCACATCAGTATTTAACTAATGCATGAGCTTTCTTTCCTTTGGCTAAAGATTTTCATTTTATTTTCAGAACTAAGGCAAGTCAATGGAACAGTTCTGATACTGAAAATCTCTGAGCTTTTATTTAATCATAAAAAGGTCTCTTACATATTGGTCCTAGAAAATACACTTATAGCAATTTCCTCAAGAAAATGAACACAAGAATGGTTTTATGAGATATAACTAGCTACAGTTTTCTTCCCCAAAAGCAATTTTTTAGTTTTCTTTGCTAAGACTGTGTCTACAAGGAACCTAAACAGTCAGTCAATTCAATCAAAAATGTGTTCTATTCAAGTGAAGAAAAAAAAAAATTTTACGGATTGTCTGACTTTATGCAGACCACACTGAATGACTGAATATTCACTCTTTAACTGTGTGCACTCGTAACTGTTTACAGAGCTTAAAGAAGAACCAAATGAGCTTTCTAGATAATATTCTTATACTTTAAAGACCAATATTTATTTATAATTTCCATTAAGTACCTTATTAGGGAAATGAGTTTGGATTATCTTATTAAATGATTTACAGTATATTTAAAATTTATATTATTTCAGAAGTTTTTAAAAATGTTTAATGGTTATGTGCTATTAGTTTTTCTTCCTATTTTAATTTGCATAACATTTTCATTGATTAAGCTGCAATATGAAGGGCCAATCTTAAGAGTGTTGCTATACTAATAGTTTAAGGTAAGAACAAAAGTGTTATAAAGAAAGTTTAGTTCAAAGAGGCTTGATAAAACCAAAAACCTCCCTGCTTCTTTAATATTGTTATCCAGTGTCTTTTCTCTGTATATAATCTAAAGCCAGAAAACTTTATACCATTATACTTCACTGACACATAGAAGGTCAGGTGGCAAGGAAGCCATAGAGGAGATTTAGCATTGACTAGAACATTTTGAGATTTCTTCTAGCCCTGAAAGCCTATGAAAATAAATCACTCCATCTAACAGTTATCTGACATGTAGCAGATGTTTCAAGGAATTGAAGTAGAAGTTGATATCACTTCTATTGCAGAGTTTTCAATATTATACTGGGGATCCTGTTTTCCTAACACAGATGAGGTCAAACAAGTTACAGGCCCAAATTTACATCAACTAACAGAGTTTCACTTGTAAGAAAGCCCCCATCAAAATTTACCAGGAAGTCAGTGGTAGTGAGAAGTGGCTGGAGGAAGATGAGGTGAAGGCTGGATGTACCAAAGAGAAGTGGCCCTGGCCATAAAAGAAAGGGTTAAAGGAGAGATCTTGTAAGAAAAAGGAAATAAAACCTACTTTCCCTTTTGAATTCAGAGGATAATGGAGTTGAAAGAGAATGTGAAAATATATTAATATAAAAGTGTATGTTCAGAGTGCCTGTGCTAAATGTCAGATTTTTCAAGAGTACTAAAAAAGTCTTTCCAAAATTAGAAATTTTCCATGAAATTAGTTAGGAAATTTGTGATATGGTATGTATTAGTCAGCTTTCCCATTGCACAGCACAGTACTGAACATCTACAATTTAGAGAAAGAAAGGTTTAATTTGGCTTCCAATTTCAGGAGAATTAGTCCATAACTTGCTGGCTTGCAGGCAGAAATATCAAGGTAGATGGACGTGGCAGAACAAAGTTGCTTAGCTGATGGCTTTCAGGAACCAGAACAAGAAAACAGCACCAGAGAGGAAAGAGCCAAGGACCACAGACAAGATCACACCTCCATAACCCACCTGACACACCAGAAGTATAAATTATGAATCCCCTGGGCATTTCTTACCTCAGTCAAGTTGGCATGTCATGATTAATGATCACATAAGGCTCCAACTCAGATGTTTCATACCATATGAGAAAATTCCTTCTTACCCTCAAGATCATGTGCAAAGACTAAAGCACAATATAGAGGAATCCAGTTAACTTCCCCTTGTGGTCAGACCTCTGCAATTTGGGCAACACCAAACAGTCTACAACAGTACACCAATAGATTCCATAATATCTGTTTTCAAGTTTCAGAGAAATACTAGCTTAATAAAACAGAAAACAACAACAAAAAGTATTTCTCTTACTCTGAGCCCCTTCAAGGTAGGAACCATGTCCTATTCAGTTTTCCGTATGTCCAGGAAAAGGACCCCATTACATAAGGATCATTGACTAAAAGTGATTCACCAATTGATAGAACTAGTACTTTGGAATTTAAAAAATAATGAACCACACAGGTGCCCAGTGTAAGATAGCCAATGGCCTGACATGCAAACAAAGTCAGAATGTATCTGTGAATCTTATGGACAAAACAACTGCACCAAAATCCAACCCCCACTCTATTTTGTACCAAAACATCAAAATCCCTACACCAAGGTGGACTACAATCAGGCTAAATTTCTACCTAATCCTTGAAGTTTCCTTTTCGACTAGATGTTATAACTACACTATGATCAATCTTTATCTTCTAGTCAAGATTTTTCCTTTTCAGGAGTCTAGAGAGATATAAACACAAGTATTTACTTCAGTGATGGCCCATACTGTCAAATCCCAAAGGTTTCTGCTAGCCTTACCCAGGCCCCCACAGCTACAGACATTGGACATAATCCTTACTACTCAGCAAAACATCACTATTTTTGCAGAGTGTAACTAGCAATAACTGCTTTATATTTCCTTCATGATAAAACACGTAACTTATAGCCAAAACCAAAAATAATCATGGGAAGTTGGGTTTGGTGACATATGCTTGTAATACCAGCTCTGAGGAGGCTGAGGCAGAAGAATTGCCATGAGTTTGAACTCAGAGTAGACTACATACTGAGTTCGTAGTCAGCCAGAAGTACATAGTAAAACATACCTGAGTTCAAGGTCAGCCTGAAGTACATAGTAAAACCTGTCTCAAAAAAAATATCATGTGAGAAATGGGCTCCCCAGCCACATCATGTCAAGTAAGGATGGCTCTTTCCTAAAGGAGCATATTTCTTTAGGATATTTATTTACCCTAGTAATGAGTCACTTATCCAGAACACTCAAATCCAAGACTTGAAGAAAAATAAACTCATTCCATGGGAAATCAACATGGCATGGCTGTTAATGTTTGCAAAACAGAAGGAAAAAATCTGGCTCTAGCACCAGAATTACCAAAAAAACCATAAAAGATACTTCCTGACAAGGGTTCTGTAAGTTGGTCACGAAGACTATCCAAAGAGCAATTGAGAATGAAGTAAAAGTGTACCAGAGGTCCAACCAGGAGAATAGGCCAACAAAGAGTCTAACCTTCTGACAGCAGGTGTCTAGCAAATATTTTAATACCCATTATTTCCAAGGGTTATACTGGTTACTAGAGACAAAAGAGATTATTGAGATATGAGCCTTAGTAATAATGACTATGAGGACAATAAGTATGTAAAAAGGACAGAAATAACACAAAAAAGGAAGTGACCAGGGAAGGCACATATCTAGTGTTTTAATAATTTTTAGAATTAAAGGGACAAGAATTTTAATTCCACCTCTATCATTTACTAGCTCTGTTCTCTCATAGAAAGTAAAGATAATACAGTGATAGTAATTGTTCTCTGCAACTGTTGTAAGGACTACCTAGATGACACTTGTAAAATGTCTACTGTTTTGCCTGGCACATATTATTGTTTTAAAAATCAACATTACTCACTTGCTCAGGGAAAGGCACAGAAGATTCCATAGGGCAAGTGATAGTCAAACTAAGAATATATACAAGATAGCTAAGATAATTATACTACCAATTTCTATTAGTTTGTTGAAAGGAACAGTTAATGCTTAATTTTTTTGACCAATTTTGCATGCTTATATCTGGCAATCTGAACAACTACTTTGAAGACAATAATATGCAATATAACAACCACTGTTGACTTCATAAAAAAAAAAATGGCGGAGTACACAAGGTACAAATCATGGGAAGGCCCAGCAGAAATGCTAGCACCAACTAGGGGTAGTGCCTGGGGCTCCAGAAGGAAGAAAGAAGGCAGTTCTCAGAAAAACAAAAAGAGACAAAAAGTGAGGTCTTAGTTAAAATGAAAAGACAGAAGAAGCTCTTCTAGAAAAATTATATTTCAACAAGAGTATCTTTGCTATAACTAAGATAATTGTACTACTAATTTCTACTAGTTCATTGAAAGGAACAGT
>NW_004955414.1:24275048-24293998 GCF_000276665.1 Chinchilla lanigera
GGAATCAAACTCACAACCTCGTGCTTGCCAGGCTCACGCTGTGCCACTGAGCTAAATGCCCAGCCCCCAGGAATAATTTATGACAAAGATACAAAAATGCCAAAGGAAGCTTCCCATCCTAATTTTTACAAAGTAAAATATTATTTTTTACATACACACGCACACCTATTTCAAATTCAGCACCATTATCAATATAGCTGTATCAGCCCTAAAAAAAAACCAGAAATTTTCTAATATTTGAGAGTCTGAAGACACCAAAATTGTAAACAATTTATGAGCACTAAACTTCCAGAAGTCATCTGAAAAACTTATTCAGCTTTACATATACAGAAACTTGAAAATAAGATCTATACCCTCTTGCTAAGGGAAGAAGGACCCAAGCTTTAGTGTTAGGCCAAGGTTCATATTCCTCACTAATCTCTTAAACTATCTGAACTCAGCTTTCTCATACATAATGAATATAGATGGCATGTTATGGGGAAAGGACATAATGTATGTAAAATCCCAATATGTTTGAAGCTCTTAATAAATGGAAGCTTTTATTATTGTCACACAGTTCTGCCAAAATCCAATGGATGGTAGCATCAGAAAATTATTTTATCAGTGACAATCTCCCAACCTAGTGGTCCAAATATTGTTCTGCATGGATTCTAAAATACCTATTGCCATCTAATTAGCTCACTGGTAGCTTAGAATACAACCTTATGAGAGTTTGTTCTGGATGCATGCAGGTGAATTGTAGCAGAAGTAGTTTAGTGAAGTAGCCTACAAGCAACTAATTTTATGTAAATTCTGAATGCTACCAGACACACACATATCACATTTATAAGAGTCTTAATTTTCATAGATGTAAATGCTCAATCTCAAGAACATTTTAGCTTAGCCAAGGCCACAGAACTACACACAAAATCTTACTAGTCTACATTTTATCTTAACAACTGATTGAGAAGGAATAATATGTAAATGATTAGGTTTTCAAAGAAAGGAGCCATCTGTAGCCACAGATTTATTTGATGAGTTCCTGAAACCTTGCAATGGAACTGTAAAAGCAATGTGATTAAAATCAATAGAGCACATCATTTGCTGATACTGTTACCCAAGAAAAGGCAATAAGCCTTAGGCATGTTATTAGTAGACTATATGATTTCACTGACAGATTCAAGATTCTTAAAGGCAACTCAGAATAGAAAGGATTTTTCTTTTGGAGCCAAGGGATTTTTCCTCTTCAATTAAAATGAAATCATATGTTCCCTTTTCTATTATGAATATTTAAAATGTCCTCTATAATATTCAAAAAAGATTAATATCAAATTTTCCTTTTTTCCTAAAATAAAAATAGATGCTGAGTACAGTGGGAAACACCTATACTCCCAGTTATTCAGGAGACTGAGGCAGGAGGATTGCTTGAGCCCAGAAGTTCCAGGATAGCCTGTGCAGCACAGCGTCTTAAAAATGTTGATGATCCTTTTGGAAATGAAAGACATTTTTGTTTAAAGTATTGTATCCAACCATACGTTCATTCAACATATACCAGAATATTTTTGGGAATAGTGATTGTAAGTGTATTATTTTTGAAAAGTCCATGCAGAAGAATGTGAAAGTTCAAAAATAAGAATTGCCAAACATCTTTCATGAAAATAATCAATGACTCTCTTTTCATGAACTAATGATGAAATAATAAACTTTTAAACAGGTCTTCAAATTCAGAGAACACTATGTTTCAGAGTATGCTTTTAGCAGGCACAGTGGCACACACTGAAATGCCAGCTACTCATGAATTTGAGGCCAGACAAGGCCAGACAAGACCTTCACTTTTTAAAAAGTATACTTTTCAGTCATGTAATAAAAGTTAATCATGGAGATATTAAATTTGTCTGGTTAAAAAGTGACCAAATCAAAATGAATTTAAATTCAATAAGACTTTGCCCTAGAATGAGATCCTCCACTACCCTACAAACAGAAAATTATAAAAGTTTAAAATAAGTTGCTTATAAATATACTTTAAAATATTCAACATCATTATTTTTTTATACCAGGAATTGAACTCATGACCTCACTCTTGCCAAGCAGGCACTGTGCTGCTTGTCACACTGATTTCAACTCAGCCCTCTTATTCAAAGCATTTCCCCCAACTCTAGCAAGGGTAATCTGGCTAATACGCAAACCTAATCATTTCTTCTCAACAAAAAAAATACCACTTCAATGGCTCCTTACAGTCCTGAGATTAAAGCAGAGTCCTTAATATAACATACAGGAGCCACACAGCCACGTGATATGACCTTAGCTTACCTACTCAGGTTTATTTCATACTACTTGCCTCAAGTTTTCTGGCAAACTGTACTTCTTTCACTCCCTGTAATCTTATTCTTTCTCTAGACCTTTGTACATGAGCTCACAGCCTAGAATATTCTATATTATTCCTCTCTTCCTCTGAATAATTCCTATTCTTTCTGCAGATCTCATCTTATACATTGTCTCCTTGAAATTCTCTTGAAATTTTAAGTCTTAGTTGAGTATCTGCTTCCACTTCTCCTGTGTGCATTATACTGGTTATCTCATACTCAGAATTCTATTTGGTCACTATGACAATTAACTGATTGTGTCAATTTGAGTAAGAAACACCCATAGTTTTGAGTATAGAAGACTCGCACCAGGGAGGATTATCACCAAAATGGTATAAAAAGGAAACAAAAAAGGAAAGTTTGCTTCTGTTTCTTCAGAGGAGCCCCAGTCTTTGCCTTTACCTTGGATGTTATCTCCTAGCTTCTACCACTGACTCTTCATCCTCCAGCATAGATCCTTCAGCCTCCTGAAACACACTTGCATGAGTCACTACACTGAGCTTCAGGCCTTCAGGCTGGATCCTTCAGATCTCCAGTGCACAGACAGATCTTTTGCTCTCTTCCACACCTCTTTGTGGGTGGCCACTATAGACCAATTTTTAAAATTATTATATATTTGCAAATCTTGCATTAAATCTGTTTCTCTAGTAAGCACTGACTCAATCAACCACTTTCTTACCTGTATTTCTCACTATACCCAAAGCTCCCTGACCTAAGGACAGGGATGGTTTTATAACTACTGTAAGCTACTCTTAACCCAGTGAAGGAAAACATGGTGAGATGCTCTTTAGAAAGCATATTATACCTGCAGCATAGAGAATGTACACAAGGCAAGACAAGACTAGAGATCAGAAGACAAAAAATTATTACAATAGTTTAAGCAAGATTGAATTGTGATCTTAACTAGGAAAGTAGCATTAAGGATAGGAAAAGTAGTCAAATTTTAGAGATCTTTTGAAGTAGAGTGATACAATTTGATTTTTTTTTTCCCAGTACCAGAAATCAGACTCACGACCTCATGCTTGCTAAGCAAGCGCTGTGCCACTAAGCAAAATCCCCAGCCCCTAGAATTTGACAATGAAGACTATGGCTGTGTGAGAGGAAGAAAAAAATTAAGAAAATACTGAATATTGATGATCACTTACTAAGATAGAAAACATAGAAGGAAGACTAGCTCTTGAATGAGAAATCAGTTCAGCTTGGGATGTGCTGAGTTTGCTTTGCCTTTAGGACACTAAAATGGAGGTCTCTAAGAGATAATGAACATACAGGTCCAGAAACAAGGAAAAATCTACACTGGACACTTGGATTTAACAGCTGTGTCCTAGAAAGAGCAACTGAAGTCATGGTTTTATGGTTGTGTGTGCATGTCCCCCCCAAATCCTCATGCAGTCACGGGGCGGGCTTCTAGATTTGATTCATTCATAGTCCAATGCTGGGATTATGGGTGTGAGTGCTACTACACCTTTCCCTGGGATGGGTAGTTTGCATACAATGTGAGGGAGGGAAAGAGGCTGTCTGCCGCCCCTCCTCCCTTTTGCTCCTGATTTTTCTACCTTCCGCTGCCATGAACTGTTGCCCTCTGCTGTGTGCCACTCTGCCTTAGAGCCAGCTGCACCAAGAACTACAAGCTAAATAAACCTTTCCTTCATTAAATTTGGGCATTGGGTATTTTGTCTCAGCAATGAGAGAAAAAGTAACTGAGACACATGGGTGTAGGTGAGCTTATCCAGAAAGGATATGTGGAATGAAACCATATGTGAGCCAATGACAGAGCTCTCAGGAGCATCAAAGTACAATACAATATAATGTGATAAAGGGTAAAATAAGCATATAAACATTCTGGTATATGCAGAGAAAAAATTTAAGAGAACATCAATACCCTCTCAGAACAACAACACTCAACAAACTAGTAAGAAAAGGAATTTCCTCACACTGATAAAAAGCATCTATGAAAAACTTGTAGATAACATTTTACTTACTGATGAAAGGCTGAAAACTTACTTCCAAGATAAGGAATAAGACAAGGATATTTACTCTCACCACTTCTACTTCTGTTTACCACTGGAGGGCCTATATTTTGTGACTTCATGGTCCTCAGAACATAACACTGGGTCCAACAATCCCATCCCTTATTTTCTACTGTAAATTTTTACTTTAGCACAATAATCACTGGCTATACATCTCAGTATCTTTCCCTGAGGGATACAGGAAGCAATCTCTGTGTTTACTCACTTGGTATGATGAAAGGCAAGGTGTGTGCACAAATCCAAAAGGGTCAAACCAGGATTTTTACTGACATGATGCTCCATGTAACAGATTTGGTGTATGTTTACCTGAGCATCACAGAGGGTCCCAATAAACCCACATCAGTCCAGGATTTGTTTTTCTTAAAAAGTTTTCTTCTGATTTTTCTGGTAGAAGTAGACCGATTCAGTACAATGGCACATGAAAAACCAGATTTACAAGTTTTGGAGGACTTCAAAAGTGAATCATTAGATTAGTCATGCCTAGGTGATGAAGATGATCCATATGGTAAAAGGCATACTTTCATAACAGAAGAGTGGTGCAGGTATATGATGACAATAGTGATGCTGAGTTTGATGCTGGCTATGTGAGCCAAAATTCCTACTACAGTGAAGTGGAGCAAGAATTGAATGACAGACACAGGGAATACAGACCTCCTTATTCAGATGACAAAGAAGACAGCTATGTGAATACATATTTGACTAGCTGAAATGTGAAACGGAAATGCAACCAAGTAGAACATTGCATCAATATTAGAACTAGATCTAAAAATATAGTGAAGGTCTTGGCAGGGGTGAAATGTATTGGACAGAATTCCAGCACTGCCATTCAGTGTTGGAAGTTGTCAAGATGCTGTGAAATACAAAAAGGCTGAAATGTAAGTAAAACATTCTGTATGCACCAATAGCCATATTAAAAATGTATTATTATGACACCTCACTAGCTGAACTGAAAGCATTCATAGGTCTGCTATATTAAGCAAGGATTTCTCGTGGTGACTGCAGAAATGTAAAAGACTTATGGAAAAGCAATGGGTCAAAATATAGCATAAAAATGTATGCCCTTGTAGATGCAAATACCTACTATGCTTTCAATTTAGACATTTATCCTGTAAGTTAGCCATCAGGTCCTTAGTCACATAGTAATAAACTGAATGATATCCTAAACAGACTTGTTGCTCCCATCTCTCAAACTGATCAGAACGTGACAATGGACAACTGGTTTACTGGTTTCCAACTGATGTTACATTTGCTAACAGAGCACAAGTTGACCAGTGCAGGAACTGTATATAGGAACAAAGCAGAAATTCCAAAAGAAGTGTTGCAATTCCAAAACAAAACTGTATAATACAATCTTTGGATTTCAGAAAGATACAACATGGTCTCATATATGACAAATAAAAACAAACTGGTATTGCTGATGTCAACATTTCACCATGATGGAAATATTGATAGGGAAATCTTGACAAAACAGAAGCATGAGATGGAAACTTTCTACAGTAAAACCAAAAGTAGAGTGGATGTTGTTGATGAGTTACAACTATGATGTCACTTGAAACTCAACGTATTGGCCAATGTTTGTGTTTTGCCCAGTCCTAAACATGCGTGGCACAAATAGTTTGTTAGTTCACAAAGAAAATAACAAGTGCAAAATATCACAGAGAAATTTTCTTAGAGGGTTGGGACAGGAGCTCATGAGAGATCATTACAACAGAAGAAAAATAAAATGTTTCTGCACTGGGAACTGTGCAAAAAAAAAAATTGTGGAGGGCTGGGGATATAGCTCAGCGGTACAAGTGCCTGCCTGGCAAGCACAAGGTCCTGAGTGTGATTCCCGGTAGCAAAAAAAAAAAAAAAATTGTGGAGCACACTGTTGAGCTGACAGGTGAACAAACAGGCACAGCATCACAAAGACCTACTAGGACAACAGGAAAACAAAAAAAGTCAATTGTCCCCTACAAGAAAGGACAGGAAAACAAAACGTGCTATCAGTTTAAGTGATATTTGTGTATGGAACATGCAGTTATCATGTGTGAAGACTTCTGCATGTGACAGCTGAAGCAAAGATTATTTCTGTGGTAGACTTTTGTTTGTGTTTACATTGTAGTTCACATAGATTTTTATTTTTGATGTTATTTTTAGGTTTTGTAAGCAAGCTGTGAGAAAATGTTGATGTCTATTCTAAGCATTCATTACATATTTGTTAACTTTTTAAAATTTTATTTTATTTTATTTTATTGATTTCTCCCTGCAAAGAGTGTGTTGTACAATATCATAAAAATCTCCTGACAAACAGGAAGAGTAGATAGATGACAAGACTTCTTTTTTTTTTAAGACTTCTTCATAGGAAAGAAAAGCTAAGCACCTGTGTTGCCAGTGTAAGTAAGACGTGTACATGGAACATGCAGTTGTCATGTGTGAAGACTGCCTTGGGTGTGACAATTGAAGCAAAGCTTATTTTTGTGGTAGAGTTCTATCGGTATTTTCATTGTAGTTCATCTAGGAATTTATTACTGATATTATCTTTTAGGTTTAGTACACAGAACACAGCTGATGTGAAAATGTTGATGTCTGTTCTAAACACACAATATATATTAAGAATATAATAATTTATTTTATTGATATTTTATGTTCTTGTTAACTACACACTATATAATATAATAAGAACCTCCTAAAAAAGAGTAGGACCACTGAGATGTTAAGTTTGTCCTACAAAAAGGCCAGGAAAGCAAAATACATGTGTTGTTAGTGTAAGTGATACGTCCATATGAAACAAACTGTTCTCATGTGTGCAGACTACTTTCGATGTGATAATTGATTTTTTTTGTAAAGTGCTACTAGTATTTTCACTGTAATTTACATAATAATTTATTTGTGTTGTTCTTTTTCAGACTTTGTATACCAAAAAAATTGAATTGAAAATTCTGATATTTTTCATAAACATTCAATAAATATTAAAAGTTCAATACTTTATTTTTGTGACTTTTCCTGTTAAGTACTCATTGTTTAATATAACAAAACTCATAAAATTAAAATCAATAATTCCTCAATACAAGTACTCTAAAGAATAAATGTGGGTCTTACAGACGCATGTTTCTGTGCCTTTATGACAAAACTAGGCTTAGGCTCTGCAGGTAAGCTGGGCACAGTGGTATGTAGCTGTAGTCTGTGCTACTCAGGATGCTAAGATGGGAAGATCACTTGAGGTCAGGTTGCACAACACAGTGAGACCTCATTTCTTTAAAGAAAAAACTGTAGGAATTACAATAGCAGTGTGGTACTGGACACTGGCCTAGTGTATAAATATACTCCTTGATTAACAGAATAAAAATGATGCTCCAGAAATAAATCTATGAACTTATGGTCAATAGATTTTACACCAGGGTACAAAGACAACTCAACAAGAAAAACATACTGTTTTCAACAAATCATGCTAGGACAACTGGATATCTATACATACGAAAAAGAGAATGAGTATGGGCCCCACTTGATCTCATATATAAACCAACTCAAAATAAATAAGAGAGGTAATATAAGAACTAAAACTATAAGTCTCTAAAAGAAAACAGAGAGATAGGAGTTTATGAGCTTGGATTAGATAACAGTTTATTAGATATGACACTTAATGCACAAGTAACCAATGAAAACTTGGATAAATAGACTTCATCAAAATTAAAAACATCTGTGCCTCAAATGGCACTATCTAGAAAGTAAAAGTTACTACCAATATAACACTGAATTGGGTAAAATATTTGCAAATTATAGAGCTAATTAGGGTCCACTATTCAGAATATGTAAAATACTCTTACAACTCAACAATATAAAGACAATCCGAATTTATCTGTTTTTTGTTTGTTTGTTTTTTTCCCTGTACCAGGAATCAAACTCATGACCTTGTACTTACCAGGCAGGCGCTGTGCCACTGAGTTAAATCCCCAGCCCAGGGACAATCCTATTTTAAATGGCCAAGGATTTGAATGGACATTTTTCCAAAGAAATATACAAATGCCAATACGCACATGAATAGATGCTCAATATTTGTACTCACTAGGCTATTGCAAACCAAACCACAATGACATACCACTTTATAACTCACTGGGATGATTAGAGTAAAACAAAACAAAACTGTAATCAAATGCTGGAGAAGAGGTAGAAAGACTGGAACCCCCTACAATGCTGGCGGGAATGATATCGTTGCTATGGAAAACCCATTGGCAGGTCCCCCAAAATGTGAAACACAGAGTTATTATATGCAGCAATAACACTCCTAGTATAAAGCAAAAAGAATTTAAAATTATGTTCACAAACTTATACATGAATGTTCATATAGCAATATTTACAACTGACAAAAACTTGGAACATCCGGTGTGGTGATGCATGCCTATATTCCCAGCACTTTGGAGGTTAATGTAGGATGATTTTGAAGTTATGGTCAATAGATTTTACACCAGGGTACAAAGACAACTCAATAAGAAAAGAATACTGTTTTCAACAATCATGCTAGGACAACTGGATATCTATACACACGTTGGAATTCAAGGCCAACCTGCACTATGTAAGGAGACCTTACCTAAAAAAAAGAAAACAATCCAAACGTCCATCAGCTGATGAATGAAAAAACAAAATGTGGTAATACACATACAATAGGCCACTGATATATGTACAACATGAATTCGTGTTAAAAATGTTGTTAATAAAAGAAACAAATACACAGGCTACATAGTGTATAAGTCTATTTCCATATGCAAGAATAGGCAAATCCACAAATACAGAAAATTGACAGATGAAAGGCCACAAAATGGTGCTGTGGGATGTCCTGTTCTGCTCCCCTGTGCCTACTTTTGCAAGGTGGGGTGTAGGGTGGGCAATGGATGTCACAGAAAAGAGTAGTGACTGCGAGTGAGTACAAAGTTTCTTTTGGGGGAAGTGAAAATGTTATTGAATCAGACAGAGGTGATGGTTGTATAACCACAAACTTGCACATTTTAAATAGATTTTTTTTTATTTTAAAGAGAAGAGAACAAAACCAAAATAGCAAAAACAAAGACAAAAGCAAAACAACACAAAAACTATAAAAATAATACAGAATTTCAAAACAAGATGATAGGAAATCAGCAATGGTTGTTGTATTACTTATTGTTGTCTTCAAAGTAGTTGCTCAGATTACCAGATATAGGTATGCAAGATTGATCAAACAATTAAACATTCACTGTTCCTTTAAGTTAATAGGTGAATTTTAAGGCATGTAAGTTAGGACTAAATTTAAAACCTTAAAAATTTGCCAGAAGAATATAAGTGAAGTGGTGGAGGTCAATACTAAGTTGGAATGGGATAAGGATACAGTGAGAAATGACTCTTTCAAGAAGTTTAAATTAAAGGAAAGAATAGAACAAAAATTTTTCAGCAGACTTAAGGAGAGGTTTATTTTATAAAAAAAAAAAAAACAAAACGTATGTTCATAGACTGAGAACTAGTTGTCAGAAATTATTTTTCAAGATACAGAAGAGAGAGAAGAAGGGAGAGGAGAATATGAATAAGTATGCATCAAAGGAACCAAAGGAAAGAGGGCATGATTCTGGTACCAAAATTTTAAAAATAAGGATGCTTGGACTTACCTCCTCTGGGGTTCCTGTGCAGTAGAATGGAGCAAGGTCCAGTTTCTACTAGGGCTCCCAGAAATACCTGGGTTCACTTAACTGGATCAAGTCAGGGTTTGTGCCTTTCCTGAAACAATTGTTGTGACCATATGGAAGAATTACACTGATTTGCTAAAGTTTTTGCCTATTCCAGACCCACTCTCTTGGATAGATAGAATCAGTGCTCAAAATGTAGGTATGAGTCACATGTTCTACTTCTGCAATCCTGAGTGAAGTCATTAATTCACAGGGAAATGGTTGCCTCAAAGGAAATCAGCGAACTATTATCAGAAAAAGAGATGTGAATGCTAGGTAGATAAAAACAATAAGTATGTTCTCAATTTCTGTCTAAAACCTGAAGCTCCACTACTGGTAGAAAGGAAAAACTATATACCATTTTTGGAGAGCAAATGCCAAGCTTCTATGGAGATTTTAAACGCACATGCCCTACAACTAGCAATTCCAGTCACTGGAATCAACACAAAAGAAATGGTCAAAATGTATACAAGGCATGAATTATTGCTTCTAATAGTAAAAAAAAAAAAGTGAAGGGACTAACTAGATGCCCACCTATAGGAGAAGGGTTAAATAAGTCTTAGTAATTTATTAATACTATAGAATATTGTATGGTTTTTTTAAAAGATGGTCATATCAAAAGATCTGTAAAACATTAACTTTTTAGAAACAAAAATAGAATGTGATGATATTTATACTCTACATGTAAATACTTATGCTAGCAGATATGTCAGAAAATGTCCAATACAATCTATCTCAAATCATTAAGAATGGTTACCCCCAAGAAAGGAAATTGACTTTGGGCTATAGAGTATATGAAGAAGTAATTTCATTTTTAACTAATGCTTATTTTTACCCTTTGACAATGAGGAATTCATGTGATACCTGTGTTTTTAACTTTTTAAAAAATAAAAGGATAAATTTAATTCCCTTTCCTTATATTATGGCCAGCCTCTGCACTAGGTGCTCAGGCCACAGTGGTGAAGGAGGCAGAGGCCCCATGATGAATCTATTAAGCCTGGATGCTTTCCCAGCTCACCTCTTCCCACCTCTGCATCACTGCTGGTACCTGAAAATAAGCCAAGGTGGGAATATTGATACCATGCAATTGGCACATGCTACAGATCAGGGCTTATTTTTCTGGAAAACTGGTTGTTACACATTTATCAACATACCACTAGATAGCCATAAGCTGTAGTCTGTTTTCTCCAGAAATTCACCATCTCTATTCCAATACATTTTTGTTCAGTGCTTAGTATCCTGATTTGCACCAATATATGTCTGTATATAATACAGGCTAAAGTAAAAATTCAAATGAAGACATGTGGTTTGTTATCTATAAAAATTTTTTTCATAGAATTAATGAATCATAAAGTTGGAAGGAGGCTTAGAAGGCATCTACCCAGTCTCTTAATGCAATGAAGGAACAAGGATAATAGGAAAAGTACTGACCTCTTATTCCCAAAATAAGGCTCAACTCCCAAATCTGCTCTTTATTAGCTATGGGCCCATCATTAAGTTCCACAAAGTTCTCTCAGCCTCCATTTGCTTACACATAAAGTGAGAAAATTGATGCTAACTCCATGAATTGTTCAGGATTAAATGGGATGATTTATGCATGTAAAGTTCTTGGTAAACTGCAAAATGTTTCACAAATGCATGTTGTTTCTGGGCATCTCCAGAGAAGGGAAGCTCATATTTTACAAAACTATTTAGTCTGATATTGACAGCTGTAATTTTCACTCTCCATAACTTCAACTCTTGACCTAAATTCTTCCAACTCAACGTAACAATCTTACCTTTTTTCCATATGACAGCCATTTAAATATTGAGGACTAGATGTCAAGCATCCTCACTAGCTCTATCTGCTCAAAGCTAAACAACTTCAGTTTCTTCAAGCATGTAAAAGAAACCCTTATCTTCCTAGACTCTCTCTTCTTGATAATTGGGGAGGTACTACAGAGTTTCCTATTCATTTTCTATTGCTGCTGTAACAAATTACCACAATTTCAGTGACTTAGCCAATACAAACATACTTCACAGTTCTGTGGGTTAGAAATGTAAACACCACACTGAGCTAAATTGTAGGCAGAGCTAAGTTCCTTTCTGGAGGCTTTTGGCAAGAACCTATTTCCTCACTGGGTTCTCTACAGCTAGAAAAGGTTCTCCAGTTTTAAGGACTCATGTGATTATACTGAACCCACCTAGGGGTAATCTAGGAAATTCTCCCCATCTCAATATTCTTAACTTTAATCAGTTATGTAACATATCTTTTTTTCAACATGTGCAGGTTCCAGAGATGAGGGTTTGGACACCTATTGGCAGGGGGCATTACTTTGCCTACAATAAGCTCCTTCAAGATTTTAATGTATCATTTTCCCTGATACATTTGTCAATATTATTTACAAATATCCATAATTTTATTTTAAAAATATATAAATATATATTTTCATATGCACTTAATAATTAATACATATGAACACACCTACAGTCATGCCCTCCACAGAGAAAGTTTGATCAATAACATACAACATATACAACGATTGTTCCACAAGATTATAGAGGAACTGAAACATCCCTATTGCCTAATAACATACATCATAGCCATTGTAACATCATAGCACAGCGCTCTGCTCTGGTGGCTGTGGTGGCTGTGGTATAAACAAAACTACTGCACTATCAGTCATAAAAATATAGCACATGTAAGTATGCATGGTACATAATAATTCTTGATAATAAATCACCATGTCACTGACTTAAGTATTTACTATTTTACACTTTTTGTCATTTATGTATATTCCTTTCACTTTAAAAAAGAAACAAAAGTTAAAGCAGGATGCACCAGCAGCACTTCCATGCATCTCTTATTCACCTGTCCCTAGATTGCATCAAGAAGCCATGTCAAGTGACTGTAGGTTTGTGTAACTACACTCTATGATGTTCACACAATGACAAATCAACTTATGATGCACTTCTCAGAATGTTCCCCCATCATTAAGGGACACAGGACTGTACATATACATATAAATACACATATGTACACATCAATTATTCCTCTCTTCCCTGATTATTCTGCCTGAACTATTTCAGCTTATTCATTCCTGTGGTATCCACAGGATATGCTGTACAGTGAATTATGTTTCAAATTTCCAATTCAAAGTATGAACTTGTCTTAAATGACAAGGTATCTGCCCACTTACCTCAAGTTTTGCCCACAGAGCATCAAAATATTAAGACAAAAGCAAGCATTCAGTAAATCTTCCACTTTATGTAGTTTCAGGGCTCTGCTGTACAGACTATATGAGGCTGTCTATCTTGTAGCCTTGCCAGAAGGAGCCTTGACTGAGCAAAACTGTCTGAGACAAACATCCCTCTAGCTGGCTAGCGAGCTCTCTGCCCTTGAAAAGGGCTGTGTTCTATTACACCTTCAGACTGCCTAAGTTCAAATCCTGTCTACTTATTAAGTCTGTGATAATGTATTTAAATCTAGTTCAATGCTTTAGTTTCCTCATCAGTAAATTGGAGATAACAGACTATCTTTCATATGGCTATTATGAGGAGTAAATAAAGTAATACATGTGAAATGCTAGACTAGTTCCCAATAAATTGTAAAACTTCAGTACATATTATGGACAGATGAAAGAGGGAATAAGTCTAAACCCTGACCATACCACTTACATTATGCACCAGCAAAAATTCTTTAATATGGTGAAGGTAAAGGAGAAAGGTCATGTGGTGAAGGTAAAGGAGAAAAGATAGTACATATCCACATCAACTCCATTTAACTTTAAAAATACTAAATAATGAATGGGATACTCTAACACACTGCTGATGAAAAATCTCTATATACACATAGCCAAATGAGAAATGCCTTGGAAAAATAAAGGCCTTCTTTTTAATACACAGTGACAATTGACAAAAATATTATAATTATATAAGCATTTAATAGGTACCTATATTATGAAATTGACCTTTTTATTATTATAATTATAAATACATTACACAAATTAATGAGGTTCACTGTGATATTTCCATATATGCTTGCATCATGCATTGATTATATCTACCTTCTACCTTTAACCCCTGTTCCCTCCAGCGTCCTTGCCAGTCCAGAGAAGTCCTCTTAATTGCTCTCCCCTTTCTTCCTTTACTACCTTATCTTTAGTAACCATTATTCCATTCCATACTTCCACAACATTGACTTATTGGTCTCCATAAGTGAGTTAGAAGAGGTGATATTGGCTTGTTTCATGCAGCACAGATCTCCAGTTCCACCTATGGCACCATAAATGCCATGATTTCATTCTGAATAGTAGTCCGTTCTGTAAATATCCCATGTGCTCTTTATCCATTTATTCACTGATGGGCAGCTGGACTGACCCTGTAGTTTGGTGAAATTTATCTTTGATCTTTGAATAAATCAGACTGCTATCACAAGGATCTTTCTACCCAGTTGAGTATTTCTCAAATATTTTTAACCTGCTCCACAGTAACACATGCAAATCTGCTCTATAACCCAGCACTTCATGAAAAAATTGTAACATACTCTACATTGCATGCTTGTATATTCTGTTCCCCTTTTCAAAATTCATGTTAAAACACTTCTGACCTGAGTAAATTACTTTTACTACCCAGTAGTGGGCATAGTCCAAAGTTTGACCACTTGGTACTGAAAAATATGTCTGGATATATGACCAATTAACTCCAAAATAAAGGAAAGTTAAGTGTTCGATAGAAGTTGATATCATAGGAACACAGATCAAGTGAATAACTTTAACTGTAGCAGCCAGGGTCTACTGTACACAACCATGGACACTGTTATGGTTTTGTGTCTGAATGTCCCCCCAAAACCTCATGAAGTCATGGGGCAGGCTTCTAGAGTTATGACTGGTTCATGGTCCAATGTTGGAATTATGCATGTGAGTGCTACACTTGCCCTGGGGCACATAGTTTGCATACAACGTAAGGGAGAGAAAGAGACTTTTGCTCTTGTTGCTTTTGCTATCTTCCACCGCCATGAAGGGTTGCCTCTGCCATGTTCCACTCTGCCTTGGAGTCAGCCAAGTACGGACTGAAACCCCCACAAACAGTGAGCTAAATAAACCCTTCTTTCCTTAATTCTGGGTGCCAGGTATTTTGTCTCAGCAACAAGAGAAAAGTAACCGAGGCAACTATGCACTATATTTTTATTATATTTAGAAAATAATTTTGCTTTAATAGGATATTCCACATAATTTTAAAAACCTATACATAAATTTGTAGAACCATTACTGAAGTCATTTTATTAATATCACAATGGCACTATATCTATTTATTCAACTATTTATTTAATAGTATTTGTCAAGTTAGGAGCATGATAGATGGTGGAATAGAAATATCCTTCATGTAACTCTGTGAGAAGAGTGAAGAGAAAGAACAAATTATATTCCAGGAAGAGAAAAAGAGGAAGAGCTCCAGGAATCAAGAAAGAGATGGCAAGAGCTAAAAAGCATAGAGAAAGAAAAAGACAAAGCAAAGCAAAGTATGAAATAGTCTGCAACACAACATGGCTCACACTGGGAGAGGAACCTGACTCACCAAGCGCAAGATGAGCCTGGAGAGGGCCAGCGGCCCCACTGACAAATGATGGACCAGCAATCCTAACCACAGGAGAAATCCAAGGTTACTGCAAGCTATAAATCCAATGTAGGACTGAGCCCGACAGTGACGCCTTGCATGGCAGACTAACTTTGAAGAAAACATCCACAGCACTCATACCTCAGAATGTAACCAGCAGCCATCTTGAGACAGAGATGAATGTCTGTAACTGAGCTACTGCAGGAATTAGAAGTTGCAGAACAACCACACTTCAGGGTCTCTGGAGCACCCTGCCACAGTGGATGGCTAGAAGACAGCCACAAGAGATAGTCAAAGACAGGGGGAGGGTTAATCTGAGACACAGAAGGTTAAGCAGCAGGGAGCTTGGGCAGTGGAGAGCACGGTAGTCAGCAGCACCCTCCCCTGTACTAAGCAGTGATGTCTGTTTCTGTGCTTTTCTGAGGGGTGGGTGTCTGGGTTTAAAAGTACTGGGATTGAGCCTAGTGAATTGCTTACTTCCTTTTGCTGTGCCCCTTCCAGACAAAACTCAGTGATCTGTTGCTTTTGCCACTGTCTTACATGTTTAGGGATATACCTCTGCTTGGATGTTTGTCAAGAACTATCTGCACAGGATGGGGAGGAAGTGGCTCTGGAACAAGGGGGGCACCTCAGTAGCCCACATGCCACAAAGCTAGTTGGGAATAGCAGTGACTTCAGCTGCACAGAAAGAAACAAACCTAAAAACCTCTGAACACAGACCTGAGGTAGACAACAAACCATTGACTGAACTAACCCAGTGGGAAAGGGAGGGCAAGCCTCACCATTCATACAGCAAGTTGGAGAGAAAACACAACCAATCCTAGGTGTGACTCACTGCCTGTTCCCTGTAGTTGGTAGATTCCAGTATTACAGGTCCTGGAAAGAAACCTTAACAATCAAAACACCTTGGCGTGGAGGAATTTGGGGGACTTATTTCTTTTTTGTTTTTAAATTCTTTTTCTTTCTTTTCTTTCCTTTTTGTTGTTTGTTGTTATTTTCCTCTACTTGTACCTAATTTTATTTACTTTTTTTATTCCTTAATTGTATTTTTTACGTCATGCTCGTTTCTCCTACTTTTATCTTCCTTCTCTTTGTTACTCTTGCTTCTTATTCCATTTTTCCCTTTCCCATCCCTTCCATTTTTTATTATTATCACTTTGTTACTACTTTTAACCTTTATTAATTTTTACCTTTTAGTTTACTGTATAACTGTCCCTTTCTTTTCTATTCATCTAGTAATATAGAAGTTACTTTTAAATGGTTTTTACTGTATGTACAAATCTTGACATAAAAAACAAAAAATAGGAAAAACAAAGCAACATAACTCCTACAAATGTCCACAACTCATCAATAACTGATTGCAAAGATATAAAAATGGATGAAATGCTGGACAAAGAATTCAAAAGATTACTTTTTAAAATGATCAATCACTTCAGAAGGATACAAATAAATATCTGACTGAATTAAGGAAGGCAATGCAGGGTATAAAAGAGCAATCCAACACAGAAAAAGTCTGAGAAGAACCAAACAGAACTCTTGGAGAAGGAAAGTTCAGTAAGTCATATCAAGCTCAATAGAAAGCTTTCCCAAAAGACTAGATCAAGGAGAAGACAAAATTTGGGGGCTTTAAAATAAATTTGATGGGGTCAGGAATATAGCTCAGTGGCACAAGTGCCTGCCTGGCAAGTGCCAAAAAAAAAAAGAAAAAAAGAAAAAGAAAAAAAAAATTTGATGAATTATCACACTCAGTAATAAAAAATAGAGAACAAAGCATCCAAGAACTCTGAAACACAGTTGAATGACAAAACTTAAGGATATTTTTGTTTAAAATGAGGTGCTAAGGTTAAAAAGTCATATAAACTTTATTCAGTGAAATTATATTAGAAATTTCCTAAATCTTGGGAAACACATGAACATCTAAGTATAAGAAGCATCTAAAACCCTGAACAGGCATGATCAGAAAAGAACCACCCCACATCATATTATACGTACAATGCCAAGAACAAAGAAAGAATATTGGGAAGAGAAAAATGCCACTTCACTAAAGGAAAACCCACTAGGATAACTACAAATATTTTGACAGAAACTCTAGTGGCCAAAAGGTTATGGAATGATCTATTTCAAGCTCTTAAAGTAAGTAATTGCTAACCTAGATTATTACATCCAGCAAAACTATTCTTCAGAAACAAAAGAGAACTGAAGACCTTCCAAGGTAACTATGAAATAAAGGAATTAATGACCACTGAACCAGCACTGCAAAAAGTAAAGAACCCTATACAAACAAGAGTAGAGAAGCATTTGAAAATTAGAAAAGAATCAAACATTACAAAAACAACAAAATGACAGAAAATAGTATGTATCTTTTTATAATAATTCTAAAAGTTAATGGTCTTAATTCTCCAATTAAAAGAGACAGCCTAGTATATTGCACTTAAAAATAAAACACAACTCTTTGTTGCTGACACGAAATTCACCTCACCAGCAAAGACATACACAGAATGAAAGTGAAAATAGAAAGTGATACTCCTTGCAAATGAAATCCAAAAGGGAGGATTGTTTCATGAATTGACATACCCAATTTCATAAACAACCACTACTTAACATAAAGGGACACACAGGCCCCTATATAATAATAGTGAGTAACTTCAACATTCCTTTCTAACCAATATTTATGTCATCCAGACCACAAAATCAACAAAGAAACATCAGAGCTAAACTACAACACAGGTCAAATGGATTCAATAGACATCTATAGAATATTCTACCCAACTGCAGGATGCACGTTCTTTTCAGTGGCTTATAGAACTTTCTCCAAAACAGATCGTTATCTTAGGACATAAGGCAAGTCTTAACAAGTACAAAAAGAGAAACAATTTCCCGTATGTTATCAGATAATAGTAGAATGAAAATAGAAATCAATAGCAAGAGAAACTACAAAAAAATATAGAAATTAAGACACATGAAGATTGAAAAAATTCACTTTTGAATGGTCATTTTGTACTTAAAGAAATCATGAGTGAATTTTTTTAAAATCTTAGGCCCAAATGAGATTGGAAACACAACATATAAAAACATCTGTGATACAGGAAAGGCCATTCTAAGAGGGAAGTTTATAGCTACAAGTGCCTACATCAAACAAAATCATATCTCAAACAAATAGCCAAATGATGCATGTCAAGGTCTTAAAACAACAAGAACAAACCAACCTCAAACCTTCAGTAAAAGGGAAAAAATAATAAAGATCAGAGCTGAAAAAGAGCAATACAAAAGATTAGTGAAAAAAGAAAAGTTGGTTCTTTAAAACAGTTAACAAG
>NW_004955414.1:24294173-24322458 GCF_000276665.1 Chinchilla lanigera
AAAAACCAAAAAAATTTAAAAAAAAAAAAAAAAAAAAAAACCATCAAAGAAATTAAGAGAACCAAATCAATACAAATAGGAATGTGAAAGGAGCTGTTACAACAGATATTATTAAAATCCAAAGGATCATTACAGACTATTTTGAAAACTTACAGCTAATAAATTTGAGAATCTAGAAGAAATAGATACAATTTTAGATACATATGACTACCAAATGAACCAGGAGTATACAAAAAACTAAACAGTTCACTAAAAGCAATGAGATTAAAGCAATATAAAAAGTCTCAGAAGAAAGAAAATCCCAGGACTAGGTAGATTTGCTGTATTTTATCAAACCTTTAAAGAAGATCTAATGCCAAAAAACCTTAAAACCCTATAGGAAGAGTCAAGAATAATTGTATGGAGGATGCCAGACTCAGCATTAAAGAGCACTGCATCCTCCTTCCCCCAACACAAGCAAGCAAGTTCATGCCAGATGCACAGTGCCCTCCTCATGAGCCTGTAAGTCTGCATGAGATGTGCAGCGATCTTCTCTGGTGAGCAAGCAGGCCCACACAGAATGTGTGGTGTCTCCTACAAGCAAACAAACAGGCCCACACAGGATGCTAGCATGGCCCTCCTGTTGTATGCAAGACTATCCACCAACTCCAAGCCTGGTATACATTTTGCTTCCCTTGCCATGGGCAGAAGTAAGGACTAATCAACAGACCTGGTGCTGGATGAGGACAACACCCAGGGAAAAAAGTGAGCAACCAGACCCCCAGCCTATTGATATTGAGCCCAACGGTCAACTTGGATTCCCACTGTGGCATACATACAGCAGAGACAGAAGGGCTGATCACATTTCCCATCTACCAATGGGAACAAATACACACATTGGCTTGAATGGTAACTGCAGTCTGGAACACAGACAGAAGGGCCTCTGGTGCTGGAAGGGCACACCAAAAACCCACAGCCCTAAAGCTAAGTGGGAAAAATGACTAGCTGAATCCCAAGACTGCATATCTTGGAAACACATGACTTTTTCAGACACAGGAATTCTTTCTTTGATTCAGTCTTTCCTTTGACTATTTGTTTTATTTCTATCTTTCCTTCATTGGTATTTAATGGGTTAGGGGATTTTTCCTCCTTCATTTTTCTTTTTCCTCTTTTACTTTTTTTCTTTCCTTATATCTTTTCCCCTTTTGACTTTGTTCTCTTCCTTCTTTTCTTCTTCCTATTTCCTGTGTTTTGCTCTGTTTATCTTTTTTGTCTCCTTTTTCTTGTTTGTTCTCTTCTGCAACTGTTCTTCATGATATTAATTTCCTTTTACTCCTCAATAGGACCCCTTATCTCACTTTCTTCTCATCCTTCTCATATCACATTGATTAATTTTTCAAATTTTTCTTTTTAAATTCTCTAGTTCCACACTCCCCCTCTACCTTTACTAGTATAACTACAAAGCTTTATCTAGATAGCTAGTTAAATTTACAGTATTTCTGTTGAATGTCATTTTATTAGTAGTAGAGGTACAGTTTTTCCATCTAGTTGATATTTACTGTAGGTCAATTGTAGATCAATATTTGGCTTGTCTTAGTGTTCATACTGTAATAACGTTGTCCTAATCTGCATTTATCTAATTTTCCCAATATTTTATTTTTAATTTTGAGACATGGTCTCAATGAATCACAAAATTGTTCAGGCTGAGCTCAAACTTGTGATCTGCTTGCCTCAGCTTTCCAAAGTGCTGGCTTTATAGACATATGCCATTATGCCCAGCTCATTCTATAATTTTTTATATGTAGCAATGTTTCTTCTCAAAATTCACAACGAACACTTTAAACCGCATTTGGGGCATGAAAATATTCTGAAATAAAATAAGAGCAAAATTTAAATAAATGTTTTCTAGTAGGCCTAGAGACTAATAATGAATGTGTTTCAGTGACTGCACAATCTTCAATTATTATCAAATAGTAGTATTTAAGATACTGTTTTCAACATAAATAAATATGAAAGAGTTCTAAAATATATAATGGAAATTCTACAAAATGATCAAAGCAAGGTCAACTTGGATTGACCTTAGCAATTTATTCCTAAAGAAATAAATGTGTACATGATTTCTTCTGCAAGTATTATTACAAATAAAATTTCAGATTAAATCACAGGTCTTCTTTAAGTAGACAGTGCTCAAAGATAAAACAAAGTAATGAAGTTCACAACAAACTAGTCCTTTGTTGAGCCAGTAGTCTATAGATTGTCTCTTATTTCTACTGATTATCCAAATTTTCCTTGCTATTTATACTCTTCTCTGAAGCTCAGAAAAATTCACATACCCATATGTGATTTAATTTCTTCATAGCTCACATTTATTGGGCATTAATTCATGTAATAATCTGTGTTTGGCCCTGTGGGAAAAGGGTGGGGATACAAAAATATCACCTAGTATCTGTACTGAATGTAATCAAAGGTAGAATTTCATAAATATACAAAAATAAAAAATGCTACTAGCTCTTAGAGAAAGGAGAGGTGATTTACAGAAAGGTAAAAAGCAAAAGTTGACAAAAGGAAGTGGTATTTGACCTAAATCTTGAAGGGGGGTATGATATTTATTGGCAAAAGCTGAAAGGAAAAGTATTTCTCAAACAGATATTAAGGGTCCTAGAGCAAGAGCACTTGTGGCAATAGTCCGTGTTCAGAATTTTGTAAGAAGTTCATTTTTTAGGAGCTCCTTGAACCTGTGGTTGTTTTTTTTTTTTAATTTATAACTTTAGTACATAAAACACTCGCTAAATATTTAAGCCTCGTCCCTCTATCTGACCCTATTCTCATTCTTAGGTTCTTGCCTATACTCTAGTGATTCAAATTTTTTCATACACAAGTTTGTTCCTTCACAGAGTCAGTATGACTTCAGCGGGTAAGTGCCAAACCACTTTCAACCTGTGACCAAATTGTTTGTGGCCAGCCTTGGACACACCACCACCTATTAACTCATTTTTTCTTTACTGTGTTTTGTAACTTGGCATTATGTTTAATATATTCAGTGCCACCAAGTTTAAGAATAAGTTGCTTTCACATCAGATTTTTCTAGGACATGTAATCATACCCCAAATTAGGAAGAAAACTAAACACATGATGGAATTCATATATTTAAACATTCCTTCATTCTTTACATGGTCCTTAGTTATAAGGAGCAGCCTTATGAATGATACATATAAGTTGCTAATCTATACTGTTTTTTGCCACTTTATTTTGCCTCTTTCCCAAGACTAATTATTAAAATGAGCAGGAGTCCTATGTACCATGGAGAATCAGTGGGACCAGCCATCCTACAGCTCATTCAAGAAGCCAAAAGCCTCGTGGCTTCATCCTGCTGACCCAAAACCTGACTTCTCTTTTATCAGTATATTATAGTTAATTCTACCTGGTAAAATCCCTTATACTTGAATATATGTGTATACTTATATCTAACTGCTGACTGATACCTCAAGTAGCTTTCTCTCTCTACATTTCACTTGCACCTAAAATAAAGAATTATTCATGAGTACTGAATTTATCTATAGTCTTAGTGATACTGCTGTATTAACCAAAAGTAGAATTATAGTTCTGACTATAGGCTCCAAATAGATCCAATGCTATAACCCTTTATAATGCATGTACACACAATTTATCTCCTCAAAATTTTCATATCAATTTACTTGTTGTCCTCTTCAAATCAAGGTTGCTTTTTTAAATCAGTTATTCATCATTTTTACTCTTAATTTTTGATTATTTACAATAAACATTGTTTACATGTGTTCTATAACTTTTTAAAATTCATTTTAGCCCAGTGGTAGATTTAATCATTTTTCTAGTTTGCCTGGAAACTTAGTAATCATGAAAAAGAAACCTCTATAGAGGAAAAAAATCTGAGTTTTTAAAAAATTAGAGTATAACTTATTTATAGATTCTATTTAGAAATGCAGAATTGCCTCTAAAAAATAATGGCCTCGTGGCCTAGAGAAAAGAAAAGAATGAAAGGCCTGGAATTTTTTTCAAAACATCAAATCCAATTAGGATCACAAACTTGGAGATGTTTAGTGGAGGCAGAATAAAAAGGAAGTATAACTGAAGTGCACATTGCATTGTAATACATACCATAAAATACGTCAAAGACCTTGATGAAAAGATTTAATTCAGCCTAGAGATATTGGGATATTGTTACAAAGAAAGTGACATTTGGATAGTGCACTACTAGGTAATTTAAACCAACCAGTCTGCTGAGGACAACTAAAAACTTTAGATCAAACAAAAAAAAGTGTTTGAAGGAATCAAAAAACTAACATAAAAGGGAAGAATCACCAGGCTAGGAGAGGAAGAATAATGACAATCCAGGGAAGCATGTTTTCCAATTCCTGAGGAAACAAGTGATAGAGTGAGTGAGATGTTTCTGATAGCCTTTCTGATAGGTATGGGTCTGAGAATCAGAGTCCGAAGCCCGCTAAGGCTGAGTGATTCAGAAAACCCCACTACACTGAGGTAGAACTCTGAAGGATTTGCAACATATGGCAATAGACATAAATCCTCTGTGTCTCAAATTGGTCTTGGAAGGAAGGGCACCAAATGGCAGAGTAAAAGCAGCAAAGAAAGAGCCTCTCTGAGAGTTGTGTTCCAGATGCTGGAACATAGCAATGTGAGGAAGACAAGAGGGAGGGAAGTGGGTCCTCTGTATCCAAGAAGAATCTGAAGCATGAATTGAAGCCCACAGAGAGTGAGGAGAGAAACTTCAATGAAGAAGGAGGAGGTAGCTGACAACACCTTATCCCTGAGATGGGACTAACAGTGCAAAGGAGCAATTCAGACCTGCAGACACATGGTGACTGCTGACAGTCACAGAGGCTTCCACAGAAAGACACAGCAGTGAAGGGCAGCAGTGGACACAAAGGACTGCACTAGCTGGCAGTGAGTGCTGGGGGCTCAGTTATCCCACATGAGAGAGTGATTGGCCAGAAGCCATCTTGGAGAGGGGCTGGCTGAACTAAAAATCAGAGCCCAGCAACCAGCTGGGCTCAGGCTCATGGTAGGTGTGTTGAAAGCGGCAGTCTGAATGAGTCTGGTCTCAGCAAGAAGGTGCAGCCTCACTGATCTTATCCACTACCTAGCCAAGAAGTTACTGCTGGCTTGCTGGAATAAATCAACATGGATTAGCACTTTGTCTCTACACGTTATCTACCAGAAACAGCAGAGACAAACCTGAAAGTGCACTTTTTTTCTTTCTCTCCCTCTTCTTTGTTGTTGTTGTGGTTGTGGTGGTTTGGTTTTTGTTTACTTTTTCTTCTCTCCATTGTTTGATCTTGTTTTTCTATGAGTATGAATATGGCATCTAGCTGCCTGTGGTTCATGTTCTGTTCTATTCTTTTTATCTCTTCCTCCTCTCTCTCTCTCTCTCTCTCTCTCTCTCTCTCTCTCTCTCTCTCTGGTCTTCTGCACCAGTTTCCCAAAGCTAGCATGATCCCCCTTTGTCCTCCAGCCTTACTACTAATCTCTTTCTCTTCTTCCACTTCCCTATTTTCCCAAAAACCCCTTTTAAATTTTAACCCCTTTGGGACAAACTGACATATTTAGGACTTATATCCTGCATATAATTTTATGGTTTCTTTCAGCTTTTTTTTATATAACCACAAAACTAGTTCATATGGTTAAAGGTTGAAAATTAATAGCTTAGTTTGTCATTTCCTATGCTATATTTGATGCTATTGTTATTGTTGATGGTACTACCTTAGCAAAAAGTGATATAATTGTTCTAAACAGATATTCTTTCTGGTATTCCAAAACTGAAATTGACTAAGGGTCACTATCGCACAGTGCCAAAGAAATGGGCTGGGCGACAGAGGCAGCAAATTCTCAGCCCCAGCAAATGGAAGAGGTAGGATCTTATAACAGATACAAAATCCAAAAACCAACTATACTTGCAAGATACCTTAGAGAGGTAGCCATTTTCTAAGGGCTCTAAATACTAGCAACAAAGCAGCCCACCATAGGCAATTTATAAGAATCACCTCAGGAATTAATTTTCTAAAAAAGAAAGAAAAGAAAATGAGAAGACACATAAATAAGATGCAACCTAGACATCCTGTTCACCAAAGGCACACCCACGGGGCAATGAGGTGGGACAATCAGAAAGCCACCTACCTGGCCTCTCTGAAGTGGTAACAACAAAACAATTGCATGAGACTCCAGAAAAAAATCAAATCAGAAATAATTTCTCAGATAACTGCAGAGATGGTGTCCACAATGAAAACCATGCTTAGTGATTCTAGAGCAGATACAGACAAAAAAATAAAGGAGCTCAGGAAAATTATGGAAGCCTTGAATGCTCAGTATAGGAAAGAAATAGAATTCACGAGGAAGATTCAAGCAGATATCCAAGACATTAAAAATTCCATTGAAAGTATTCACAGCAGATTAAGCCAATGTGAGTACAGGACCTCAGATAGGAAAGAAAGGCTTGTGGTTAGCAATTATGAAAAGAAAGAATTCTTTAAAATAGCAAGGGACCATGAGAAATCAATAGAGCAGCTGCTACATGAAACAAAGAAGAATAACTTTAAATTAATTGGAGTCTATGAAAAAGCCTCAGATAGCACAAATGATATAAAAAAATGTTCACAGATGTCATGGATGAAAACTTTCCTAGTAGAGAAAACGAATTTGACATAGAAATAAGTGTGGTATATAGAACTGCAATTTGACATGATAAAAAAAAAAAACTACAACCAGGCATATCATACTCAAAATTCTAGAAATTCAACACAAGAATAGAACCTTACAAGCTGTTAGGGAAAAGAAACAAATCACCTATGAAGGAAAGTGCATCAGCCTCAAGTCAAGGAGAGTTCAGAGTGAAGTAGTTCAAATTCTAAAGGAATTATAACTTTCAACCCAGACTGACATACCACACCAAACTATCTTCCATACAGATGGAGAAATAAGACATTTCCATGACAAAGAACATCTGAGGAAATTTATGACCACCAAACCAGCACTCCAAAATGTTTTGAAGGACATTCTAGAAAAAGGTAACAAAGACTACAACTACATCAGCCCCTACAGAAGGAATCCACCAGGCAAGGCAAACAATTAAGCAGAGGGAGGGAAAGAAGGAGGAGAGCCAACAAGAGGAAAATAACATGACAAGGATAAGTCAATATATATCAATTGTAACAATCAATATTAATAGTCCCAATTCACCAATCAAAAGAAAGAGACTGGCAGAATGGATCAAGAAGCAAGACCCAACAATATGCTGCATACAAGAAACACATTTAATTTTTTTAAAATTCACAGACTAGAAGTGAAAGGCTGGTAAACAATACTCCATGTGACAGGAACACAGAAAAAAAAACAGGCATAGCTATTCTATTTGCAGAAAAAGTGAATTTCAAGCCAAGAATGAGTAAGAGAGACAAAGAAGGTCACTACATCCTTGTAAAAGAAACAATCCAGAGGGATGAAATGACAATCATAACTATGTGACAAATCCCACTGCACCCAACAATATAAAACAAATGTTAAAGGACATGAAAAATCAAATAAGTACTAATATAATTGTATTGGGGGAGCTCAATATCCCAATGTCACAAAAAGGGCAGATCAGCTAGGCAAAAAGTCAACAATGAAATATTAGAACTGAACCAAAAGTTTTTTTGTTATTGGAATTGAACAGATTAGAAGATGCAGAAACAACTTCAGACATACACAGCCATCTTATCTTTGACAAAGGTGCCAAACACACTCATTGGAAGAAAGATAGTCTTTAATAAATGGTGCCAGAAAAATTGGCTCTGCACATGCTGAAGATTAAAATTGGTCCCATATCTTTCACCATGCACTATACTAAATTCAAAATGGATCAAAGATCTAAATATGAAACAGAAACATTAAATCTGCTGGATGATAGAATAGGTAAAATTCTTGAAGACATTCAAGTAGACAAGAACTTTATGAATAAAACCCTGATCACACAGGAACTATCACAAAGAATCAACAACTGGGATCTCATCTTATTAACAAGTTTTTGCACAGTCAGAGAAACCACCAACAGAGTGAAGAGAAAACCCACAGTGTTGGGACAATGTTTAACAGCTGTTCTTCAGACAAAGGATTGCTATTGAAAACACATAAAGTACTCAAAAACATCAGAATTCCCAAGTTTAAAGACCCAATCCAAAAATGGGCATCTGAAATGACTACACACTTCTCAGGTGAGGAAATACAAACAGCAGATAAATATATGAAAAAAATGTTCAACATCACTGTTCAACATTAAGAGATGCAAATTAAAACAACACTGAGATTCCATTTCACTCCAGAAACAATGTCTGTTATCAAGAAATCAACCAATAACAAATGCTGACAGGGTCATGGGGAAAAAGGAACCCTTCTCCATTGTTGGTGGGAGTGTATACTGGTGCAACCACTGTGGAAATCAGTGTGGATATTCCTCAAAAAACTAGGATTGGTGGTCCCATTTGACCCAGCTATTCCCCTACTGGATGTCCTCTTAGGAAAATTCAAAACATCATACCACAGCAATATATGTTCACTCATGTTTATAGCAGCACAATTTCTAACAGCTAGATCTTTGAAACAACCCAAATGCTCATAAACTGAGGAATGGATAAAAAAGGATGTGGTCTATTTATATAATGGAGTACTACTCAGCCCTAAAGAAGGATAAACTGGAAACTTTACAGGTAAATAAATGAAACTTGTGACCATATTAATAAGTGAAATAAACCAGGTTCACATGTGTAAACATTATAGTGTCTCCCTAGAGAAGCTGAAAGAGTGGATAAGATCCAGAATGTACAATAGATATTGTAAAATGGGAAGAAACCTGTTCAAATGGAAAGATAAACTGAGATGGGGGAAAGGTGAAAATAAGGAAAGGAAAAGGTATATATATATATATATATATATATATATATATATATATATACACATACAGGTATATGTATATATATATGATCATTATACTACTAATTTCTCTTAGTTCATTGAAAAGAAAGTTCTTCCTTATATCGTTTGGGCAATTAAATGCCTATATCTTGTAGTCTGAAACTAATTTAAAGATAACAATATGCAATGTATTAACCATTGTTACTCTCCTATTATCTTGTTTTGAAATTTAGTTTTAGTTTTTTTCTCTTTAAAATAAATTTGTAAAACATAAATACATAAAATAAAATTTATCCTAGACTATTTCTGTCCCCAGGTGTGAGAAGAAATAAATCTCTTTCTTTGAAGGAAGATATCATTCTGGACCTCAAACTGCTTCCACAAACAACTCCAGAAAGATAACTTCTGGAACAATTTAATTTTTTTAAAAAGACACATGAGTAGGTAAGTGAACATAAATAAAACAAGCAACATAAACTCATCACCTGAGGATCCAGACAGTAAAGTGATCAGCACAGACTTTTAATCAAGAAGACAAAAACAGGAACATTTTGGTAGAAAACTGGAAACTATTTTTAAACAGGAACTCAAATCTGAAAAAATGCAATTATGAAAATTAAATACTAAAGGAATGGGCATTATCACATATTAAACTAGGCTGAGCTAAAATAGAACTCAAAAACAAAAAACAAGAAAAACAAAAAACAAGAAAAAAATGCATCCAGATTGAATCAAGGAGAGAACAAAAATGTATTGAAAAGAATTTCAGAGACATACAGAATAAACAAAATTGACAAACCCTTAGCTAAACTAAGAAAAAAAATACTAAAATAAAGGCAAACATTAATGATGCCACAGAAATAAAAATGATGAGATTACTATGAATAATTAATATGCCAACAAACTGGGTAACATGGATAAAATTATCTCTAATGTTTTATCTAATAATTATTTTCTTATTCTCTTTAATGGTTTGAACAATCTTCCATTCTTCCATCTGATAATTTGAGCAATATAGTTGAGGATAGTGATATGTAATATAACAACCACTGTTAATTCGTGTTATTTTATCCTGAAACCCAGTATCACTTTAAATGTTCTTGCTTTGGTTTGTTTATGTTTGTGATACTGGCATGCTGCTATTGTTCTTTGTTTGTTTGTTTCTCATTTACTACTCTCTTTAAAATAAAATTGAAAAAAAAAACATATAATCTACCAAGAAAAAATCATGAAGAAAAGCGTCAAAGCATCTATAACTAGTGAAGACTGAATCACTAAGCAAAATCCTCTCAACAAAGACAAGCCGAAGGCCAGACTTCACTGATGAATTATATCAACCATCTAAAGAATAACCTCAGTCCCTTTCAAACTCTTCCCAAAAAATGAAGAGATGAGAAACATCCAAATTCATTTTATGAGTTCAACATTAATCTGATACCAAAGTCAAAGACATTATAAGAAAAAAAATCTATCAGTCAATATCCCTGATAAAATAGATGCCAAAATCCTCTACAATTATCAAATTGAATTCAACAACACATTAAAGGAATTACACAAGACTGGGGACATAGTTCACAGTGGTAGAATGTTTACCTAGCATGCAATTCCCAGTACTGCAAAAAACAAAAATGTGCCAGCAAGGGAAATTACCAACAGAGTGAAGAGGTAGCCCACAGAATGGGGAAAAAATGTCTAGCTGCTCCTCAAAAGAATAATATCTAGAATATAAGGACTAAAAAAAATTAGGCACCCCAAATTTATAGACCCAATTAAAAATGGGTATCTGGAACGAATATATACTTCTTGGATGAAAAAAATGAATGGCCAATAAAAACATGAAAAAATGTCAACACCGCTCACCATTCGAGAAATGCAAATTAAGGCAACACTGAGATTCAATTTCACTCCAGAAAGAGTGGTTACTTTCAAGAAATCAACCAATAACAAAGTCTGGGGAGGCTGTGGGGAGAAAAGAACCCTTCTCCATTGTTGATGGAATTGTAAACTGATAAAATCACTCCAGAAATCAGCATGGAGATTCCTCATAAAACTAAAACTATCAAGAGTAAAGGGGAACTGGGATGTGGGAAAAGAGAAGGGAAAGAAGGAGAAATTTTATATGTATGTATATACAGGATAGTTAACATGGTTATTCTTCTGTCTTCTATTTCTATGCAGAAAGAAACTGTCAATGAGTCTTTGGTTGATCAGTATTGCATTTCTATATCTGTTTTCATGAGAAGACACTTTGAAGATATCAATATGTAATACAACAACCATTGTTAATTCCCTACCACTTTGTAACTCCATATTGTCTGTACTGTTCTTTTGATATGTTGTAAAATGTTGTCTGTCTGTTAATGTTTTCCTCCTTTTATTTTTAAAATAAAAAAAAAAAACTAAAACTAAAGATGACATTTGATCCAGCTATTCCCCTTCTAGGTATCTTTATAACAACTAAATCTTGGAAACAGCCTATATATCCATCAACAGATGGATGGGTAAAGAAAATATGTTATTTGTACACAATGGACTATTACTCTACCATAAAGAAGGATAAACTCTAGTCATTTATAGGAAAATAGATGTACCTCAAGTCCATAATGTTAAGTGAAGTAACTGAGACGTATAAGCTTAAATATCGTATGGTTTCTCTTATATGAAAAACAATATATGTAAAGTACAAAATAAAAGACAGATAATAGGAAAAAGGAGGAGGGGAAAGGTATTGTAATACAACGCTGACAATGTATCTAAAAGTATACCTTGACTTAGTACAACTGTCTTACATGTTTTATATGTTCTTTGCCCTATTAGTCCGGTTTTCAGTCTAATATATGATACTTAACTTTATAAGGGTTTATAAAATAAATAAATGAATCTGATGCTGGAAAAATAAAACAGGGTGGAGGGAAGTGGAAGAACAAGAATTGAAATGTGTTATGTATACATGCCAATTCCATACAGTGAACGTAATCATATGTACTGCAAACGTGTACTAATAAAAGTTAAAAAAAAAAAAAAGAGACATTACAAAGAAAAAGATAATGGGTCATACAACATGACCAAGGGAGATTTTTCCTTAGGATGCAAGGATGATTCAACATATAAAAATTAATGTAATGCACCACATATTAACAGAATTAAAGATAAAAATCACATGATTACTTTAATAGATGACCTACAATGTCTCCCGAATGCCTCCTGTACTCAGAAGTGGGGTTTTGGAAGATGTCTGGGTCATGGGT
Organism: Chinchilla lanigera; assembly: GCF_000276665.1. Classification (NCBI taxonomy): domain Eukaryota; kingdom Metazoa; phylum Chordata; class Mammalia; order Rodentia; family Chinchillidae; genus Chinchilla; species Chinchilla lanigera. Next base: position 24,306,338 of record NW_004955414.1, read on the forward strand.
GCACTATCCTTGCTGACAGATCAATCCACTGATGCATTCAGAGTTGAATGTGCTGTTAAGAAGTGGAGTCTGGTCAGAAGAGGCAGGTCACTGGAGATGTGACCTGGAAGGGCATACCTCCCTCCCTTATTTCTTCTTTCCCTCTCTGCTTCATAGCCACATGATGTGAGCAACTTTCCTCTACTATACCCCTCTGCCATCCTATCATGAGCTAAAATAAATCTCTCCAAGTTATGGGTGTTGGGTATTGTTTGTGTCCCAGTGACAAGAAAGTGACTAACACAAATGCAGAAAAAGTATGTGGCAAAACTCAACACAATTTTGTTATAAAAACTCTCAACCAACAATGAATACAGGAAAATTATCTCAACAAAGTAAAGCCCATAAATGAAAAGGCCACTGCTAACATACTTAGTGATGAAAAACTGAAGGCATTTCCACTAAGATTCAGGAAAAGCAAGGTACCCATTTTACTTCTATTTGCCATAGTACTGTGATGGTTAATCTTAACTGTCAACTCAACTAGCTTAGAGAAATTCCTAGGAAATTAATAAAGCACACTTGTCAGTATGTCTGGGTGGGTCATAAGGGCATGACCTTGGAGATTATATCTGATCCCTGGTCTCCTCCTCTCATGGTATTCCCCTGCGCTCTATTTCCTGGTTGCCATGAGGTAAGCAGCTTTCTTTTGCCATACCCTTCTGCTATGATGTTTCTGCCTCTGAGCCAGCAAACCATGGACTGAAATCTCTGAAACTGTGATCTGAAATAAATTCTCCCTTCTTTAAATTGTATATGTCAGATATTATGTCCAAGCAATGGAAAACTAATATATATGGAAGGCCTAAAAGCAGTTATTAGGCAATAAAAAGAAATAAAAGGCATCAAAATTGGAAGGAAAAAGTAAAATTATCCCTGTTCACAAACAACATAATCTTATAAATAGAAAATCCATCCTAAACTCTACACACACACACACACACACACACACACACACACACACACGATGTTGAAAACTAATAAATGAATTCAATAAAGTTGTAGAACACAAAGCCAACATACAAAAATCAGTGCATTTCCATATACTAGAAATGAATTACCTGAAAAGTAATTCATTGAAAGTAAGAAAACAATCTCATTTACAAAAGCACCTAAAATAATAAAATCCCAGTAATGAGAATGACCATAACTAAAAGGATGAAAGACTATGTGCTGAAAACTACAGAAGACTGAAGAAAATTAAATAAGACACAAATAGAAAGACATTCCATGTTCATAGACCAAAAGAATTAATATTGTTAAGGTATTCATACTACCCAAAGCAATCTATAGATTCAGTGCAATCCCTTGTGAATCTCAATGGCATTTTTTACAGAAAGAGTAAAAATAATCTTAAAATGCAAAGTGAACCACAAAAAATCAGGAATAGTTAAGTCAGTTTTGACAAAGAACAACAAAGCTGGAGCTATCATACTTTCTGGCCTCAAAATATATTTCAAAAATCAAATATATTACAAAGTCAAAGCAGTATTACTGGCATAAAGATAGACATAAAGAACAATGAACTGAATAAGAACATAGAAATGAATTCACACAAATATGGTAAAATAATCTTTAATCAAGGTGCCAAATACACACATGGGGAAAGAATAGTCTCTTTTCAACAAACAGTGCTGGAAAATTGAATAGCCACATATAAAAGAATGTAATTTGACCTTTATGTCACACCATCTAAATAAATTCAACTCAAAAAGGATTACAAACTTAAGACTTTGAGACCTGTAAGACTACTAAAAGAAAACATGAAAAAAAAGTTTCTTTTTTTTTTTTTTTGGTTTTTCTCTGGTACCGGGAACCGAACTCACGACCTTGCACTTGCCAGGCAGGCGCTTTGCCGCTGAGCTAAATCCCCAGCCCCCCCCCCAAAAAAAGTTTCTTGATAGTGACCCTAACAGTGATTTCTTAGATATACCAAAAGCACAAACAACGAAAACAAAAATAACCAAGTGGGATTACATCAGACTTTTGCACAGTAAACAGTCACAAAGCAGAAAGACAATCAATAAAATAAGAGAAAATATTTTAAAATTATATCTGATAAAAGATTAATATAAAATATAAAATAAGTGCTTACAACTAAAAACCAAAAAAAAATCTAAAAACCCTAAAAAATAAAAGCAAACATACAAACAAAAAACAGATAATCTTACTTTAAAATGAGGAAAGGGACTAAACTGACATTCGTCAAAAGAAGACACATAAATTACCCTACAGTATAAGCAAAGGTTTATAATGTCACTAATTATCAGAGTAATGCAAATGAAAATCACAGTGAGGTATCACTTCATATATTTTAGAATGTCTATCATCAAAAAAATTCTTTTGCTTTTAGTTGTAAGCATTTCTTATATATTTTGGCAAGGTTGTACACAAAAGTGAACTCTAGTACACTGCTGGTAGAAATTTAAATTGGTGCAGCCACTATAGAAAACAGGATGAAGATTCCTCAAAAAATTAAAAGTAGCATTACCATAATCTATTTTCCAATTTTTGGGTATATACTCAATCGAAATGAAGTAAGAATATCGAAGAGATATCTGCACTCTCAAAGTCACTGAAGCATTATTCTTTATAGCCAAGACATATAAACCATCTAAATATCCACTGAAAGACTAAAGAAAATGTGGTATGTACATCTAAAGGAATATCATTCAACTTTTACCAAAAAAAGGAAATCTTCCCTTTCTGGCAACATGAATAAACCTCAAGGACAATAAACTAAGTGAAATAAGTCAAACACAAAAGGATAAATGCGTAATACTGCTTGTATGAAGAATCTAAAATAGTTAAACTTATAGAAGTATAGAATACAATATTGGTTGCTATGGGCTGATATGAGGGGAAAACAGGGAGATACAAGTCAAGGGATATAATGTGTTAGTTAGGCTCTCTTATATATGGGTTTCTATAACCCTGGATCCAAAACATTCTAGGACACAGACAAGATTATATTTATGAGCCTTTAAGACTATAAATCAGGGTCTCCAACATAAGTCCATCCAACAAGGTAATAAATAACATCTCTTGGTCTCTTTTAGCCTTATCCCTTTCTATAAGCACTTGATTTTCAACTTAAAACACTACAGAGAGTTCTGCAATGTGGCTGAAATATGCAGTGCAGTAGATAAGTCCAAAGAGAAACATGAAAAAGAAGCTGAAATGTATGCATATAATCATTTTAGTGTGCTTATGGAAATAACAAGTGCAAGAAGTGTTCTAAGTACTTGCAATTAAATAATACTTTCTAATTTCATTCTTACAACATCATTATTTGACAATATTATCAAATAATACCTATTTTTCAGATGAGGAAGCTAAATCAGTGTGGCTATATAACTTGCCCAAAGTCACACAAGTAGTAAACAATAGAAATACAATTTGAAACTCAATAATTTGATTCTACAGACCCTATTTTTAACCTTCAAACTATGTATCTGTGATGTCTAAAATTACTTAGACCATTTAATGGATAAATATTTATTTAGGGTATAAGGAAAAAGAGTTTAGAATGTTGAAAGCCTGAAAATATAATGGCTTCCTTCTCTCCAAATTCCATCCCAACTCTTTTAGTTGCTGAGGCAAATAGGCAATTAGGGCCTGAAATGTGTGGATAGAATCTCTGCTTTTAGGGTCTCAAACAGAAGCTAGATTGAGACTTTTTTCCTAAGTCAAAAGATATATTAAGGGGACTGGGGATTTAGCTCAGCGGCACAGTGCCTGCCGGGCAAGCGTAAGGTCATGAGTTCGATTCCCAGTACCAGAAAACAAACAAACAAACAAACAAAAAACATATTAAGGACTAGTGGCAAAGGGCCATAAGCAAAAATGGTACTCAAGGTTCCTAGTAAACAGTCCTCAGTGATCTGTCAGCCTCTATGATGACTAGAACAATGGACTCCTCAAAATATCCACACACTAATTCCTAGAACCTAAGAATACATTACCCTACATGTCAAAAATGACTTTATTGAGGTAATTAAATTAAGAATTTAGGTTGGTTATCTTAGATTGTCTGGGTAGGTCTTAACTAATTATAAGGGTCCTTATAAGAGCCAAAGAGGTATAGAATGACTACCAGCAGTAGGATATATCACGACAGGAGTGTCAGAGTGATGCAATAATAGAAAGACTTTATGTCACAAGTCAAGGTGGCTTCAAAAGTTGGGAAAAGCTAGAAAATAGATTTTCCTAGAGAGTCTCAGGAAGGAACACAAGCCTGCCAACATTTTTATTTTAGTCCAATGAAGCTGACTTTAGATTTCTGACTTCCAAAACTATAAGATAATAAGTTCACGTTGTTTTAAGTCACCAAAATTGTGGTAATTTGTTATAGTAGCAATAGAAAACTAGTACATTCACCAAGAAATAAGCAGAACTGAACGCTTCTATGTGGATATTCTGGTCACCCTGGCCCCAGACAAGCTGGTGGATATGGAGCTGAACAGTTAGACAAAGTCCTCCTGGTCCTGAGCATGGAAGAAGGCCTTTGTATATACAGAGGAGAATGCAGCAAACATCACATAGTATTTTGAAATGGAGTGAGAATACGCATTGTCATTGCCAAGTAAGGAAGAAAAACCTCATAACAATAAAAAGTTACTCAACTTTTTCATACTTAAGTATTAAGGAAAGGGGTCTTAAGATCAGGCACAGGAAGGAAGCAAAAGCAAAAGCATTTAAAGTCCTCAATGTTGGGGAATCAAGAAAGTAAAGTAAATTCAAATTTAAAAGTCTTTGTGAGGAAAATAATTTATTGCAGTAGTAGAGAAATGTGTATTTGTTTTGCCTGTTGGAAAAATGAAAGATGACAACACACACACACACACACACACACACACACACACACACACACAGACTTAACTATTTGGACATTTAGAATATTTTCCAAAATGCTTAGATAAAAAGAAAATTAAAAATTCTCAAGAAAACAGTGAACAAGAATAAATGTCTCAGCAAACTAATGGGGCATGGTGAAAGCTTTACAAAAGAAAACATAGAGCTTCCAAAGCATTTTTTACAAAGGAAGAAAGATAAAAAGGGAAATTAACCTAGTACTTAACTTTGACAAATAGGAAAAGACTAATATACAGAAAATAGGAAGAATAAAAAATAAAATCAAAAAGAATTAGAAATGATACAGAGTTTATTATTCTCTTTAAAATAAAAACTAAAAAATAAAGAAAATAGGAAAGAGAAAATGAATAAAGGTAAAGCTTTGATCAATGAAACAGAAATATCTCAAATAGTAAAATGAACAAATCTAAAAATTGATTCTTTGAAATGACTGAACTTCTCACAACTCTGACTAAAGGAAACTGAAAAGAAGATAAATAAAAGATTAAACAACATGAATGAAATCATAAGAACAGGTAAGAAAGACATTATGACAACCATAAATGAATAGTACATATAATTTGGGATCCCAGTTACAAGCACTGCTTAACACTTAGTGGTTTAAGACAACAATTATTATGCCTATAAATATTACGCCCACAGGTCAAGAAAAATCTGGGCTCATGTAGGCTAAGGTCTTTCATGTGATTGCACTGAGATGATAATGGGGTTGCAGTTATCTGAAGGTTCAAGTCCGGCAGTTTGTCTAGGATGGCTCATTCAACTGGCTGGCAATAAATGTTGCCTAGTAGCTGAGGCTATCAACAGGGATACATCTATGTGTCCTCTCCAGCGCAGTGGACCCAGAGTCATCAGATTTTTTAAATGGCAGCAGACTTCCCCAGAGTGAGCATCCATGAACTAGGTAAAATCTGCATGACCTTTTCTGAACTAGGCTTGGAAATCACTTCTGCCATACTCTATTAGCTGAAGAAGTCACAAGCATGCCCAGATTCACAGAGAGTAGACATGAACCCACATCTTGATCACAAAAAGTGCAAAAATGTTTACAAACCACCACAGATGCAAATTTGAAGTTTAGAGGGAATAATTTTCTAGTGAAATCTAAATTGCCAAATATGACACAAGAAAAGGTAGAAAACTTCAAAAGATCAAATGTCGTAGATGAAAGAGGAAAAGTGATTGAAGATTAGGCGTTAAATAAATGCACTGGGTAATTGCACTATTGAGTGCTATGTAATGTTCAAAGAAAAAAGTTCAAAATTATTTAAATCAAGGGCTCTCAAACTTTACTGAGCATCAGCATCCCCTTATCAACTAGTAAACATGGAGAGTTCTGGGCCCCATCTCCAGATTCTGACAATTTTAAAATGTGGACCAGCCATGTACATTCCTAATAAGCATACAGATGATTCTAATAACACTGTCCACAGAATTCATTTTGAGTAGCAGGGTTAGCAAGGATTAGCACACTATGCCCCAGTGGCTAAACCAGCCTGTCACCTATTTTTGTAAATAAAGTTTTTCCTGGAAAACAGCCATACTCATTCACTTACAGATTGTCTCTGTTTGCTTTTGCACTAAAAAGGCAGAAGTGAGAGACAATAAGACTGTATAGCAAAAAAACCTAAATTGAATACGATCTGACCCTTTACCAAAAAAAAGTTTGCCATAACCTGCCAAAACTATTACCTTATTCTACCTCATATTTTTCTTCTTCCAAAGTTCAGTAGACTTTTTGGATCTTCTACTAATATCCTAATGGTTAAGGTGCAAAACTAATACAACAAATAGATTTCATCTCACATGCTACTTGCATTCAGCAACAACCTGGATGACTATTTTAAAAAGGGTATGAGACTACCCAAAATCAAAGGGAAAGAATGTTGCAATAGCTTACAGATGTCTACCACGAGCATGCCAAGGGGTAACTTGCAGCACGCCTGCTGTGTATTTTCTGAGCCTAATTGTAAAATATGCAAGGTTTAAAATTCTTTTCAGAAAACTGTTGGGTAACTGCAACAAAATATGGATGTAATGCACCAATTTTTAACTGCACCATTAACACTATATCAGCTTTTGTTCCAACGCCTGTGGAAGTTATTGTAATAATATGCAAATGTTTCACATTCATAAAAATGTAGAGAAAATAAAACCATTTTGTGATTTTATTGTAGTGTAATACAGACCAATTTTTGTCATGTTTGTATACAGATTTCTGAGATTGATGTCTGCTCTTGAACAAATACTAATAACATTTCAAATGCTATAAACCTATATTTTATCAGTTGAAAATATCCCATTATTAAGACATCTTTCAAAGATTCCAACTCTAAACTTTGGGGGTGATTTTTGCACATTAACGCTATTTTCCTATGATGTTAGTTTCAAAATAGTGGCCCAGAACACATCAACAACAGAAATTGTATTTTAAAATTTGCATATTTATGTTATTATTTAGAAGAAAAAAATGTTGGTTGTTCTAGGCAAAAGAAAAATTGCACAAGAAAATTTATGTATATGCTTGTTGTCCTAGGCAGAAGAAAAATTATAGAGAAAAGTTTTCCATGTGGATAAGGAACAGTTAAATACAAAACCCAGTAGAGGAGGAAGCAAGCGTCAGAGCTGCCACAGAGAGCACCAGTAGTGCCACAGGAGAACTAGCCACAGAGAATGGTCCCAGAAGAATGAGGAGGGACTAAGCATGGCCGGCCAGACCCTTGTCCCCCACACGAACAACCTTGCACATAGAAAGAATTCGATATTTATGGAAGGGTGAGCATGAATGGTGAAAGGGAGGAAAGACGCTCATATCAAAAAGCCAGTTTTCTAAGCCATTCCAACAAAGCTATTGCTCGAGTCTAACTACAGATGGTGTTCGTACAGAACAGTTGGGGAAGGTGACTGGCAATAAATGAAATTCTCCACCAGAAATGATTCCTTCTTCGGGAATCAGCCTGAAGTTGCTAAGGGAATGACTTGCTAAGGACTGGGGCAACTCTGCAGAAGAGATGATGGCTCCTGACACATCAGAAACAGGTGGCTGTTTCTCTCAGTCCTGTGTGCACTGACCCTAAATCTTTTAAAGACAACTAAATACCCAGTATAATAAAGAACACTTGAGACTTTTAACCTTCATATACAAGAGGAAATTGTACTTATTTCATGATTTTATTTATTCATGGTTTTATTTATCACATAGTTTCTCTGGTAACCCTGTACAGGTAATCCTGAGCAAGAGGAAGGGAAGAAGGGGAGAATATCTGCTGTGCAGTTGATGATGATTTGTCCAAGCATGCTGGGTGAAATACATCAGTAAAGCAAGGCAATTCCAAATTTTATCCAATGTAAAAAATATTAGAACTAGGAAGTCCCTGCTTGTGCCTACAAACCATGAATCTCCTGAAAATTATGCAAAATATGTGTGTGTGCATTTTTCTAAAAAGATATTCTAGTAATTTTATCAGAATCGCAAACATTCAAAATACACTCCCAACCCCCCCAAAAAAATATTACAAATGACACTGTAGTGCTTTACAAACTATTGGTCACTTGTAAGGCACATGTTTAAAAATTAAATAGAACAAAAAGTATAAGAGCATAACACTGGTTACAAAGGTATACTTTCCTCAGATTTGCTTCAGTGTGAGTGTGTGTATACATATGCACTTTTGTGTGTAGCAAGTATATTTTTTCATACTAAAGTCTAGGAAGTCACTGTCTAAGACATGAAAATGCTTTTATTTAGTGGGTTGCCAAGAATTGGACTTTGTAACATATTAAATCATTATCCATTGAAAACATTGAGGGCATCTGTGGTTCCAGTGGACATTACAATATATTGTTTTGAATGGCATTCCTCTTTCCTCGTTTGGCTCCCAGAATACTCCACTGGACAAACTACTCGACACAACAAAAATGATGTACAGATTCCAGTGCACAGGGACTCTTTCCCTCCAGCCCGCAGAAAAAGAACTTAGATCTCCACCTTGTTTCTAAATGAAAAAGATAGGTTAGGCTACCTATACAGTTTAGGAAAGACTAAAATAGTGAAAGATCGTGAAATTAATTCAGAAAAAGGAAGTCAACACAGAAAGAAGGTGAGGAGCAGAACAATATATGTATATAAAATATCTTCTGAGAATTAAAAAATGATATTATATCCAAGAAACAAGAAGTTACAACAATAAAATAATTCAGAACCCAGACTTGGAAAGTTTACAGAAAAGGCCTTTGGGATAAAAAAAAATCATTAGTGACCTTCTGAACAAATAAAACTTTAGATAATTTTTTTAAATGTGAATCCAGGCCAAAATTAAGATTCACCATGCCTGTACCATAGAGACTGACACTGATATCAAGCCCAAGCCCCAAGAGAATCAGTGGTAGTCTCTGGAGACTGTGCTGCATCTCAAAAGCTGTTCTCTTAGCAGAGATGACAGATAAGTCTTGCTCTGGTCTGAGGAGGCAATGAGAGATCGTTTGGGAGTCAGAGTATAAATGAGTAATATGGTGAGGCCAACATGGAGATTACGATTTGACCTGGAGACTCTTTGCAACCAAACTCACAGCAGAAACAGGTTAAATTTGCAATAGGTAGGAATATCTTCATTTTTAGCCTGAAGCAAAAGAGCATCCTAAAATACCAATAGTAATAAGAGTAAACTATGCAATACTTTTGCACTGCAAAAGGACAACAAAAGTTTTGTACAATAACCTATAATTATTTCTTCATGTTAAAGAGTGCCCCTTAACAACACGTGGAATAATTATTTTGTATTAAGAGGCATCTGAGCGTTGAAGTAACATGAATATGTTATATATGTAACACATATATGTACATTCACATGAATATATGAATATATATAAAGAAACCGCAAGTTTGTCCTTTATAGCTAACTCACAATTGAAGTAATATATAAAGACTAATACTATTTTAAGCTTTTTGATTAATAAATAATATTTGATATACCATCCTTCAGTGAGCCACAAACTAAAGAAGAGATCACATGGTCAACTCAGGTTCTAAACATTTTACAACAGAAAACAGATGAAGCAATTAAAGGTGCCTAAAGAATTCAGTTCAGTTATTCTATCTTCAAAATATGAATTGATTATGTCAATTACTTGAGAAATGTGTACATTTTCAATGAGCAGATTATTTAAAAACTGATCTAATTTACTAATGAAAGAACAAGTGGCTTTTCATCTTTTCTACAGAGGATTTAAAAAATAGTTCTCATTTATTGACTCAGTGCTATAATACAGCTTTACATTTCCTGCTTTATCTGCTGAAGCAAGATAAGTCAGTAGCTATTGTAGAGGTAAATTTTCATTTCACCCAGTTTTTGAATAGTTTTATTCAAAGTAAATTTCCTAACTTCAGAAAACTTAACAACTACTCCTAATCAGAAACCCTCTAGGCAATGCCAAGAAAAAAAGCAATGAAAGAAATTTTGTTCAAGTGTAGTATGAGCAACTCCTTATTAAATATCTTTTCTCACCAACTCCAGTGTACTAAGTATTTTCATGAATATCTTTATATTACTGTATATTTTGTAATAAAAAATATATAACTATATAGTCTTAAATTGCTATTTTACTTTTCATTTATTTCAAATGTTTCACAACTAAAGTCTGTGATATTCCAAACCCCTCCAAAAGACTTAAATAGTATTAAAATGCTTCTTTCAATTTAAAGGGCAAAATATCTGGAAAATTAAGGTCACAATGTTAGAGTGTCTAATGGAGTATGGATTTCTGCTTGAAGTACTTCAACCAGAAACCTCAGCAATCTTAAATCTGTCTCTCCTGGATATAATAAGTTTTAAAGCTTTGAATGAATTTTCAGAATATGTTTCACATCTCTCATAACTTCAGAAAAGGATGCAGCAGAGAAGCAGAGAGAATAGTCACTATAATAATGGAATTTTTATGCAGCACCAATAAGTTACAGAGCTTTTAAAACAAAAGATGAATAGGATCATTCTAAAAGGAGAAAAAATAACAAGTGTTCAAAGGTTTCTTTGTAAGAATTTGTTCTTAGGTACAAAGTACTTTTCTTAAGAAATAGTAGGTTCTTTGATTCAAGATATCATAAATGGTATAGAATCATTAAATTAACTATTAATTTTTAAATGTGTGCTTTTCATTTCAGTATGTTTATGGTAAATATGGCTAGTTTCATACACTATTCTAAAACCTAAGTCATTTTTCAGATAGGGCACTACCCAGGAAATATTGACAGACTAAGCTACATGGAACATGCACAAATTTGAAACAGAGAAACAACACAAGCTATATATCAAAATATTTTCTTCTGGAATGTTTGTCATCTGAAACAGTGGTTTACAACCAGAAGTGACTTTGCCTTCACATGTGGCAATGTCTGAGGACATTTTTAGCTGTTACAGCTGGGGGAATGCTACTGGCATCTAGAAGATAAGAGACCAAAGGTGTTGTTAAGCACCTGTGATGCCCAGGAGAGCCCCCAGACAGCCCCAGGATAAAGAACTATGCAGTCCAAAATGTAGACAGTCCCAAGACCTGGAAGCCCTGACCTAAAATAATAACAAGCATATGAACAAATATAGTTGAACAATGAACAAATATCTGCTGAGTGGAGTGATGAATTTAATAGACAAAAATATGCAGTCTCCACTTTTTATAGCTTTGCATTACTTCCATCGAGCTGATGTTCCTTAATACTGTTTTTGTCCTCACGGTCTTTCTTTACTCATTGCTAGATTCCTCTATGATTAAATAGAACCAAACAGATGAGAAATTACATATCCTTTAACGATGTGGCCCACGATATGATTCCCAGGAATCCAAAAGAGGAACACTAAGTCACCATTTAATTATTGTTCAAAATAGCAGGTGAAAACATTTCCAATGTCTTCAACGATAAAACACTCAAAATATATATATTTGCAAACTATGGTAATTAAAACACCATTATTTTTTGGTCACATTTATTGATAAGCCAAGGGTTTTCTCAGTTTATAAGACCAAATAACTAAAGCTGAAATAGTCCTTATAAAATATTTATTTGTGAGATGGGGATATACTCAGTGGCACAAGGGCCTCCTTGGCAAGTACAAGGTCATGAGTTTGATTCCCAGAAGCAAAAAAACCCTCTGATAATTTATATATATTCATTAACTTATATAGAACCATCCACTGTTCCAGAGTTAAATTTTAAGAACAACAGAGTTAATCACAAAGATTTGGAATTTTTACATAATTTCTCTTTAAAGAATCCACCACTTACATAAGGGGGAAATTTAATATAACTAAAAGAGACTTATAAAGAAAAGCATCTAGCCAGAATAATGTTAAATGAATTACAAATACTAAATCAGTCATAAAACTTTATATATTATTCTGCTACTATACTTTGTCCTAGGAGATAAATATTTCTATGAAAAATATATCATTGTCCTATGTATTTAAATATTGTCCTGAGATCATGTTAGTCCAATAAGACAAACACCCCAAGAATTGCATCAGTTAAGCCAAGACCTCGTCATACCTTCCTCTTGTAAACTGAAAAGCAGTCTAAGTCATTTGAACATTTATTCAGACAGAAATGAAGGTCACAACTTCTCAAAGGGAAATGGTTTTTAATAAAAATTTATAAATAGGAAGTTTTCTGTCAGAAATATAAATCCAATTGAGCCAATGAATAAGAAAATTCTATGTAAGATTATTCTGAGCTCATCTGAAACTACATGCACTTGGAAAACCCAAAACAATCAAAATAAGTACATTACCTAGACATACTTTCCAATCTTTTTCTCCCCACTGGGAATCAACAACAATGGAGTATGCTAATTTGTTCTTTTCATTCTTTTTTTCCAACTAAATAAGCATGCAAGCCTTCAAAAGAAAGGCAAAAATGGAAATGATGGTACCATTTATAAATCTAAAGTAATCTCTGTGAATCTGTGTCATTGAAATGGGCTAACAAACATATAAATAACCCAATCAAGGAGTATCCCTTTGTAAGAAAATAAGAATTTAGGATCTTTAACATTAGAAAGAATATATTGCACATCAAACCCCTATTGTATTTGTTTAAAGATCACTACTTTTTCATGGACAATCTACCCACTAACAATTAGCTAATAAAAACTGTTCAATAAATTTTACTGAGAGCCTACCATATGTAAGGGACTGTGCCAGGCACAAGAAGAGAAACAAAGATTCATCCCACCAAGCTTTGATTTTAAGAAGCTGGCTAATCTAGTTAGGAAAATAAGACATCCCTAGAAACAACTTCAAAACAAAAAGGGAGCCAAACAGCCAACACTGTGGTGGAAGATGGTTAGTGCTCCCTAACTTCAAAACACATTATAAGGCTACTCTAACTAAACAACATGTTACTAAAATAAAAACAGCTAATTCAGCTAGTGAAAGAGGGTAGAAAGGCCAGAAATAAACCCATGAATTCATTTCAACTGACTTGACAAATGTACTAAGAACGTACAATGTGAGAAAGGTAACCTCAAACATAAATGGTACGAGTGCTGGGAAAACTAGATATCCACATACAGAAAAATGAAATTTGATGCTTGTTACATGCTATGGTGACCTAGTGGACCCCTGACTTATGGCACAGTGAATATAATGTAAGCCTGCAGGAATTCAGGAATTCATTTATAAAAATGTAATTTATATGCATCTTTTCAGTAACACAGCTCTATAAACTGTCTTGCTCATAGACTAGTACCTAATTATATAAGCATCTAATTGACTTATGAACTCAATTCATTCGTGAGGGCTGGTTGTAACTCAAGTTGGTTGTAAGTCAAGGCTATTTTCTCATAAGAAATAATGGAAATAACCATGTGTTCTGAACCTGCCAAAGTACCTCTTAACTAAACTTTTGCAATAAAAAAGGATTGTATAATGTGCTTAATTTATCAAAAATACTAATAATTTTCCTAGTGTATTCACCAAAAAGTTATAAAATGTGCCTAATTTACTAGAAAAAATTTCCTTGGTATTCACCATTCGAGTTGACATCTTTGGCTTGCAGGAAGAGAGGGTGAAATGGAAGGTGGTTATTGTTTGGAAGGAGAATCCTCTTCCATTAAAACATCAGGAATCTGGCTCTCTGCTGTCCTTTCTTGCCTTGTGAGAGTCTGTAGCCCACCAGGACCTGCTTCTGACTCACTAGGTCTCACACTTTTCAGAACTAGAAACTGGTCTAAGTTTTTCTGTTTCTGTCTTTTATTTAACACTGTTCTGCATCATGACATGAGATTGTCATTAAGCAAATGAATAGAACAATTCATTTTTTCTCTGTCTGGGTAGATCTTCTCTACAAATGTTTGTAGCTTTGTCCATTTTTTCAAGATTTCCTTTATTTCAGAAGAAGAACTTTGCTACACTGATTAATTATATTCCCCCTCCTCTTCAGAAAGCTCCTCAGCTGCCTTCTATGTTGCCCAATCAGAAGTTGCTCAAGTTCCTCTGTAGATAATTCCTCTGAGCATTCCTCCACCATTTCTTCAGCATCACGACTGTCTACCTGCAAGCCTATGAACTCTGCTATAGTGAAAATGTCATCAATCACAGAGTCAGTTGAAGGCTCAGGCTCATCTACACAACCTTCAAAGCCTTTCTCCTATATGATTTTATGACAAACTTTCTTCCCTACAGATTTCAGTGTCCTTAGAGAGACATTGGCCCAGGATTTCTCAATTAACCCCACACAGGAAAGGATATTGTAATGTTCCTTCCATAACTCTTTAAGGGTTATATATCTGTGTCTGAGACTATCTGGAAGAAATTCAGGAACAGTTCTGTGGTGTATAGCTTCTTAAAATTAGCTATGACTGGCTGGTCCATAGGCTGCAGTAGAGAAGTCATATTAGGTGGGAGGAAGTCAACTGAGAACCATGGAGATTCTTCACCCAATTATTCTTCCAAATCTCAATGATGATCAGGAGCACTGTCCATGATAAGGAGAGCCTTGAATGGTAAACCTTTATCCTCTAGATATTTCTTAACAGTAAGACAGAAAGCCCCCTTGATCTACTCAAGAAAAAGTATTATTTTTACTCAGGCTTTTGCATTAGATCTTCACATGACCCCTAGCCTATTCTTCATGAGTTAATGTTTTCTAAACATTCTAGGGGTCTCAGAGTGATAAACTAAGAGAGACTTTATCTTGAGGTTACCTTCACATTGGCACAAACCAGTAAGTTTAATCCAACCTTCACAAGGTTGTGAAGGCATTCTTCTCTTCCTGGGTAACATTTGTTCTCCTGGGCATTTTCTTCCAGAAAAGGCCAGTTTAATCAGAGTTGAAAACTTGATGAGAACAAGAGCCATTTCTCTGTGTCATCATTTTGAAGTGGTGTATATAATTTTCAGCAACCCTTTTATCAGCACTGGCTGCTTCACTGTGCCTAATTATGCTATTAACGCTAGTTCTTGCTTTCAAATTGTGAGACCACCCTTACCGGCATGAAATGTTTCACCATTATCACTCATTAATGGATTACCTTTTATGAGATGTGCATTTCTAGCCCAAGGTTTTTCACAAATTATAGACCTGCCATCTGCTTTTTGTTTATCCATACTAATAATAGCCTTTCTATCTCATCTAACACTGTTGATCATGACTTGCTAATTTGAGTAACACCTTTAGCAACACTAGCTTCCTTATACAATCTTTTCTCTGTAAGACTTTTGAGATGGTGGATTCCAACATGGTGTACATATAAGCGAGATTGGTCACAGGAATGCCATTTTCATATTTTGCCACAATTTCCTGCTCCTTTTTATTGTGATTGCTTTCTTTACCTTCCCTTCCTTCCTTAGCTTCTTTTCTAGCTTTTGGGGGGCCATTTTGATAGCAGTAATAAGAGCAGTTATATAAAGCACTGACCAAAATCACATCTACAAACACAAGCATCTGGGCTCAAATTGACACTTACATACGCTTTTTGGCATCATGAATCTTTGTTTACAACCACACAAGTGTCTGGCATTCAGGTCATATCTCAAGAATTTGGTCAAAAGTTAAACTTAAAATTCCTGTCGTAATCCGAATTGTTCATGTACAGGGCTGGTTGGTACATTGTACTTCTTTAAAAAAAACTCAAAATGGATTAAAGATTTCAATGTAAGACCTGAAACTGTGAAACTGCTAGAAGAAAATATACAGGGAAAGCCCTGCAACATTATTCTGG
>NW_004955414.1:24322844-24327085 GCF_000276665.1 Chinchilla lanigera
CTGGCAAGGATATGAAGAAAAGATAATCCTTGTATAGTGTTTTGGGACTGTCAACTAACATAGTCACTTTGGAAATAATAGGGAGGTTCTGTAAAAAACTAAAAATACAGCCACCAAGTGATTCAGCCATCCCATTGCTAGGTACATCCAGAGTTGAAATCAGTATGTCAAAGGGATATCTGAACTCCCATATTCACTGCAGCATTAGTCATAATATGCAAGATATTGTGATGGGCACCTCAACAAATGAATGGATAAAATATGGTATGTGGACAGTCCTCATCTTAACACAATTCCACTAATTAGCTTTATGATGATGTGAAAATTATAAGCATCTAGTAGAAACCACATTTTGAATTTTGAATTCGATTTTTCTCTAGGCTAATAATATGAAGTATGATAGTATCTCCAGATATTAGATAATAGCAGTAGGTCACAACTGATAGTCTTCAAAACACTATCCTGCCAGTGCTTTTTAGACACATTTTATTACAAAATTTTTTTCCAATTTTATCCAACTGTATGGAAACTACTGTGAGTTGAGTGTATAGGCTAAGTGATGGTGTTCTACAAGTTAAGTCTTTTTAATTGTTCAAATTTTTTTTTGTCTTTTTGAGACAGGGTTTTGCTATGCAATTCAGGCTGGCCTTAAACTCACTTTGTAGCCCAGGCTGGCCTTGAACTTGCAGTGATCCTCTTGCCTTAACCTCCCACATGCTGGGATTACAGGCATGTGCCACCATACCTGGCCAAGTTAAGTTTATTAGATATATTTTCAATATAGCAATATTTTCAACTCTCCTCCTAAGTCAAGGAGCACTTTTATATACACAATGAAATACTACTCAGTCCTTAAAGCGAAAAAATATGTCATTTGCAACAACATGAGTATACCAGGAAGACATTACACTAAGTGAAATAAGCAAGGCACAGGAAAATAAAATTGCATGATCTCACTTATTCATAGAATCTAAAAAAGTCAACCTCACATGAAGTAGAAAGTGAAACAATGGATACCAGAGGTTAAGGAATGGAGAGAGAGGAGAGGAATGGATAGTTAGCTGGTGGCCAAAGCAGGTAGTTTCAGTGAGACCAGATGAATAAATTTAGAGATCTACTCCACATTCGGGTGACTATAGCCAATAATAATGTATTGTCTATTTCAAATGAACCAGAACAGTATATTTCAAAGGTTTCACCACAAAAAAATAACAAATAATTGAAATGACAGTTTAATTAGCTTGATTTAATCATTCTACTTTGTATTTATGTATCAAAATATCACACTGTATCCCATAAATGTATATAACTGATTTGTCAGTTAAAAATATCTTCTAAGAGGGAAGAAGTATCTCAAAATAGTAAAAAATAAAATGTCATAAGAAATCAGAAGAAAAAGAAGTGATTCTCAGCTAAGGTGATCAGAAGAAGTACTGAGATTGGATGGAAACATCTGAAATGGGCCTGACTATATACATGGGATTTGGACACTCTAAGAAGTAGGCAAATTGGAAAGGAAGAAAAACAAACGTGAGAAAAAGCGGGCCTGGGGCTGGGGATTTAGCTCAGTGGCACAGCGCCTGCCTGGCAAGCGCAAGGTCGTGAGTTCGATTCCTGGTACCAGAAAAAAAAAAAAAAAAGTGGGCCTATGAGGAAGCAGCCAGGCTCATCCAGAAATTCTGGTGGCTAACAGACAGCATGGAAAGAGAGGAGTAATTAAAGTTGAAGTAGGACATTGAGGCTTAGTCCAATTTGGGAGGGCTTGACAATGGGGCTGAGAAGTCTGGATTTTATTGTGTAATTGAGGAGCTAGTAAAGATTTCTGAGCAGGAGAAAGCATCATCAAAGTTGTGCTTTAGAAAGATCAATCTAGCAGTAATTGAAGTAACTGAACATCAATCAAGTGCAGATGATATGGCACAGTGAATATAATGTAAGCCTGCAGGAATTCAGGAATTCATTTATAAAAATGTAATTTATATGCATCTTTTCAGTAACACAGCTCTATAAACTGTCTTGCTCATAGACTAGTACCTAATTATATAAGCATCTAAAAAGGTCATAAGTACTATAAAATGATATCACAAAACCTCTGCCTTTGCCTGGAAATCCTTCCACCCCCTTTCCCTTCCGATAAACTCCTGTAGGTCTCAGTTTAAATGTCACTTCCTCAGAAAGGCCTTTTTTAATCACTTACCCAAATTGAGTGCCCCTGTTTTCTCTTTCAAAGTAACTTACATGTTTTTTTCACAGTACTTATCACAATTTATAAATAGATATTTCGACCACTAATTAATTAGTCTATCTCCTCAAGTAGATTGGCAGGGGAAGGACTGTACTTTTGTTAATTACTATATTTGCCAGAGCCTAAATGTACTATTGGCTAAGGTACTTTATTTCAAAGAGAAAATGTAGAGATATCTTAAATTTCAATGTAAATCCAAATTTCTTTGTCCTAAAATCAGAATAAAAGTCTATATTTCTATGCAAAGAAAACCTTAAAGCAAATATTCAAGTCAAAATGTACAATCTTGTCTCCCATATTTTTACAGAAATAATTCATACTGCAACAAGCTAAGTAAACTGAAATGAGGAGCACAATCTGAGTAGAAGGTCAGCATTGTGAGTTAGATGTCAAGAGTGTAATTATAAAGTTGTTGTTCTGCCTTGATCCATGCATATCATGTCAGAATCTCAAAAAGAACTCATCATCAAATATGAAAAGATTTTATTGTTTGTCTGGTCTAGTTTTGTTTGGTTTTGCTCAGGCTGTTTT
The DNA here is from genome assembly GCF_000276665.1 of Chinchilla lanigera. Classification (NCBI taxonomy): domain Eukaryota; kingdom Metazoa; phylum Chordata; class Mammalia; order Rodentia; family Chinchillidae; genus Chinchilla; species Chinchilla lanigera. Next base: position 24,325,621 of record NW_004955414.1, read on the forward strand.
TGAACTTGTCATCCTCCTGCCTCAACCACTTGAGTTTCTGGAATTATAGGGATGCTCAAGTAGTATACAGAATTTTATTTAACCTAAATTATCACTAGGATTGGTCAAAAAAACCTGAAAGAAACATAACTAAGCATTTTCAAAAACAATTCATTTCCAACTAATAAATGTATTTGTTTTTTAGTCACTCATACCTTTGTATTTTAATTCATAAATTTAGTATAAGGTTTACTTTGTATGATGATAAATATGAATAAGATTAGCAATGTAAAGAACCTGAAGTCACAGAAGTCTAGAGATATCCAAAGGTGTTTAACATGAGATATTTGAGACCTTATCCCAAAATGAAGCTCTTTGCAGAACTATAATTTAGAAAAATCACCCAATTCATTAGTACACATGAATTTGGAAGCCCTAACAAATTGCCAGTAAGGAACTAGAGTAGGTGGTATAAAATCAGAAATTGTGACCTACCTTGAGAACTTGCAATGAAAGGAAAAACATGATTCCCATCATTCACTCAAAGGTGCTCATGCCACTGGATTTTGTAAATCAGATGGACTACATAAAGTTAAAAGGAAAAAAAGACCAGCATAGATTTGTTTAAAGAGGTATAGCCAATTTTGCTATAAGTTCCTAAAACTCAGTACACTATGCAAAAATCCTTCAATGCACAGTATAGCATTTAGGGGAGAAATGTAGTTAGGGACACGAACATTTGTGAGTGAGACACAAGATAAAAACCTAATACAAACAGTTGCACAGTTTTACACTATTAATTGGTTAGGAAACGTAACCATGCCACCTGACACTGAAAAAGAGCTAAAGTTTGCTTTAGCCATGGGCATTAGAAAGCCTTCAAATTAGCTCTGAAGTAGTGGAAAGTTTATTTGAAATCAGGAAAAGGTGTAATTCCAAATGAGGGTGTTGCTCCTACATTTCTCATTTCTACTGGGCACAGTATTCTGTGTTCATCTAGTTTTTCTCTCTGACAAAACCATGCATACACACACACACAAAATTCAGGATGTTCAGATAGTTTCCTAGTCTGTCAATGACATTGAAACTAAGTTACATTTTTAAAAACAAGCACTCACAACAGAATTTATTGCATATTCAGAGCCAAATGGCCAAAGCCAACTAGACATGGCAATCATTTTCCACTGCTTAAATGCCTTGAGTTCAATGGAATCATGAGATTTTGAAGAATCACAGAGCCTTTAATAGAAAAAAGTCACAATTCTCAAATAGATAATTATAAATCTGAGAGCCAAACTCTAGGAAATTCTAGGACCTTCTTGACTCAGTGAAAGTACAATGTCCTTCATAAAAGCATTGATTTTACTGAGATAATGTAAAGTGATATACACTTCTCAGAAGTTCAAATGTTCAATAAGTACATTAAAAAGTGTTCAACAGGGACCGACGACTCACTCCCGGCCTCAGGGTTTCCCGGAAGGAGGGC
>NW_004955414.1:24329130-24340145 GCF_000276665.1 Chinchilla lanigera
TGTTATCCTTCTTTTATTCTTTAAAATAAAAAAAAAAGTGTTCAACAACTTTGGCTATTAGAGAAATGCAAATCAAAACAACATTGAGATTCCATCTTACTTCAGAAACAATGGCTATCATCATAAATTCAAAAAATAACCAATGCTGGTGAAGTTGTGGGTAACAAGAAACTTTGACACTGTTAGTGAACATGTAAACTAATACAACCAGTGTAAAAGTCAGTATTGAGATTCTTTAAAAAAACCTGCTAAAAATAGAAATTCTATTTGACTCAGGCATACCTCTTCTGGGTATCTTCTCAAAAAAGTTACAGACATCATATAACAATGATACAGGCATACTTATGTTTATAGCAGCACAACTTACAATAGCTAAATCTATAAACTGGCACCTATGGGTATCAACAGATGAATTTTTAAAGAAAATATGGTGTATATATACACAATGGAATACTATACAGCCATAAAGAAGGATAAGTTTGAGTCATATGTAAGAAAATGATGTATCTTGAGACCACGATGCTAGTCAAAATAAAGTAGATACACAAGCCTAAATACAACATGGTTTTCCTTATATGAGAACCAAAAGTATAAATAATTTAGAGAACAAAGTAAAAGGTAGATGAAAGGATGAAAAGATCATGGAGACTCCAGACTGGGGAGGACCAAGAAGGGGAGAAGTAAAAGGGACAAAGTTGTGATATTTATTTGTACCAACTCCCCATGATAAATGTCTTAATTATGTATCACAAATATGTACTAATAAAAACTAATTTTTAAGAAGTAGGGGCTGGGGATTTACCTCAGCGGCACAGCGCCTGCCTGGCAAGCGCAGGGTAGTGAGTTCAATTTCTGGTATCAGAAAAAAAAAAAAAAAGTATATAGTGCCATAAAATCTAACCATCAGGGCTGGGGATTTAGCTCAGCGGCAAAGTGCCTGCCTGGCAAGCACAAGGTCGTGAGTTCAGTTCCCGGTATCGGAGAAAAAAAAAAAAAATCTAACCATCACTGGTAAACATAACTTTTGCTCAAATCTAATTTTTGTCCAGGAATACCATATCATGTATTCCTGTTAATATCAACATTATCATCACATCTTCTCACATATTTCCAACATCCTATTATAGTAACCAAGCACAAGGCTAGTGAATGATAGGGCTAAATTCACAAACCTTCACAATAGCATTTTTCCCTGTCCTTGGTGCTAGTTTCTAGGTCACTATCACAACACTGGTCATGTAGTGAAAATACTGTTCACTAACAAATTTCATTTCATCTGGTTTTAATTAGGAAAATCCAACCTCCAGGAGAAATATCTGAGCCTCTGTTATATCACTTACAAAGCATAATCTATGTTCCTTAAGCACTGAGAACTCATAAATTTGGTAAATCATGCAAAGGAGGCTCTTACTAAAATTTTGAGCAAGTATTAGTTTAACTTATTTGTTTTGCTATTTACTCAAAGTAATTTTATTCCCAAAGTATTAGTCTACTTTGAAAGCCACACAGTTTCCACCAAGTGAAATATTATTTTTTCTTTTAATTATTATAAAATTAGAAGATAGTTACTATGATAAAATATGAAAGATTCATGAGCACAGCAAATGAAAAAGGTCAATAGCATCTTCATTTCCTTCTCCGTTTAAGAGACCACCTACTTTCAATGGTTCTTGTATAACTTTCTAAAAGTTTTCTGTGCATATATATGTAAATTATGCATTTTACAAGTAAATATGTTCACACTATACTTATTCTCATGTAACATACTTGTTTTCCTAAACAACCTACCCACACTGCCCACATTAAATACACTTTAAGGTTGTCCAAAGAAGGCATTGCTGTCGAGAGGAGTGAGTTTGTGTTTCTCCCTTCCTCTGTTGCCCCAGATGGCACGCCTGCAAGAGGAGTCTGAGTTCAGCTCCTCCTTTTCTCCCTTGTCCCGAGACAGCCTGGCCAGTGAGAGGAGTGTGAGTTTGTGCTCCTCTCTTCCTTCATTGTCCCAGGAGGTGTGGCTGGCAAGAGGAGTGAGTTTGGCTCCTCCCTTCCTCCACTGACTTGGAAAGATGGCTAGAGAGAGAAGTCTGAGATCCACTCCTCCCTCCGTCCCTCCATTTGCAGGACTCGGGGCCCAGAGACCTGCAGGAACACCAGTGCCACAGTAGGACTCTGGCTAAGGCACACACAATTAACAGGTAGAACTACACGCATAGAAATATCTCACACAACAGTAGCAATAGGAGCCAACAGGCGATCTCTAATCTTTCCTTTTGTTTTATTCTACTCATCCTCTTCCTCTCCTTTGTCAACTCTCTCATTTGAATTTATGATACTTTCATGTGAGTAAATATTGTGTCTTCTCTTTCTGGTTCACTTCAAAACTTCTAGGCTGTCTCTTCCAATTCTCCCCTCTTGTGTCCTACAACTACCCAAAACCTGGATGATCATCCTTGCTCCTACTATATTTAACCTCATTTATCTCTCCATCGTACCCCCTATCCTCTTGAACTTCCACCCCAACAAGATAAATCACTCTACTAAAGTGGAAAATCATGGCATACAAGTTTCTGGTATAAATTGGATTATATTATATTTCTGTGGACCTTCCTCCTATGGTTATAGATATCAGGCTAATGGTTACTACAGTTTGTCAATAGCCAGGCTGTACCTGAGTCTATTGTTATTGCCAGCTACACTACTTTAACCAGGATATCATACATGTTATAAACAGTTTTTCCCCCTGCATGAAAACACTGCAATTTTAAGGGTTCATAACCATCATTATTGTCATAGTAATGGGCCCTAAGTCAAATAGATAGCAACTCCTTAGTCTTAATATATTGGAAAAGTAGGTTCTCGGGATAGACATACAGACCAAGAACCACCTACATCTAGAAGACATCCAGAGGAACAGGCACCTCCTAGGAAAGCCTCAACACTAGTGATAAGGCTATTTAACATAAGAATTCTACAAGCATCAACACAGAAAACAAAATAGAATAGGAAATAGACAATGACAAGACAAAGAAGCAAAACGCATTCCCAAATGCCCAGCCATTCCAGGACAAGACCAGAGCACAAGACATAAAGGAACTTGGAAGCCAACAAATACAATTCTCTGAAATGATAGCAGCAGAAGTGAAAAAACAAATGGAAGAGGCCATAGAAAATCTCTAAGGTGCAAAAACAAATGACTACCAAGATGAGAGACATTATAGAAGACACAGGTAGACAAATAGAGGAGCTCAGGAAAACTATGGAAACCATGAATGCTAAACACACAAGAAATGAAATCAATGAAATAGGAATGCAGGAGATTAAAAACTACATTGAAAGCATACATAGCACATTGAATGAAGGTGAGGATAGAACATCAGATCTAGAACACAGGAATGTGACTAGCAACCAGGAAAAGAAAGATATCCTAAAAATAGCAAGAGACCACAAAAAGTCAATCCAACAGCTACAGAATGAAGAAAAGAACATTATATTGACTGGAATAAGTGAGAAAGCTGGAGACAGTGCAAAAGACATTAAAAACTTCTTCATAGAAATAATGGCAGAAAATTTCCCAAACATGGATAAAGATGTGGACATAAAAATAAATAAAGCCTATAAAACTCCAAATAGCTGTGACCAAAGTAAATCTACACCAAGGCATATAATAATCAAGGTTCCAGAAATTCAGCAAAAGAACAAAATATTAAAAGCAGATAGAGAAAAGAAACATATCACCTAAAAAGGAAAGCCAATCAGAATCACAGCAACTTCTCAGTACAAACCCTCAAATCAAGGAGATCTTCTCAATACAAACCCTCAAATCAAGGAGTGAAGTATTTCAAGTACTAAACAAAAACAATCTTCAATATTTGTAGAACTTTTAGCAGTAGTATTGCAAAGATAAATGGTGTAAGCGCTGACAATTTTGATAAATGCCACATAACCCTCAAGAAAGGATATGAGTGTCTACTTCACCTCATCCTTTCCCTTATTAGCTATTTTCAACCCTGTTCATCTTTGTCAATTTGATAACTGAAAAACAATATCTCATCTTAATTTCTATCGCCTTCACTATAAGTGAGGTTAAGTATCTTTTCAAATTTTTATTACCTTTATTTTTCTGTAAAATATCTGTTCATATTGATCTTGTTTATCTTTTTCTTATCAGTTACCCTTAAATACTAATGGTATCAATCATACCCAATATGTCATGGGTAGCTTCTTTACTTGAGAACTTGTTCCTTGATTTCTATCATGGTGATTTTGCCCTGAACAAGATCTTAACTTTATGAAGCCAAATTAGTAATCTTTTCCTTTATGGTCATTGAGTTTAGAATTGTTTTAAAATGTCTTCTCTGTCTCAATATTATAAAATTATCCATATTTTCTCCTTAAAATATTAGTAATAATAGGTAATTTTTATTGAATGGCTAATCTTGGCCAGACACTGTTTTAATCATCTCACATACATTATTTGCATTTAATCCTTATAAAAACTCTAGCAGGTGGGTAGACTCATCTCCATGATACAGATTTAGATTCTGTATGTACATATGAGATTTGCACTTAACTGAGATAGCACAGGCTGGTATGTGGATGAATAAGATTTTTATTCATCAACTTCAGGTTTTTTCTATTGACTCTAAATGATAAATTAGTCAATAAGATAAATGAAAATTTCCCACACATATCTCTGCCTACTCTGTAGTCCCCCATTTTAAATTCTGCTATATAAGTCACTACTCATTATTACTTTTCAAGTCTTTACACTTTCTTCTGTTTCACAGTATATATAATTACTTCATATTTGACTTAGTCTATATTTAAATAGATGCCATATGCTTTACAAATCATTTCACATCTCTTCTTCATGCCTAAAGATTTTTATCATTTAAATGATTTGTTTCATTTTATGAAGCAATTTTTCAGGAAGTAGGTCCTTGAATGCTTGATTATTGTTTGCTACTTTTCTGCATAACCAATAGCCTGGCTAGATATTGAATCTGTGGGTCACCTATTCCCTGACCTCATACACACCCACAAAAGTTCTACAGACATTATTTCACTGCCTCCTAGATTTTGCTATTATCATAAGGTGTGAGGCCTGTCTAATTTGCCCTCTTTGAGGAATGTGATTTTTCTGCCTGAATACCTGTAGAATACCTTTTCAAATATTGAAGTACAACTAACTTTATTTTTATATGTTTAGTTAATATTGACCAGCCTATTTTAGTTTTTCTAGAACTCTCTGTTCTTTTGATATGCAGATTACTAACTTCTTTAATCTGTGAAATATCAAAAAAAATTCTGTTCATTTATTTTCTTGTTTTAATCAGGTACACCATAACACATATGTTGGATCTTCTCTGCCTGTCTTTATCTATGTTGTACTAGATAGAACTCCCAGTTGCAAGCTTATGGCAGAAGCTGAAATTCTGCTAGCTTAAAGGAATCTACTGAAAGAGACTGGAGTCCCTTATATAACTCTAGGGGAAATTTATAAAGAGCAACTGGGCCTCAGGGATAATGAGAACTAAACTAAAAAACCACTAGAACTATCTGAAGTAGGAGTATCAACCTCATGTTCACATGTCTGCATCAATGTGTTGCCTTAGGTTTCACTATTATAGTCAGACCAACTTCCTACACAAGGCATGGAACCTGGCTGGCAGCCACTCTAAAGCCTCATGAGTTTCCCATCTTGCTTTTCTTAATCCCAGTTTTTAAAAATTTTATTTTCTCCTTCAATTTTTTAAGTGAATATAGATGTGTATTTCTGGAATCTGCTTCCCAAAATAATTCTTAATCTAAAATATATTTCATTTGCATGATTAAAATAAAATGGGTTAGCCAACTTTGGTTTGCTAATTTTTTGTTCTTTCACTTGTATTCACTTGATTCTGGTCAAGTTTTGCAAAACTCATCATTTTCTCCTTCCTTTTCACATCACTGTAGGTTAGAAATATAAAAAGATTTTGTTGCCATGGCCTCACCACTCTCTCACATTCTCTGTTCCAAGACATATCACTACCCCATTGAGAACTCTCTAGTTTTTCCCCTGGCTTGGCCCAATTGTTAAACCACACAGGACGAAACAGTCATTCCCCTCTTACTTTCAGTGAAATTTGCAATATATGCACAATCTAAAGAAGTATGTTTCAGCTTTCAGCATCCTCCTTTGATAGGATCCATATTTTACCATAAATCTTTAAATACTACTCCATAACTTGGAACTGGAACTAAGCCATTTCCTAGTTTTGTGGAATTTTTTTTTAATTGGAGTTTGAACTGAGAGCCCTCACAATGAGGTACTTCTTAAATTTTGTTTTATTTTGAAACAAGGTCTCACTAAGTTGCTAAGTTGCCCAGGTTGAGCTTGAACTGGGGATCCCCTTGTCTCAATCTCTCAGAGTGCTGGGATTTCAAGTGTATACCATCATTCCTGATGGAATTTTTCCTTTGATTTTCATTCTATGTTTTATTTTGAATTAGTTCCATGACAGATAATATGATCTTAACTTTCTGAATATGCCCTGAAATCTTAGAAGTAATAGTCACTCTTAAAGTTGTACTTTAGAAAACTTACAATTAGCTCACATCAAATATGCATGGCATGCTAACCATGCATGAGGCACTTCAAGAGGCACTGATGATGTAGCAATGGAGAAGATATAGTTTCTACCCTGTTAGAACTTATATTACAGTAGGAAATATAGATTATTATTATAAACAATCACAAGGATAACAGATCAATAAGTGAGTGAAAGGGTGGTTGTTCAAGCAGAGATTAAACAGAATACCCAAGAAGTAAAGATTAAATTATTTAGTAGCGTCCTTGAGTTGTTTCTCAGTTCAAGGAAAAGTAAAAGTCTCCTTCAAGTACATTTTCTTTATTTTGTAAAATGTCACTTAACACGCCTCCCCAAGTACTATGTATATGGGTATAACAGGACCTCTCTTAGGTGTATACAACCTAGCAATAACTACCTTTTTTCTAGGAGTACAAAACCCTAAGACTTCTGGTAATGTTCCTTGGGTGTAAAAGTTAGGGAAAGTTATTATGATAAACGACATGACTTTGACCAAAGTCTTCTGGCAAAAGGGGATATAAATGGCACAAAAGGACTGTTCCTAGGCACAAGCTATCTGGATTGGAAAGTCAAACTCAGTTTAGCCCAAAGGGTCATGAGGAAAGGTGAATCTACTCCAGCCTACAACTACCATGACACATGAGTATGCTTTGGAAAGAATGACTAACAATATGAATGCAAGTCTATACATATACAAGTGTAAAAATGTACAATCTTGGCTCAGGCAGATCATCACAAATACAGTGGATAAGTTGTCCTTTGCACTGTGCTGGACCATTCTTCAATAGCAGCAACAGCTTTATTGTACTTACCAGATTTCCAATCATGCTCCATATGGTATATAGAACTAACTCTCTTTTGGAATGCCCAAGTTCTTAGACAACATAGTAAGTGAAAGGAGAGTCCTGAAGAGAGAAATATGAATTTTCCCAGCAATAAAAAAAATAATGCAATTAACTTGATTATTAAGAGAATGGATTACATTGGAATTTCCCATGAAGAGTTATACAAGCAGAGATGTAAGGAACAATGACCAATTAATTATAAAAGGAAAGAATGCATTCCAAAATGAGGATCTGGAAAAAACTTGGCAGATTTGAGGTTCCTGAGGTAAGGCAGGAGGGCCAATTGGAAATCAGGCATGGTGGTACATGCCTGGCATCCTAGCACTTGGGAGGCTGAGTCAAAAGGATCACAACTTTGAGGTCAGCCTGGTCTACACAGCAAGTCCGAGGCCAGCCAAGGCTATGTAGTGAGATGCTCTCTTCAAAACATTCATTATTAATTAATTTAAAATTTTTAAAGGAAGGTTAACTGAAAAGAGCCATTCAAGGCAAATAGGCAGAGGTAGAGATGGGTTTACAGGTTTGGCTGTGTGGAATTCCTATCAAGTGGTGGCTTCCTTTGCTATGAAGAGGCTTTGGGCATTGATGGATTACAACAGACAATAGTAAATTTAATTTTAAAAATCTTCATGCAATACAGCAGGCACTCTGGCCTTACAGCATCCTGCTGGGCATTCTGCTGAGAAGAGAGTTCTGGCATTTGTGGATCCAGTGCTAGGTGAAGAATTCTGTAATATTTTGTCAAAATAAATAAAAGTTTTATCCAGGAGATTAAAAGATATTTGAAAAGAAGAACTTTCCATTTGCTTGCTTCTGTACAGCATGTGTATGTACTCTTCCCAAGGATCACCTTCAAGCAACTTTCAGGGAAAAAGTGAAAGAACTTGGAGATACTTTTAGCAGATGACTGTACATAGACCTTGTCTCAACCACAAAAAAAAAAAAAAAAAAAACAGACTTATTAAAAGCATTCTCAGCTGATGGACCTTTCAGCATTAACCAGCCACTTGGGTCAAAAAACAAAAGATAAATGCTGTTCCTCAGGTCTAGTGCTACCATCAACATGGAAGAAATGATGAAAGTCCTAGATTATAGGGAAAACTCAGCAATGGGTGCCTTTGGGAGAAGAAAGCTGACATTCTGTCCTCATCCCTTCAAAAACATATCCAAGCAGAAAGAGATCTAGGATCAAAGCTGTCTTTAAAGGACTAAAAGGTCTCAGAAGCACTGCTGCCTGCAGGTATAAAAATAAAGTGACAAAAGTACACTGACAGATCAAATTAGTGATCCTTAAACTTCCTTTTAGGTTGGCCCACTACTCTTCCTATTAAGACTCTAAAAAGTCCTTGAGGGGGCACCTCCAGAAGTATCATTTATGAAAAACCAAACTAAAGTGAGAACACCTAGTAAGATAATTAATGGATTTTAGGAGAAAGGAAAAAACAACAAAGTAGTGAGAAGCACACAGACAGATTCACCACCACCTAATCAGTGTCACATGGAGAACACAGGTCTTCGTGGTGATTTGTATCAAAGGTTACAAACTTCACATTTTTAACAAAAATATTCCCCACCTCTATCTCCCTGGAAGTTATAACCCTCTGCTTTTGTTGTAATTGGGGTTTAACTATGAGGTTAATTCACACTGGATACAAGCCTTCAGCAATCCCTACACTACAGGAATCATAAAAGTGGGGCAGAAAAGAAATAACTCCTACATCAGGAAACAGAGTTTCATAGCTACCATCACAAAGCCCTGGGTTCCAATCTCAGTTCTGCTATTTAAAAGTGGTAAGACCCTGGCAAGTTATTGAAACTCAAAGCCTTAGTCATCTTCTCTGTAAAAAGAGATTAGAACCTGCCTCACAAGTGTATTATAAGAAGAAAATATGATAATGCATTAAAGCTTTTAGCATGGTACCTGACACACAGTAACTACACAATAAAGAATGTCTTACTAAAATCGTTAACTCTTACCTTCCTGTTCATTTGTTCCTTACTGCTGCCTTCAAAGACCTTCAGTCATAGAAGCAACTTGTTTACCTAGAATTCTACTATCCTGTCTGCTTTTGCACATTTCTATTTTCTCCTCATGCCTTACTGGACCAGTGATCCCCTAAATTTAACTTGCTGCCTATCCAGACCTACAAATTGTATTGACCCACTCCTCCTGTGTAACTTCTCTTTTTCTCCTGGCCTCTTCTGCAGAGTGCTATTCATTTCCAGTATGACAAATTTAAAGTCAAGTCAGATTGTTTCAGTTAGTTTGAAGGCTGCCTAAAAGGATTTATTTAACCTACAGTGGCCTGAACTATTATTTACATATAACTAACATTATTAATCAACTGATTAATTACTCTGTACTCAGAACTATGCTAGATTCTCCAAGTAACTATATTTAATTCCTCCAAAATAAGACTCACCTCTTTTACAAGCACAGGAGCTACTTCACATATTGCTTCTAAATGAAGACTCTTGGTTTCTGCATCTTAATTCAATACCTTGTTATTTTTAAAACTTGAGCGCAGAGAAATAAGTCTCTTAGACCCATATGGCCTTTAAAAATTATCAGAGTATTGCTTACTGAACACTAAATCATTTCACTATTTCATTACTCTCTGGGTATATCCTAAATCCCTGGTTGAATTAAGTTAGCCAAGAAAAGGAATTTACAGCACTAGTAACCCAAAATTGGTTTAATGTTTAATGTGTGATTAACTTAGAGGAAACAAGTAAAAATTGAGGTCATTCACCTTTTCTGTGCCAGATATTATCTCACAATGTATCCTGACTGAATTCTACCAACTATCAAAAGAATTTTGGATCTGGCAACAGTATCTGCTTTTACTCTTATCAAGATAAATTTTTGATTACGTTTCTAATTCAAAAATTATTCCACTACCCAAAGATCTCCCACAACATAATTCTTTAATAAGGAAAAGTATGAGGCAGCACCAAGATGGTGGAATGGTAAGCAGCAGAGAAAAATCCTCTATGAGCGTCGCCATCCAAATGCTGGAATACAATATCGTGAGGAAAACAAGAAGGAGGGAAGTGGGTGTCCTGGACCCAGAAAGGATCTCTAAAGCATGAATTGAAGCCTAGGGAGACAGTGAAAAGAGAAACTTCAACAAAGGAGAAGGAGGTAGCGAGCAGCAGTGCCTGAGATGGGATTCTCTGCTCGAAAGGAGCAGTTAAAATTTGCAGACACACGGTGACTGCTGGTGACCTGAGTCCTCCACAGAGAGACATAGCAGTAAAGTGGAGCAGCAGATGTGAAGGACTTCATTGGCTGGCAGTAGGCTCAGTCAGCCCATGGAAGAGAACAGTTGGCTGGGAGCCACCTTGGAGAGGAGCTGATTGAGCTCAGAACTCAGAGTGGCTGCCAGCTCCATCTAGCAGCTCCCACCCGGACTCAGGCCCGTAGAAACTGCTGATGACTGCAGACCAAATGAGTCTGGTTTTGGCCAGAAGGTGCAGGCTCACTGAGCTTATCCCCTACCCCACCAAAAGGCTAGTACTGGCTTGCTGGAATTAATCAACATGGGCTGGGACTCTGTCTCCACAGGTTGTCTACCAGTGA
>NW_004955414.1:24340283-24349345 GCF_000276665.1 Chinchilla lanigera
TGTTGAGTTGGGTTTTTTGTGGGGGGGTCTTCATTGTTTGATCTTGTTTTTATATGAGTGTGAATGTGGTTTCTAGCCTCTTTGTGGTTATTGTTCTGTTCTGTTTTTCTTTATATTTCTTCCCCCTCTTTCCCTCCAGTCTTCTACACCACTTTCCCATACTTAGTGTGATCCACCTTTGTCCTCCAGCCTCACTTCTAATCTCTCCCTCTTCTACTTCTCTATTTTATCTCTATTCTTTTTTAAATTTTAACACCTGTGCTCGCTTCAGCAGCACATATACTAAATTTTAACACCTAAGGGTAAAATTGGCATATTAAGAACTTATATACTGCCTATACTTCTCTGATCTGTTTTAGATTTTGTTCTTTAACTACAAATCTAGTTCATGCAGTTAGTGGTAAAATTAATGGTTACTTCAGTTTGACATTCTCTAGGCTGTGATTGTTGCTGCTGTTATTGTTGATGGTACCACTATAGCCAAAAGTGACATAATTGTTTAAACAGCTGTTTTTCCCAGTACTCCAAGACTGAGATTGACTAAGGGTCACAGAAAATACTATGGCACAGTGCCAAAAAAGCAGGGGTTGGATCACACAGACAGCAAATTCTCATCCCCAACAAACTGAAGATGTAGGATTTGCAATATACTCAAAACCCAAAAACTAGCTACACCTGCAAGATGCCTCAGAAAAGTTGTCATTTCCTAAGGGCTCTAAATACTAGCAATAAAGCAACACATTATATGCAATTTACAAACATCACCCAGGAATTAAACTAAAAAAAGAAAAGAAAATGAGAAGACATTTAAACAAGATGTGACTCAGACATCCAGTTCACCAAAGGCACACCCAGGGAGTAATGAGGTAGGACAATCAGAAAGCCACCAACCTGGCCTCTCTGAAGTGGTAACAACAAAACAATTGAATGAGGTTCTAGAAAAAGTCAAATCAGAAATAATTTCTCAGATAACTGCAGAGATGGTGTCCACAATGAAAACCATATTTAGTGACTAGAGTAGATACAGACAAAAAATAGAGGAGCTCAGGAAAACTATAAAAGCCTTGAATGCTCAGCATAGGAAAGAAATAGAATCCATAGGGCAGATTCAAGCAGCTATCCAGGAAAATAAAAATTCCTTTGAAAGTATTTGCAGCAGACAAAGTCAATGTGAGGACAGGATCTCAGATATGGAAGAAAGGCTTGTGGTTAGCTATCATGAAAAGAAAGAATTCTTTAAAAATAGCAAGGGACGATAAGAAATCAATAGAGCAGCTGCTACATGAGGCAAAGAAGAAGAATTTAAGATTTATTGGAGTCCATAAAAAAGCATGAGATAGCACAAATGATATTTAAAAAAAACTTCACAGATGTCATGGCTGAAAATGTCCCTGGTAGAGAAAAAGAATTTGACATAAAGATAAGTGAGGTATATAGAACTACAATTAGCTATGATTTTTTAAAAAGTCTACAACCAGGCATATCATAGTCAAAATTCCAGAAATTCAACACAACAATAGAAACTTAAAAACTATTAGCAAAAAGAAACATATCTCCTATGAAGGAAAGCCCATCAGAAACACAGCTGACTTTTCAGCATAAACCCTAAAGTCAAGGACAGCCTGTAGTGAAGTATTTCAAGCTCTAAAGGAAAACGACCTTCTACCCAGATTGCTCTAACTACAAAACTATCTTTCAAAACTGATGGGGAAACAAGTCATTTCTATGACAAAAAAATACTGAGGAAATGTATGACCACCAAACCAGCACTCTGAAATATTTTGAAGGGCATTCTAGAAAGAGATAACAAAGACTACAACTCCATGAGCCCCTACAGAAGGAATCCACCAGGCAAGGCAAGCAATTAAACAAAGGGAGGGGAAAAAAGTGGGGAGCCAACAACAGGAAGGTAACATGACAAGGATAAGTCAATATATATCAGTTATAACCATCAACGTCAATGGTCTCAATTCACCAATAAAAAGAAACAGACTGGCAGAATGGATCAAGAAGCAAGATACAACAACATGCTGCATACAAGAAACACATTTAATTTAAAAAATTGATAAACTAAAAGTGAAAAGATGGAAAACAATACTCCATGTGACAGGAACACAGAAAAAAGCAGACATAGCTATTCTATTTACAGGAAAAGTGCATTTCAAGCCAAGATTGATTAAAAGAGACAAAGAAGGTCACTACATCCTTTAAAGGGAACAACCCAAGAGGAAAAGATAACAATCATAAATGCATACATAACGAATACCAGTGCTCCCAACTATATAAAACAAATATTAACAGACATGAAAAGTCAAATAAGCACTAATACAATTGTATTGGGGGATCACAATACCCCACTGTCACAAAAACACAAAACTAGACAAAAAAGCAACAAACAAAATATTAGAACTGAGCCACTTTTGAACAAATGGACTTAGTAGATGTCTACAGAGTGTTCCACCCCACAACATAGGAATACACATTCTTCTCAACTGCACACAGGATATTCTCCAAAATAGATCACATACTAGCTCATAGAAAGTGCTTAGGTACATGCAAAGGAATTGAAATTATCCCATACATATTATCAGACAATAGTGCAATGAAATTGAAAATCAATGGCAAAAGAAACCACAAGAACATCAGATACATGGAAATTAAACAGTAATTTTAATGAAATTAAATGAAAAACCAATAGGTCACAGATATAGTTAAAAAGGAAATTGAACAATTTCTACAATTAAATGATAATGACAATACAACATACTAGAACTTATGGGACACAATGAAAGCAGTTCTAAGATGGAAATTCATAGCAGTGAATATCCATATCAGGAAAACAGAGCACAAATAAACAACTTAATGGAGAACCTCAAACTTCTAGAAGAAGAAGAGCAGGCTAAGCCAAAAGCTCATATGATGGAGGAAATTATAAAGATCAGAGCAGAAGTTAACAGCTTGGAGAATAAAAAGACAATACAAAGAATAAATCAAAGAGTTTGTACTTTGAAAGATTAAGTAAAATTGATAAACTCTTAGCCAACTTTATTCAAAAAAAGGAACGAAAAAACTCAAATCCACACAATTAGGAATGAAAGGGTGAAATCACAACAGACCCTGCCATAATCAAGAAGATCACCTATTCCTACTTTGAAAACTTGTATTCTAGTAAGATGGAAAGTGCAGAAAAAAATGGGACACATTCCTACATACATATGAATTACTAAAGCTGAATCAAGAAGATATAAAAGGGGCTGGAGATGTAGATCAGTGGCATAAGCACCTGCCTAGCAAGCGCAAGGTCGTGAGTTTTATCCCTGGTACCACAAAAAAAAAAAAAAAAAGATATAAAAATCCTAAATAAACCAATATCAATCAATGAAATTGAAGATGTAATTAAAAACCTACCAACAAAGAAAAGCCCAGTCCCTGATGGATTCACTGATGAATGCTACACAATGTTTAGAGAAGACCTAATACCACTCTTTAATGAAATTGAAAGGGAAGAAGTATTCCCCAATTCATTCCTGAAAGTATTACCTTTACACCAAAACCAGAGAAAGACTCAACTAAGAAAGAGAACTGCAGGTCAGTCTACCTAATGAACATAGATACAAAAATTCTCAATAAGATACTGGCAAACAGAATGCAGCAAATCATTAACAGAATTACACACCATGATCACATAGGATTCATCCCAAAGATGCAGAGGTGGTTCAACATATGCAAATCAATAAATGTATTACACCATATTAACAGAACCAAAGACAAAAATCTTATTATCATCTCAATAGATGCAGAAAAATCTTTTAACAAACTCCAGCACCAATTCATGATAAAAACCTTACAGAAAATGGGAATAGATGGTCTTTATCTCAATCTGAAAAAAGTCATCTATGACAAACCAACAGCCAACATCATACTAAATAGACAAAAACTGAAAGCTTTCACTCTAAAATCATAAGCAAGACAAGGATGTCCACTGTCTCCACTCTTATGCAACATAGTCCTAGAAACTTTAGCCAGAGCAATTAGACAAGAGAAAGAAATAAAAAGGAATAACAATAGGAAAGGAAGAAGTTAAATTATCATTATTTGAAAATGACTTGATATTCTACATAGAAGCCACCCAAAACTCCACTGAAAAACTGCTACATTTAATAATCAAATTCAGTAGCATAGCAGTATACAAAGTCAACACTCAAAAATGAATAGCCTTCCTGCATATGAATAAAAACTCACTGAGAGAGAAATTAGGGAAGCAACATCTTTCACAGTATTCCAAAAAATGAAATACCTAGGAATCAATTTGATGAAAGATGTGAAAGACTTTAACATTGAAAACTACAGTACTCTGAAAAGAGACTGAAGCAGATATCACAAAATGGAAAGATATCCCTTGCTCTTGGGTAGGAAGAAACAATATAGTGAAAATGGCCATACTTCCAAAACTGTTATACAGACTTAGTGCAATCTGGATCAAAATTCCAACAGTGTATCTCATAGAATTAGAGAAAACAATCCTAAAATTCATTTGGAACCAGAAGAGACCTAAAATAGCAAAGGCAATTCTGAGCAACAAAGGCAAGGTGGAGCATCACAATCTCTTACTTGAAATTGTACTATAAAGCTACTGTGATAAAAATAGCATAGCACTGGCAAAAAAAAAAAAAAAAAAAAAACATACCCAAAGACCAATAGAACAGACTAGAAGATGCAGAAACAACTCCAGACATACTCAGCCACCTTATCTTTGACAAAGGTGCCAAACACATTCACTGAATGAAAGATAGATTTTTTAATAAATGATGCTAGAAAAATTGGTTTTGCACATGCTAAGGATTAAAATTGGACCGCTATCCTTCACCATGCACTAAACTAAATTCGAAATGGATCAAAGATCTAAATATTAAAATAGAAACATTAAACCTGCTGAAAGACAGAATAGGTAAAACTCTTGACAACACTGGTGTAGGCAAAGACTTTATAGATAAAACCCCAATCACACAGAAGCTATCACAAAGAATCAACAACTGGGATCTCACCTTATTAACAAGTTTTTGCACAGCAAGAGAAATCACCAACAGAGTGAAGAGACAACCCACAGTGTGGGAAAAATGTTTGTCAGCTGTTCCTCAGACAAAGGATTACTACTGAGAACATTTAAGAACTCAAAAAAAATCAGACCTCTCAAATTTAAAGACCCAATCCAAAAATGGGCATCTGAGATGACTGCAACTTCTCAGATGAAGAAATACGAACTGTAAATAAATATATGAAAAAATGTTCAACATCATTGGTCTTTCAAAAGATGCAAATAAAAGCAACACTGAGATTCCATCTCACTCCAGAAAGAACAACTATCATCAAGAAATCAACCAATAGCAACTACCAGAGGAGCAGTGGGAAAAAGGAACCCTTCTCTACTGTTGGTGGAAGTGTAGACTAGTGCAACCACTGTGGAAATCAGTGTGGAGATCCCTCAAAAACTAGGATTGGGGGCCTCATTTACCCAGCTATTCTCCTTTTGGTTGTGTTCCCAGAAGAATTAAAAATATCATACCACAGCTATACATGTGCAACCATGTTTATAGCAGCACAATTTATAACAGCTAAACCTTGAAAACAACCCAAATGCCCATCAACAGAGGAATTGATTAAAAAAAAAGATGTTGTGGTTTTTTAAATTTTATTTTAAAGAGAATTAAAAAAGATCAATAGCAAAGTAACAACAACATAGACAAAAATAAAACAAAGCACAAACAATAAAAATGATACAAGCTTTCAAAACAAAATGATAACAATTTACAGTGGTTGTTATATTACATATTGTTATCTTCAACGAAGTTGCTCAGATTGCCAGATGTGAGAATGGAAGATTGATCAGACTGTTAAAGAGAATAAAAAATAATTTTAAGAAACATTAGAAATGATACAGAGCTTCACTAGACAAGATGGTAGGAATTCACCAATGGCTGTTATGTTTGCATATTGTTATCTTCAAATCAGTTGTTCAGATTACCAGATATAAGCATGCAAAATTGGCCAAAATAAAATTATTAACTATTCCTTTTAATAAACCATTAGACATCAGCAGTACAGTTATCCCAGATAGACAGATAGATAGATATGTTTTCCCTTCCTTCTTCCTTTTTCTCCTTTCCCTCATCCCAGTTGTTCCTTCCTTTGAAAAATTTCTTTCCCTTTTAAAATATCTACTGTACATTTTGAATTTATTTACTCTTTCAGGTTCTTACACTAGGGAGACAATATAATGCTCACATATGTGGGTCTGACTTATTTCACTTATGAGTATAGTCTCTAGATGCATCCATTTACCTATGAAAGCCTTGAGTTTATCTTTTTTATAGCTGAGTAATACTCCATTGTATAAAAATACCAAGATGTGGTCTTTTTTACACAATGGAGGACTACTCAGTCATAAAGAAGGATAAGCTGGAGACTTTTATAGGTAAATGGATGCATTTTCAAAGCTATGCTCAAACATGAAATAAACCTGAAACACATGTGTAAACATGGTATTGTCTCCCTAATGTGAGAAGCTGAAAGAGTAAATAAGATCCAAAATGTACAACAGATATTGCAAAATGGGAAGAAATTTCAATAGGAAAGAGAGGTTGGCATGGGGGAATGGAGAAAAGAATGAAGGGAAAAGAAAAAATACATGTACATATGATAGTTAAAAGTTATACTACTAATTTCTCTTAGTTCATTGAAATGAAATGTTTGCTAACATTGTTCAGACAATTAAATACCAATTATCTTGTACTGAGTAACTAATTTAAAGATAACAATACACAATGTATTAACCATTGTTACTCTCCTGGTATCTTGTTTTGAAATTTGAGGGGGGGCGGTTTCTTCTTTAAAATAGAAAAAAGTTTGTACTAGCAACAATATTTATATTGTCAGGTGATAGACTGACCTCTAGTGGAAATTATAAAAATTACTAGACAAGCTTCCCGGAGAGATCTTTAATAATAAAACATATGACATTATTAAAACAATGTTTAAAACACTGATTACAAAATTTACTCATTAATTTCATGTGAGGTAAAATACAATATGGTTAAGAGATTCTTCTTCATAGCTCGCTCATCTCTGTCACTTTTTAGTTACGTAGTATTTGCTTTTCCATCTGTGAAATGTGAAAATTAATATTACCTACCTCATGGAGTTATACATGATCAACTGAGTGAAAACATGAAAAGTATGTAGAATACTGTGTGATACACAGTTTAGCACTATTATTTGTGGCTAAAAGAAATTATGGGTAGAATAAAACCATAATTTCAGAAGATGTGAAAAAAGCAAGAGTTCTTATACAGGAGCACATTTCTTTAGGGGTTCACATATAATAAAACAGCATAGCTCTAATTTATTTAGTCTTGTTACTTCCAAAAAAGTTGTAACAGAACAAGAAAGGCAAATCCAAAAGAACTTACTGTACCTACATAATATTTTGTGGGAGATATTGGGAAGTCTTTCATTTCACAATATGGACCTGATGAAGAACACCAGATACTAGCTGTTAAACCAAAAACAAGTTTATAGATCTACGGCCTGTGCATTTTTCTGGGCTCAAGACTCCCTTTTATGTGCCAGGTCTAGAGCACATACAGTTAGCACCTAGCCATGCATGACATCAGTTTTCAGTCTCAGATTATCTGAATCACACAAGGTACTATTTTTCTATATTTCTTTTTATTGAGCTTATGTTAGAGGATTCTAAATATTTTTTACAATATCCCACTACTTATAAAGCAATATATATAATTAATGACTAAAAATGCCACCCAACTAAGTTAATAATACAATCTCCACCTCTTTTTCCATAGAAAACCCAAATTAGCAATTATTTTCCAGCTGACAGAAATGTGCATAAAATTGAAAAATGACCTATAATTCCAGCGTTCTTCTTCACTACCAAATAATTGTCATCTCGAGTAAAATGGTCTGTTTGTGCCATAAAACAATATGAACACTCAAATTAAATGAATACAGAGTTCTTATTCCTTCTATCACTGTCCTGAGATGCCCTACTTCATTTCAGTATTTAAATTTTTTATTGTGAGAACACTCCAAGCTGAAATTAAAAGTTGCAATTCAGTTATTCAATATATACATGAGCCCATTAAAATGACATAAAAGTTCCTCTAAAATCTTATTCATAACATTTACATGTGTTTAGTACAAGAAAATAAAAGGAGAGATTTATGTAACTGGAATCATAAATTGTGGACAACATTATATTTATAAAGCCACAACTCAAAAATAATTACAAAAATGGATACCAATTCCAAAAACATACACACTATAACATAATTCTCTCTGCCATTAAAAATCACTAACAAATACAGCCTTACTAAACCATGTATTTTGTGATTACAACAAAAACAAGACTTGAGGGAAAATGCACCTTTACTTGAGAATATAAAAGCAATAAATTTACCTATTGTACTATTTGATACTTTTATAAGTACAATGCCATAAAACTACATCTTTATTTCTTTAATAGGTAAGAAATATGATGCAGCAGCAAAAGATCAGTTTGATACAGCAGAGGAAAAATATCATTCTCTTACACATCCTTTATACGTAGATCTTAACCAGTAATGTGCTATATTACCTTCTTGTTTTTCTTATAGTAAAGCAACACTTATATACTTAAGATACAAACAGTAATAATTTGATTACACAAAAGACATAACCATAAACAAAGAAACTATGTTGCCAGACGAAGATTTAAAAGAAAAGTATTTACTATTCTAAATTTCCTTTTTTAGAAATTACAAGGTACAGACATTCAAACAGAACAAAGCCCAGTGTTTCTAAGGAATATCATCAGGAGAAGGCTCCCAAAATGACTTCCAATACACATCACCAAGCATGAGTTTACCAAGGTTTATTTTGTGACACTCAGCCTAGCTGCAAATTTTATAGAAATTGGCAGACAGGTTCTAGAATGCACTGGTAAAGATAAACTTCCAGAAACACCAACACAACCTTGAAAAAGAATGAAGTTGGGAGACTCTCTGAGC
>NW_004955414.1:24356773-24420327 GCF_000276665.1 Chinchilla lanigera
GAAGTAGAAACAGCAAATAAATATATGAAAAAATGTTTGACATCACTGGTGATTCAACAAATGCAAATTAAAACAATGCTGAGATTCCATCTCACCCCCAGAAAAAATGGCTATCATCAAGAAATCAACCAGTATGCTGGCAGGGCTGTGGGAAAAAAAGAACACTATTCCACACTGGTGGGAGTGTAGACTGGTGTAACCACTGTGGAAATAAGTGTGGAGATTCCTCAGAAAATTAGGACTAGAGGTTCCATTTGACCCAGCTAGTCCCCTTCTTAATACCTCCCTGAAAGAATTTAAAAGCACCATACCACAGGGTTACATGCACACTCATGTTTATAGCAGCACAATTTCTAATAGTTAAATCTTAGAAACAGCATAAACACCCATTAACTGATAAATGGATAAAGATGTGGTATTTTTCTACAATGGAGTACTATTCAGCCATAAAGGAAGATAAGCTTGAGACATTTCTAATTAAATGGACACACCTTCAGACAATACATTAAGCGAAATAAATCAGTCACATTTGTGTAAATATACCATTGTTTCTCTGGTGTAAAAACCAGAAGTGTAAATACAGACCAAAATGTATAATAGATACTGTGATATAGAAAAAAATGATCAAATGGGAAGGGAAACTAGGAATAGGTAAAGGAAGAAATAGAAAAGAATGAGAAAAGAAGAAAGAAATTAAAATAAAACTTTTGTAAATAAGGAGAAGAGGGACTAACGGGTGAGTAAGAGGATGGGAAAGAAAAAGAATCAAGTTATAGATTATAGAATCATGTACAGGTACAAATTCCCTATGGTGAATCTGATCATTATGTATACCTAAAATGTATCAATAAACTTAATTAATAAAAAATAATTCAAACTCCTACAAGTCAATAATAAAAAGAAAACCATCCCATTTCAAAATATTTTCTTTCAGGCAAGAGAACAGATACTTTGGAAAGATATGTGAATATTCCACAAACATCTGAAAATTTCACATAATCACTAATCATTAGATAAATGTTAAGTTAAAACCATAATGATATATTCATACACACAACCCAGGAAAAAGGTTTCAAAAATGACAGAATCAAGGATTGAGAAAGATGTGGAGCTATAATAACCTTCATGTGTTCATAGAGTGTAAAAATATACAACAATTTTGAAAGTGTGGAGGTTTTAGCAGGGGAGTGCAGCTACTCCCATACCCTTGACCAAGGAACAGTTCTCCTCTTTTGAGGGCGGTTATCCTCTTCAGCTGAACATGCAGCTTCAGGAAGGATGCACATAAAGCACTGAGGGAGGAAGGCAACACCTGCCTAGCCAGCCAGGTCAGCTGAACCAACGCTGGCAATCAACGGGGTGACAGATATTGTAGTCAGATCACTCTCACATCCTGGTTATTTTGTAAAATAGTTTTACACTATTTTATTAAGTTAAACAGAGAGCTAGCATATGAACAATTCCAATCATAAGTATTTTATGGGGTTAATAATATCCCTTAGTTACTGCAGGCTGATCAGGTCCTCAATCTCCTAAATGAGTGTACGGTGAAGGTTAAATAAAATGAGGCAAATGGGATGATTTCAGGGCTCCAGGAGGATCAAAGTCCTCTCACATAATTCATAATTGTCTCAGGGCTAAGACCACAACCTTCTCTGGGTCACCCATATTTATTTATCAGAAGAGGGAGGGGAGTACTCAAGAAGGGCAGAACCACTCAAGGACTTCTCTAAGTCAGGTATGAAGTTAATCCACTGAAGAATGAGATGCCTGAGGCTATAGTCTTTATCTAGTTGAGATCTGATCCAGGTGTCCTTGGCTGTGATCTTGTCTTGTCCTTCGATGCTTTCTGGCTTCATCTATCACTACAGGTTTTAGTAGGAATTAGTGACTCACAGAGGTTCATTTACTATGAGTCTGCCATTTCCAGATAAGGAGCCTAGGCCTTGGACAGATTCACAAGTGAACATGAAAAGCCAACTGATTAATTTAAGTTCTGCTCAGGTCTGCTTTGTAGTGGTCTTCAACAGTATTTAGCAAATAAAAATGAAACTATGCCTACAAAAAGCCTTACAGAAATATTTTCATAGCTGCTTTATTTATATAATTGTCAAAAACTGGAACTAATACAAATGTCCATCAACAAGTGAATGGATAGACTACGGTACATCCACACAATGCTGTACAACTCAGTAACAGAAAGGAGTGAATTATTAATGCATAAATGGTACCAGATGATTTTATTTATACAAAATTCTAGAAAATCCAAATAATCTATAGCAATTAAGGGTTGCCTCAGAAGAGGGAATAGTGCAAGGAAAAGTAGAAGGGAAGTATTAAAAGGGGTGTGAGAGATGTTCTGAGATTGATAAATGTGTTCCTTGTCTTGATTTAAGTGATGATTTCATGGCTGTGCACATATATCAAAATCAAATTGTATACTTCAAGCATTATAGTTTATTGCATGTTAATTATGTCAATTATGTCTCAATGAAACTATTATATGCAGAGAGATGTCTGCTTCCAATCAAGACAGAATAACAAGGGTCACATTCTGACAAGGGATCTGTATCAACAACATATAAAGAATTTTCAAAACTCCACCTGATGGTAGCTGGGCATGGTGGCACATGCTTATAATCCCAGCACTCTGGGAGATTGAGGCAAGAGGACCTTAAGTTCAAGCCCATCTTGGGCAACTCAGCAATTTAACAAGATCTTGGTTCAAAATTTAAAAGATAAAACAAAACAAAACAATTTAAAGGGCTGAGGGGGTCACTTAGTATGAAGGCCTTGGGTTCAATCCCCAGTACTGATCAAAAGTATCCAGTTAGAGCATAGGCAAAATACATAATAGAAATTTCACAGAAGAAAACAAACAATGACAAAGAAGCACAGGAAAAGATGATCAACATTATTATTCATTAGGGAAATGAGAAATAGTATCACAATGAGATGCAATATCACAAATCAGAATAATTAAAATAAAAATAGTGACAATGTCAAATGCAAATAATATGATGTGAGAAATTGGATCACTCATGCATTCTTGGTGGGCATGTACAATGGTACAGTTAGTCTGAAAAATAGCTTGGCAGTGTCTTTTAAAACAAAAATGGACCTACCATATGACCCAGCAATTGTACTCTTAGGCATTCATCCAAAAGAAATGATGACTTGCATTCACAGCAACTTATGTAAGTGTTCATAGCAGCTTTATTAATAACGATCAAAAACTGGAAACTATCCAAATGTCTTCAGCAAATTAATAGTTAAGCAAACAGCGGTACATCCAGACCATAGAATATTACTCATCAATAAAAATGGAAAACTATGATACATACAATGTACTTTAGTGAACTTCAAGGTAATTAAGTTAATTGAAAGACGCTAATCTCATAAGGTTACATTTGTAAAATACAATATTCTTAAAATTACAAAATTATAGAGATGGAAAAGAGATTGGCAGTAGCCAGGGATTTCAGATGGGAGAGGAAGGTGTAGCTATAAATGAGCAACAAAAGGAGCCTTGTGGTGATGATGCACTTCTGTATCTTGATTGTGGAGATGGCCACACATATTATTTACAACATGATAAAATGGCATAGAATTATACAAACAACACACACATAAAGAGTATATAAGTAGAAAAGTCTCAATAAACTCTGTGGATGTCAATTTCCTAACCCTGATACTATTCTACAGTTCTATAAGACATTAGTATGCAGGGACACGTAAAGGGATCATGGGACCTCCCTGTACATTTCTTTGCAAATCCTGTTAATTATAACTATTTCAAAATAAAAAGGTAGAAGAAAAGAAAAAAGATAACCTGAATCACCATAAATATTGAAAAACTAAATGAATAAATTTATAGTTAAAACTATTCAACTAAAAAAACTCCAGGCCCAGATAGCCTTAATGGTGAATTTTACTAAACATTTAAAGAAGAATACTTAAAGATGAAATAATACCAATTTTATACAAACTCTTTCAAAAAATAAACACTTCTTAATACAATACCATGTATTATCCAACCAAAAACACTGCAACAAATTACACACTAATATCTCTCATGAAACCAGATGCAAAAATTGTTAACAAAATTTTAGTAAATTAAATCCTCTAATATATAAAAGGATAATTAAGTAGTTTTAATTTTTAAAATGAGAAATGACAAGTGTTGGTGTGGCTGTGGAAAAACTGGAACCCTCATATACTGTTGGAAGGAATTTAAAATGGTACCCTGCTGTGGAAGAAAGTTTGGCAGGTCCCTGGAAAACTGAACACAAAATTACCACATGATCAGTAATTCCTCCCCTAAGTAGAGATGTAAAAATTTAAAGCATATACACATACATATACCAATATTCACTGCAATATAATTCACAATATCCAAATGGTGGAAAACCCCAACTGCAAATAAACAAATGTGGTATATACACACAGTGCAGCTACAAAAAGGAAAGAAGCTCTGAGACAACATACATCAACCTTGAAAATGTAAGTGAAGTAAGTCAGACACAAAAGGATAAATATCAGATGACTCCACTAATCTGAAATACCTAGAACAGGCAAATTCATGAGGCAGTAGGTTACAGGGGTTGAAGGGGATGGGAATGAGGAATTACTGCTTAATTCTGCAGAATTTCTGTTTGAGGTGTTGGAAATAGTGGTGACAGCTATTAAATATAATTAATGCTCCTGAATTTGTGACTAACAATGGTTAAAACAGCAAATTTTCAGATAGAGTGTTTGTTCAAGTATCAGCACAATGAAAAGCAAGATAATGTACCTTAGTGACAAGTAGGGCCTTCCTAGGAATTCATGGTTAGCTTAACATTGCAAGTCAAACAGCATAATGAGGACAGTCCGTAGTGAGAGACTCCAATCGAAAAGCCATGTGATCATCTTAATAGATGCAGGCTGAGGGGATTGGCAGACACTAGAATGCTTTGCAGGCTTTATAAAGTTTGATTGTTCTAAAGATAGGGAGAGAGACATTAAGGGTGTAACTCAATCGAGTTAGTCAATCAGTAACAACTTATATTTACAGATCTTTGTAAATGATGGCCCAGGGAAGCAATCAGAAATGAGACATTTGAGTTGGGGGAAATAAAACTCTAAAAGAAGATTGAAGAGAGCTAAAATAAACAAACAAACCAGCAGTAGCTTCCTAATCCTTCTAATTGCTTCTCACTATCAGCACTTAACCAATGTCAAGGAAATTCATACTAGTGGGCATTATTCACATGGACAACAAAAGAACAGTCTATGTTCTGAAATGATCTCTCCAATTCAAAACAAGAATTACAGCCAACAAGCAATGGATTGTGTTCCTAGGCCTTTAATATTTCATTTCCTTTTAGCACTTTCCAAACTATTTGCTGTTCATGAAGCCTAGAGGAAATAAACAAGCCTGAAATCCACTTTCAGACTATAGATAAAATTCTTATATTGCTACCTTTCTGGATAAGTGTATGCCACAAATTTTGTTATGTAACCTATTTTGATACATGAATATATCAGATACTAACTTTCTCATACTGAAATATTTTTATGTGCCAAGAACTTGTGTCAGTACTTGGGATTTTATCTCACTTAATTCTTATGACTCAATAAAATGGGTTCTGTCATTATCTTCACCTTACAAATTATAAAACCAAAACACAGAAAGGCTAGGAAATTTATGCAAGGCCACACAACTAATAAATATTGACCTCAAAACCAGAAAATCTGCTACAAGACCAGATTCCTAACAGCAACACTGTAAAATGAAGCAAGTGACATATTACAGAGTTTTGCCAGTTTTAACCCTGAGTAAGACACAAAAGTAATGCTTCAACTCCCAGGGATTTAATATTCCAAATAAGATTTGTGGTGACTAAATTATAGTAAAATGATTATAAACATTATTTCAGCCTTACATATCAAAGATACCTAGTCAGGGCACTGTTGCAGAAAACAGATGAAACATGGGAAAAACAGCTTTGAGAAGGTTTAGGAGGCAGTTTATTACATCAGTGGGCTTCAGACTAGGATTTCTCCAAGAGTCAGAGCCCTGCCCAGAAGAATCTCAGGGCTTTTAAAGGGAAAGTGAGCTGGGAGGTACATAGGCAGATATGGCACATAGATTGGAAGGTTGGGTGACACCACGGGTTGCTGAAGGAGTTTCTGTATCTCAGTGACATCACAAGGCCATTAGTTAAACAGGCATGAGTTACACAAAGGAAGAAGTATCCCGTTATATTTGAAGTTTCATTGCAAGGTCATTAGTTACAAAAACAGAAAAAACAGGGGTTTACCTAAAGGGAGAAGTGTTCTGTTATCAGGCCTGCCAGAAATGTCCGCTTGACCTTGGCAGGGACCCTGGGTAGACTTTTCTTTAAAATTTTAATTTTCTCCCTTCAGCACTAGAAAAAAATTAAAATTAGAAGATATATTTTCAGATTTTTCCCTATTCTATGACATGGACATTCTACAACAACATTTTATGTAGAAATATCACTATGGACATTAGAAATACAAAGTGACACAAAAATAAAGCCTTACTTCCATAAAACTTATATTCTAAGAGGGTGAAAAGGGACAGATGGACAAATAAATAAGAAAGAGTGCTATGATGAAAATATGAGGAGAGGGCAGGTGGACAGATCGGAACACCGAGATGCAGAACAGCCAGGCCCTGGGCACTAGGGCACACACACGCCTTTGGCAGGCAGAGTAATCAGTGAGACCAGCAATGTGGAAGAGTCGAAAGCAGCAGTAAGGAGCTGACAGTTGCGCTCCAGAGACTCCACCAACAGAAGGCCAGTCCCAGCCCCCACATCCAGAGCCAAGATCAGCTCCACACCCAGCCCAATTCCCATGGCAAACTTGGCTGGAGTACACAACACATTTCTAGGATCTGACACGGACACTATCACAGAACTGTAAACAACAAGGATATTTTACATTTTTAGTCTCCCTTGTTTGTCTGACTGGGCATCCCATTCCTAACTGATTGGATGTTATCTCGTTTTGGTTTGTATTTCTTTTTTAGCTCCTCTCTTTCTCTGGTCTCCTTTTTCCTTTCTTTCTTTTCTCCTTTACTTTTACATTCTCCTTCTCTTTCTTCTTTTTTTCCCACTCTTTAGCTGTCTTACCTGTCTTTTTTCTTTTCTATTGATTCTCTTTCTCTCTTTCCTCAACTACTTTCTGAATTTAAATTTCCAAGTGAGCAAACATTGTTTCTTCCTTTTCTGATTACTCCTTCACATTCTATTTCATTCTTTCCCTCCTGTGTCCTTGTCTCCCAAAATTTGAGTGACAATCCTTTGACCTTGAGCCTTGACTCTACTATATTTGACCTCATTCATCACTTTATACTGTACCCTACCCATTTTAAACCCCTGCCACTCCCTGCAGAAGGGTAAAATCACTCCACTAAAAGGAAAATCACTGCATACAAGTACATGGGATGTGTTTGATTTTGTTATATAACTTTAGAGTTTGCTCCTGTGGCAGAAGGTAGCAGGTTAATGGTTACCATAGTTTGTCAGTAGTTAAACTGTACTTGAAACTACTGTTATTACTAATTTTACTACTTTAGCCAGGATGTCATATATATCATAATCAGTTTTTCTCCCCTGTAGGATAACACTGTGATTGTATGGAGTCATGATCATCACCACAGCCCAATACCAAAGGATTGGGTGCTGATGATAGTAGGAACTTTGCATCCTTTACAAATTGAGAAGGTAGGTTCTTGAGATATCTATAAAGAACCTATTCTTTATAGAGAGGACATTCCTGAAGAATAGACATCTCCTAAGAAAGCCTCAATACTAGTGATAAAGCTATCTATACTAATAAATCAGCAAACATCAACATAGGAAACAAAAAATTTAAAAAAGAAAATAGGAAAGGACAAGATGAAGAGGAAAATGCAACCCCAGAACCCAACCCATCCAAGACCAACCCAGAACACAATGAGATAGAAGAAATTGGAATTTAAACACTGGAACTTTCTGAAATGATAGCAACAGAAGTGAAAAAACAAGTGGAAAAGGCTATCCTGAAAACAATCTCTCAGGTAGCAAAAGAAATGCTTAAAATCAAAGGTATTAGAGAAGACACAGGTAAAAGAATAGATGAGCTTATAAAAATGATGGAAACAAAAAATGCCCAACCTAGGAAAGAAATGTAATCCATGAAATAAATCCAAACAGAAATCTAAGTAATTAAAACCTCCACTGAAAGTATGTGCAACAGACTCAATAAAGGAGAAGATAGAATATCAGATCTTGAAGACAGAATAAAAGCTAGAGACCATGAAAAATCAAACAGCTACAAGATGAAGCAAAGAAGAATAACATAAGATTAATTGGTGTCAATGAGAAAGCTGGAGACTGTAAATGCCATTAAAAAAAACTCTTCTCAGAAATAACGGCAGAAAACTTCCCAAGCATGGATAAATAATTTGCCATCAAGTAAATGAAGCATATAGAACTACAAACAGCCAAGACCAAAATAAAACTATACCAAGACATAAAATAATCAGGATTACAGAAATTCAGCACAAGAACAAAATATTAAAAGCTGTTATAAAAAAGAAACAGATCACCTATAAAGGAAAGCCCATCAGAATCATGGCAGACTTCTCAACACAAACCTCCAAATCAAGAAGAGTCTGAAGTGAAGCATTTTAAGTCCTGAGAGAAAACAACTGTCAACCCAGGTTGATGTAACCTGCAAAACTATCTTTCAAAATTAATGGAGAAATTAGGTACTTCCATGACAAAGAATAACTGAAGAAATTCATGACCACCAAACCAATCCTACAAAAAGTACTGAAAGATATTCCAGGAAGAGATAAAAATTACCACAATTATAAGAACAACAACAGAAAGAGACCACCAGGCAGGGCAAGCAATTAAACAGAGAGGAAAAGCAGGTGACCAATAGGAGGAAAATATCATGGCAAAGATGTGCCAGTACATATCAGTTATAACCATCAATGTAAATGGCCCTAATTCAACTATCAACAGAAACAGACTTGCAGAATGGATCAAGAAACAAGACCGACCAATATGTATACAAGAAACACATTAAACTCAAAAAGAAATTCATAGACTGGAAGTCAAAGGATGGAAAACAATCTTCTATGC
The DNA here is from genome assembly GCF_000276665.1 of Chinchilla lanigera. NCBI lineage: Eukaryota > Metazoa > Chordata > Mammalia > Rodentia > Chinchillidae > Chinchilla > Chinchilla lanigera. Next base: position 24,365,923 of record NW_004955414.1, read on the forward strand.
AACAGGAACCCAGAAAAAAAGCAGGGGTAGCTATGCTATTTGCAGACAATGTAAACATCAAATCAAGAATAATGAAAAGAGATGAAGAAGGTCACTATATACTTGTTAGGGGAAAACTTCAACAGGAAGAGTTAACAATCATAAATATGTATGCACCAAATGTGGGAGCACTCAACTGTATGAAAATTATTAATAGACATGAAAAATCAAATAAGCAATAGCACAATTGTAACGGGTGACCTTAATACCCCATGGTCAAAAAGAGATAGATCAACTAGACAAAAAAATCAACAAAGAAATATCAGAACTGAATGAAACCTCTGAACAAATGGACTCAGTAGATGTTTTGAGAGTGTTCCACCCAACATCATCAGAATACACTTCCTTCTCAGCTTCAGATGAGATGTTCTCTAAAATAGAACATATACTAGCCCACAGAACATGCTTAAGTAAAAGCAAAGAAACTGAACTTACCCCATGCATTTTACCTGACTACAGTGCACTGAAATTGGAAATTAATGGCGAAAGAAACTGCAAAAACTCCATAAACACATGGAAAGTAAATAATACCCTCCTAAACAACCAATGGGTCACAGATGAAATTAAAGAATTAAACAACAATTTACAACTAAATGATAATGCAGAATAAACATCATAGAATTTATGGGATGCAATGAAAGCAGTCCTGACAGGGAAATTTGTAGCAGTGAATTCTTTCATCAGGAAAACAGAACGATCAAAAATAAATAACCTAATGTTGCACCTTAAGCTTCTAGAAAAAGAAGAGTAAGACAAGCCCAAACCCTATACAAGGGAGGAAATTATAAACATCAGAACAGAAATTAACACAGTGGAGACTAAGAAAACAATGCAAAGGATCAATGAATTGAAGAGTTAGTTCTTTAAAAAAATAAATAAAATTGATAAGCCCTTAGTCAATCCTATCAAAAAAAGGAAAGAAAAGACTCAAATTCATGCATTGAGGAATGAAAAGGGTAAAATCACTACAGATCCTGTGGAAATTCAGCAGATCATCAATACCTACTTTGAAAATCTTTACTGTCATAGGATGGAAGACATAAGAAATGGACAGAGTCCTAGATACATATGAATTACCAAAGCTGACTCAAGAAGATATAAAAATTCCAAATAATCCAATGTCAGTTAATGAGATTAAAAATGTAATCAAAAACTTACCAACAAAGAAAAGCCCAGGTTCTAATGGATTCACTGCTAAATTCTACAAGAAATTTAGAGATTTAATGCCAGTACTCCTCAAACTCTTTAACAACACTGAAAGGGAAGCAATACTCCCAAATTCAATACTGGAGGCAAGTATTACCCTGATACCAAAACCAGAGAAAGATCCAAACAAAAAAGAGAACTACAGACCAAGCTCCCTAATGAACATAGGTACAAAAATCCTCAATAAGATACTAGCAAACAGAATGCAGCAAATCATCAAGAAGACTATACACCATGACCAAGTGGGATTCATCTCAAGAAGGCAGGTGTTGTAGTCAGGGTTTGCAAGGGAAACAATTTAATACAGGAAACATAATTTATAGGACTATGTTACAGTAGTCACCCAAAGAGTCAAATACAAAGGAGTGCAGGAAATCTGTCCACACACTAGAGACCCAAAGAATCCAGCTGAGGGCCTGGAATCCTCAGCAATGATTCATGCAAATCTGTATCAAGGATCTACATGGGGAAGGACCAAAGGTCAGTGGTGGAAGCTAGAAAGGCTATGCCAGTGGGATGAAGGACCTGTGTCAAAAGCAATGCTCAAAGTAAGAACAGAGCTCCCCCTCAAAAATACCACAGCCATCCTCAGTGACAACAGGTCCTGAGCTCTTCCATCAATGAGAATAGCTAAGTTCATATCAGGAAAGCCAGCATGACAAGCTCTCCCAGAACACTGAACAGTGCACCATCTCCCCCTCCAGAGCCGGGAAGCAATGCTTAAAGTAAGGACAAGAGCTCCCCCAAAGTGAAGAATAGCCATTCTCAGTGACAACCAGGTCCCAAGCTCCTTGGACGATAAAAACTGCCAAGTTCATATCAGGAAAGCCAGCACAACAAGCTTCTCCAGGAGAACCAACAGCCCCTCTTCTTACTCTCCAATTTTCCTTTTTATGTTGTTGACAACAACCCTCAGCAGGCCCTCCACACCCAGCACCACGCTGAATCAGGTCAGCTTGGTGTTATGACCACCAGTTGTCAATCCACCACAGCAGGGATGGTTCAACATACATAAATCAATAAATGTAATACACCATATCAACAGAGCCAAAGGCAAAAATCACATGATCATCTCAATAGATGCAGAAAAAGCTTTTGACAAAGTCCGACACTCACTCATGATAAAAACCCCTACAGAAAATTGGAATAGATGGTCTTTACCTCAATCTGATAAGAGCCATCTGTGACAAAACAACAGCCACCATCATACAAATGGATAAAAACTGAAAGCTTTCACTCTATTTTTTTTTTTTTTTTTTTTTGTACCGGGAACCGAACTCACGACCTTGCGCTTGCCAGGCAGGCGCTTTGCTGCTGAGCTAAATCCCCAGCCCCTGAAAGCTTTCACTCTAAAATCAGGAACAAGACAAGCATGTCCACTATTACCACTCCTATTCAATATACTTCTGGAAACATTGGCCAGAGCAATTAAACAAGAGAGAGAAATAAAAGGAATAAGCATAGGAAAGGAAGAAATGAAATTATCATTATTTGCAGATGACATGATATTCCATATAGAAGACTCCAAAAAGACTTCTACATTCAATAATCAAATTCAGTAGCATAGCTGGATACAAAGTCAACACTCAGAAATCAGTACCCTTCCCATCTGTACACAAACAGCAAAGTCACAGAGAGAGAAATTAGGGAAACACCCTTCACAATAGTATCCAAAAAAAAAAAAATATTTAGGAATCAATCTACCAAAGAAAGTAAAAGATCTATATATTGAAAACTACAGTCCTCTGAAAAAGGAGATTGAAGAGGATACCAGAAAATGGAAAGATATCCCTTGATCGTGGATAGGAAGAACCAACATAGTGAAAATGGCCATACTCCCAAAATTGTTACATAGATTTAATGCAATCCCAGTTAAAATACCATTAGCATACCTCACAGATCTAGAGAAAACTTTCCTAAAATTCATTTGGAACCTGAAGAGACTTAGAAATGGCAAAAGCAATTCTGAGCAACAAAGGCAGGGGGCATTACAATCCCTGACTTGAAATTATACTTCATAGCTACTGTGATAAAATCAGCATAGTACTGTCGAAAAACAGACCTGAGGATTAGTGGAATAGATTAGAAGATGCAGACACAACTACAAACACACTAAGACACCTTATCTTTGACAAAGGAGTCAAACATGTTCCGTGGAAGAAAGATAGCCTCTTTAATAAATTGTTACTTCCTTATAATCTTGTTTGGAAATTTTATACTATTGTTTTTATTGTTTTGTTTGTCTTTTCTTTAAAATAAAAAAATGGTGCTGGAAAAACCGGCTCTGTACATGCCAAATACTAAAACTAGACCCATGTCTATCACCATGCACTAAACTTAAGTCAAAATGGATCAAAGATCTAAATATTAAAACAGAAACACTAAATCTACTGGAAGAGAAAGTAGGCAAAAATCTTGAATATATAGGTGTAGGCAGAGACTTCATGAACAAAACCCAAACTGCACAGGAACTACTTCAAAGAAACAACTAGGATCTCATCTTTAAAAAAACTTTTGCACATCAAAAGAAATCACCAACAGAGTGAAAACATGACCCACAGAGTGGGGAAAAATTTTAGCCAAATGTCCTTCAGACAAAGGACTTATATCTAGTACACATAAAGAATTTCTTAAAAAATCAGAACCTCCCCAAATTCAAAGACCCAATCAAAAACTGGGCATCTGAGATGAATGCACACTTCTCAGATGAAAAAATACAAATAGCAAATAAATATATGAAAAAATGTTCAACATCATTGGTCATTTCAGAGATGCAAACTAAAACAACACTGAGATTCCATCTCACCCCAGAAAGAACGACTATCACCAAAAAGTTAACCTCCAACATGCTCGAGGGGCTGTGTGGAGTGTAGACTGGTACAACTATTGAGGAAATCAGTATGAAGATTCCTCAGAAAACTAGGCTTAGAGGTTCCATTTGACCAAACTATTCCCCTCCTGGGTATTTTCCCAAAAGAATTAAAAACATCATACCACAGCAATATATGTGCACCCATGTTTATTGCTATTTGTAGTAGCTAAACCTTGGAAACAACACAAATGCTCATCAACTGAGGAATGGATTTTAAAAACATGGTATTTTATGCAATGGAGTACTACTCAGCTATAAAGAAGGATAAACTTGAGACTTTTGTAGGTAAATGAATGCAACTTGAAAGATTTACTTATTTATTTATTTATCTATCTATCTATCTATTTATTTATTGGTACCAAGAATCAAACTCAAGACCTTGAGCTTCCCAGGCAAGCACTGTGCCTGCTGAGCTATACCCCAGCCCTGGATGCAACTTGAGACCATACTCATAAGTGAAATAAATCAGACTAGCATGTGTAAACATTGTATTGTCTCGCTAATGTAAGAAACTGAAAGAATAAATAAGGTCCAAAATACATAACAGGAATTGGGAAATTGGAAGAAACTATTCAAAAGGAAAGAGAGAAACTGGGATGGGGAAAGGAGAAAAGGAAAGGAAAAGAAAAAATATATATATGACAGTTAAGATAGTTATACTACTAATTTCTATTAGTTCAGTGGAAAGGAAGGTTTGTGATTATATTGTTTGATCAATTTTTCATGCCTATATCTTGTAATGTGAAGATAACAATATTCAATGTATTAGCCATTGTTACTCTCCTACTATCTTGTTTTGAAAGTTTGTATCATTGTTTTCATTTTTATATTTTACTTTAAAGTAAAAGAAAGAAAATATGAGGACAACGAGATCAGGAATAACTTAAAGGCTACTTTAGTCTCAATAATCAAAATGTCTCTGAGAAGATATTTAGATTTCTAAATTATAAGCATTTCTGAGTGAGTCAACTATCCAGATATAATAATTCAGCATTTTAAATATAAGGAAACTACAATTTATACCAAGGAATATTACCAATGGAAGGTTATAGGTTCTACTGGAGAACATTATAACACTTAATCATGTAGAACTAAATATTAAAAATACTTCCCTTTTCTGATGTAGTTTTTCTATTTTCAAATACTATGCATATGAAAGAAAATCAGGTGAGTGTATATAACATTCATGAAATGGCAGTACTACCGAGATGAAGAAAACATCAACGTTTCTCAGGGTTTGGGAAGTGAGGGGAGCAGGAAGTGGTTGTCACACAAGGGATCTATCATGCACACATGCACACACATGTGACTACAAAACTCTTGAAATCTGAATGAGTGGATTATATTTATATCAACCTCCTGGCTGTGACACTGTACTGCAGTTATATAAGATACTACTACGAGAGAAAATTGGGTAAGGAATCCCATCACTGTTTTTTACAACTGCATGAAACTCTACAGTGTAAAAGAAAAATAGTGAAAATCACATACTTATCCCAATGTTGGGGGGAAAGGCTGCTTTCAACAGACATCATGCACTAATCTATTTGGTTTAAGAACTAATCCCAGACCCAAGAGCAGTGGCCCATGCACTCTGGGAGACTCAAGCAGGAGAATCACAAGTTCAAGCCCATCCTGAGCAATTTAGTGACTTAGCAGGACCCTATCTCAAAATAAAAAATAAAAAGAGGGGCTGGGGATTTAGCTCAGCGGCAAAAGCGCCTGCCTGGCAAGCGCAAGGTCGTGAGTTCGGTTCCCGATACCGGAGAAAAACCAAAAAAAAAAAAAAATTAAATTAAATTTAAAAAAAATAAAAATAAAATAAAAAGAATTAGGCTTGGTAAAAAAGAATAAAATAAGATTCTGAGGCTTATCAAGAGAAAACTAGGTAATTTATATTTTTATATGAGACATGTGTAATCCCAATCTTAATGGTAAATATACTTCTAACCTTCATCATTTTATAGGACTAGGACTCAAAAAATAAATTTATACTGTTGAAAGGAAGCAAGTCAAGTGTACTAATACAGGGGCTGGGGATTTAGCTCAGCAGCATAGCGCCTGCCTGGCAAGCACAAGGTCGTGAGTTTGATTCCTGGTACCGGAAAAAAACCCAAAAAACAAACAAACAAACAAAAAAGTGTACTAATACAAGCAATGAAATTTCAGGCTTTTAGTAAGTATTTTACAATTAAACAAAATGTTAATATATTCTTTGAGGAAAAATAACTTTTAAAGTAGAAATTAAATATATTAATTTGAAGTGAAAAATGTCTCCCAAGTCGCAGAATTTAAAAGCCATCACTCCATATTCTTTTTAAAGTATAAAAGAAAAATTATTTGGGATCAAAGCAGAAATCATATAAACCTGCAACCTCCTTTTGTAAAGGGTTGTTATGATATCACTTTGAAAAATTTATGAGAAGCAGTCAAATTAGAATGTACCATGCAGTACAATTTTAGGTAAATAATCAAAACTTTCATACAAATCACTATAGTTCTTTCCTACTTCTTGATTAATAATAAATGACCAAGAGCTAACAACAGACTAATACAGCATTAACTAAAACTACTTAATCAGAGCAACTCAGAGATGTCTAACCCCATGGGCAGAATAATATTCAGACCCCACTCCTTCCACACTATTGAACATTCAGTGTTCCTAAACATGCTAGTTATCCTCTGAGCTCTGGTCTTCTGAGCTTTAAAATGAGAATCATGATACTTGGCAACTAATACACAGTGATGGTGAAGTGCAATGTAAAATACTACATCTATGCTACCACAACCAAATAGATTGCAGCAGTTCCTGCTCAAGCAAGCTTTTCACAGCACCAAAATGAACTCTCAAGTCTTGTTACTCTCCATTTTATTTCCCAATACCTATTAAGAATATCATCAGAAGCTGAATCATTACTAACATGTTTTTAAAAACTAATGACTGAGACACACGGTAGCTTTGTAATAACAGTTGGTTTGGTGGTATTTTTATACATGAATTAATTTGATGTCAGATAAGACATAAATATAAGTATTCCATAAGAATACCCCTGCCTAGTGACACTATGTATTGTCTCTAATGTTCTTTTAAATTATTATTTTCTTATTCCCTTTAGTGATTTGATCAATTTTCTATTCTTACATCTGGTAATCTGAGCAACTTCCTTGAAGATAACAGTATGTAATATAACAACCACTGTTAATCTCAATCATTTGGTTTGAAACCCTGTATCATTTTTAATGTCCTTCCTTTGTGTGTTTGTATTTTGCTATTGTTCTTTTTTTTTTTTTGTACTATTTCCTTTAAAATAAAAAAAATCTAAAAGAATACCACAACCCATAAAGGAATGAAACTGAAATAAGCTATTTGTATGACAAAACCCTAGAAATATGTGCTCATTTATTTTGTTTCCTCCTCCTCCAGCAAAGAGTACACAACACACACACACAAAGTGAAAGGTAACAGTGCAGAAAGACAAAGCAAGACAGGGAAGGACAGAACCTTTATAGGCCCAAATGCTGAAAACAAGTTTCTGCTGTAACCTCAGAGCCAAAATCAGTAAGTAATGAGAAATTGTGGCAAATAAGTGAAGTTCTAGGACACTGATGGCCAAATGTTACACAAATCAAAGTAGCAAATCACTTCACTCTTCTAAGCCAAACACCACAGCTCACAAACTACTGGGAGTTTTATGCATTAATTAGATAACCCTGGTCTGATCTGACTTTCTGAGGTATGTAGTTAGCAGAGGTCACAGCTCAGAGGTAAAACAGAGACTTTGAGACAGCAGAAAATTTGGAAGAATAGGAGCCCTTAAACATGCCTAGAATCCAGCTACTCAGAAAACTGAAGCAGAATGATTAAGAGTTCAAGGCTGTCCTGGGAAGCTTCATGAGACCCTGTCTGAAAAAAAAAGTCTAGTAAAGACGTAATAGAGCATTCTAGTAGCTAATATGGTAGTACCCTTTCATTAACTATATTCCAAATATAATACAAATAAATAAAGGTGCTGCATTTCTGGAAAAAAAGCTTTTTAAATCATTAGTAAAGTGACTTAACCTGCATTCTAGAGTTCACTTACTTTAGATTCTAGAAGTACAGTAATTACTAAGAAAATAGCCAGAAAAAAAAACCAAAGATATTTTAAGAAGGCATCATTAATAAACTAGAATGTTACAAGAGCAAATCAAACTCCATCTTAACTCAAATTCTAAAACCCTACATGACTTTTGACAAATTTCACTGATAAGCTAACAGCAGGATAATTCTAGATATTTTTATTGATTCTTCCTTCTCACCTTCCCTGTGCTTATTTATCTGGGCATATATTATTTTTCTACAGTACATAAGCATGTTTTTTAAAGATTTGGAACCACTCTTGGATGTAGTGATTGCCCACTCAATAGCACAGAAAAATATAAAATACTGTGCACTATTAACATTTACCTTCATATTTACTTTATGTTCTACCATTACAGAAGCTATGAGGATGTACATATATATATATCCTTGCAATCCATTCCATCTTATAGCTCTGTGGCACTTTATAAAAAAAGTTTACTCTAGTTTTCTTAATTTCACATATAAATACTAAAAATTCCTTTTTCCCCATTTTCTAGATAAACTCTATGGCAGAACAATTATAGAACAATTGTAGCCATTTTTATATGCTACCTTTGTTAAGCAAAAATTGTATGTTAATTCTACTAAAGGTCAAATGCATCAGTACCTCTCCAGGGAAGTTCTTCCATGCAGTAACGAGTCATTTTTCTTTAGGAATAAAAGTTTCAGTCTGCTGAGTAAATGTCTGCTCATATGCGGACATGTCTCACTCTGACTCAGTCAACTATGCCCTAGCCTTCTTTTTCTCATTTTTGAAAACTATAGGCTCTTACATATATATGATTACAGTGCCTGATATGGAGCCCTGCTAGTAGAAAAACATTCACATATTTATGATTTATTGCACATCTGTGCTTAGAATAAAAACTTCCATATTAGTAAGAAAATACAACTCTTCCTGCAGTGAATTTCACCATGTGCACAGCAATTCTCTAGTTTCTTGTTTAGCATATACAGTGAACTTACATATATACAGTTATTTGTTATAATATTGTTTGTAATAGCAAAATATTGGAAAACATTCAAATGTCCCTCAATAGGGGACAGTTTAATAGATTGTGATACATCTACACAGTCGAATACTATGAAACAATTAAAAAATGAATAGGCTTTTATTTAACTAGAACAATCTCCAATATATTTTTAGGTTGGGAAATTAAAATACAAAGCAGTACATATAGTATTCTACTGTTTATGTAAAACAGGTAAATTTTATTTACATACAATATACTGCAAGTATATAAGTCTGTTTTACATATTTAATTTATATACACACATAAAGAACATCTCTGAAAGGAATTATAATTTATCTCTAGGTAAGGGAAATGGATGTTGAGAAAACAAAAGAAAAACTTTCTCACTATATACTCTTCTAATTTTAAATTTTACATTAAGTGCAGTTACTATCTATTCAAAACATAAACTTTAAAACAATTGATAAGGGGCTGGGGATTTAGCTCAGCGGCAAAAGCGCCTTCCTGGCAAGCGCAAGGTCGTGAGTTCGGTTCCCGGTACTGGAGAAAAACCAAAAAAAAATAATAATAATAAAAAAATAAAACAATTGATAAGCTAACAGTTACATACAAATGTTCAATGGATAAGATCTGGGTTTAAGTCCTAGCTCTGCCATTTACTACTATTTAATCTTATGTAAATTCTCCAACCTCTAGGTTCTTTATCTGCAGAATGGAGGTAATAACAGGTACTGTGGAAAATTAATCAAATCAAGTATATAAAACAATTAATACACTGCCCAGAAATAAGTTACTTAATACTGTCTTTTATATAGTGCTGCAGACTTAAAAGTCACAAAATTATGTCCGTCACCAATTCCTTTTTCTCATTGCTTTTACTTACTTATTTTTACTAGTAACTTTGCTAATTCTTCCAAAAATGTGGGGTATTCAGCTATTTCTGACAATTTTATAACCTCTGGAGATTGGCTAGACACCAAAGAATCAGCTCTCTTCTCCATTAGGCTGCAAACTTTTTCACCCCAGGACTGAACACATGACAGGTGCTTTATTAAATATTTGTCAACTAAATAACTGAATATCATAAAGATGTCTTCAAAAGATTTACAAATATTTTGCAAACAACATTAAGTATAAGAATTTTAAAACTGAAAGCAAACCAAGTAAATAGTGTAAGTAAGGAGTTGAAACCTTTAGGAAGACACTCAATATGACACAGAATCCAATCACTATGAAGATCCAGCAGTCAGGGTAGAATAGTTCAGAAATGGCCAAATAAACATCTCCAATGAATAGGCAGAACCAGTTAATGATAATAGAGAGGTAAATCATGAGTAGTACTACACCTACAGCTAAACCTCTGAGAGCAAGCAAACAGAATCAATCATAGCACAACTTTTAAAGATATGAAATGCATACCTCAGTCTCATGGCCAACTATAAGTTCTAAACATATTGAAATAAAAAAGCAATGCCTGAAATTCATGCACACTGAGCCACATTGATGAGTATAAAAAATTATACTCAATTATATCTCTATCTTAACAATAAATTTTCAATTTTCTTCTTTCCCCTCGCATATACAGAAATGTTTCTGCAGCTTCCATACTCTGTAGCACTTTATACATATCTCTGATACAATATTTATCATACCCTATCATAATTACTTATGTACAAATCCTCTACTAGGCTCTCATGAAGATAGAGTTGGAGTCATTAATCACCATTTTAATTTGAGGGCTATCACTGTGTGTAACAGGTATCCAGCGTTTGTGGAAAAGAGAAAAGGAGGGAGGAAAGAAAAGAAAAGAAGACTAAAAATTATCTAATTGTATAAATAAAGCAAAAATTATCAGGTAAAGTAGTATAGAACTCTCACAGACATATGGAAAAGAAGCCCCCTAAAAGTTAAATCAACATTCAGATATTTCAGTAAATTTTATATTAATAAGAATTAGTAACAGATAATGACTACCCAGCCTCATCCCCCTGGTTACTCTACAAATAAGCTTATAAGGCAAGGACTTCTATAATTTTTTATACATTCTGTATAGAGGCATAGAGGCAATTAAAAGGACGGGGGTATAAACGAGAAAAGAAATGAACTTTCCCTGTCCCAGCTAGATGTGTAGAAAACCTAAATACTTCAAAAATACTCCCTTCATGACCAAAATTATTAATATTTTGAAAAAGATACATGCAGTTGTTTTACTGTTAGGGGGAAAAAATAAAATGTTGGCTATTCTCAACAAAAAACCTTTGCCACACTTTTCCTTTACAAAGTGACTCTAAAATTTTCAGACAAATAACTTCATATTTGGAAAAAAGCTGTCTTGACATTAAAATCACTATTTCCATTACACAATATTCAGGCTAGAGTTCGAAGAAAAGATTGGAAGATTTGCTTATAGCAAAAACAGAAAATCTGTTCGTTCTCCAAGACTGCCAAAGATTTATCTCACTTTCCAGTGAGTTTAAAGTTATTCCCCATATTCTCCAATACCAATAGCCAGGGCTGCAAAGGAGTCCATGGAACAGGATATAATCCATCAAAATCATAAATGCTTTGAGCTCCTTATATGAAAAATATTTAAGAATTCTAAAGGTCCTGTAAAACTGTATCTTTGTCAAAGAGGAAATTCTCCCAATATAACTGTCTTTTTCCCACTGCCATACCAAAGCTCACCCACACTGAGCTCAGGTTCATCCCAGAAAACAGATTTCTCCATTGACTTAGAAAAGAGATCAAACACTTAGAGCCTTGCCACTTCAGAGGAAAATCTTTCCTGAAAGAGAACTCTATCCCTGAAGGATGGGTCCACATTAAAGAGAAGATACAAAACTATTCCTATTTTATTAACTTACTGGCTTAATAACTTGCACCAGTTTAAAGCATTTCATCTATAATGAGCAAACTGTTTGAAAGCTAAGTGCACTAAATCTTTCACGGGACCTGTAAGTATTTTTTGAACTCTTAGCGGTTTGCACTTAATGCTTTATTGTAAAATCAGATTTAATCATTTCATATAACTAGTAGCTCTTCAGAAAGATGGATTTCATTGACCTCTACATCCATTATCCCTGATCAGAATGGCAATGAATTGTGATGCCATTTAAACCACTGATACAGCACTCTACAATCCAATTAGTAGGTGACTCTGAGAACACAATTTTCCAAAATGACTATATTGCTCCCACTTCCTACTCTTAAATATCTAAGACACTAATTGAATGTCCATACTATTTTATTTATAGATCTTTCTCAAATAATTTCCCAATAAAACCACCAGTTTTCAATTCCTACTTCCCACAAAAGCTCTTTGTTGGTTCTATTTTGCAGACTTCACAGAGCTGTATATTTAAAAATCAATCAATAAAATAAAAATCATTTTTATGATACTCAGATCTCTACAACATATAGTAACTAGATATTAGTTCATAATACTTGAAACAGAAAACTGAAAAAGTATAACTCAATTATGTAAAAAATGTATATGTTTGTATATATGCACTTTGTGAATTACCTAAAAAAAATATTTAACATTAGTTTTCACCTACGACTTCATACCTTTGTGGACAACAGTATTAGGAATACAAACCAATCATATAAATCACTAAAGCAAAACTTATAGTGGAGAAAAAACCACATTATAGGATCATTAGTGGAGAGGCAAACACAGAGTCCAGAAATTGAAAAGAATATCTGACCACAGAATATCTACAGCATAGAATTTCTTTCCCAAAAGGGCAAATGGATGCTAACATGGACATTGTTTAAAGTTTTCCATTGAGAAGCAAGCCATTCCTTACCAAGAAGTTCACTTTACTGGACACCAATGACAGATTGTCTCTCCTCTTCCTGAACCAAAAGTATATCTTGTAAATCTCCCTGTAGGCCATGCCTACTTGTGTCCTTACAGATATGCCTAGTCCTTCTTTAACAGGCCTTAGCCTTCCAGATAAGAAAATGAATATATGTCCCTTGGTCATATTTGCTAAAGGCTACCCATCTTTTCTGCATCTACAACACCATCAGCTTTCCTTGTTTGTGACAGGGTCTCACATATAGTTCAGGCTGGTCTTGAACTTACCATATTGCCCAGACTGGCCTCAAACTTGTGGTGATCTTCCTCCCTCACATTCCTAAGTGCTAGAATCACAGGTGTGCACCACTACACTTGACAAAGAAGCAAGTATGTGAGAAAGGACCAAACTCAAGACCCCTCTGCTTCCTAGGGAGCATGTCTTGATGTGTACTGTGGAAATGGCCAGAAGAACAATATATGTAAATCGATATTATGATGAAATCAGACCTATAGCACATCGCTATAATCCCAGCTCTCTGAGAACCTGAGGAAGAAGGACCACAAGTTCAAGTCTAGCATGGGCAGCTTAGCAACTCAGCAAGCCTCTATCTCAAGAAATTTTTTAAGTTTCTTTAAAAAATTTGTTTAGGTGTTAAGAATGTAGTTCAGTGCAGAGGTGTTGGTTCAATCCCCAATGTCACAAAAAAGACAGTAAGAAAAATGAGAGGAGGGCAATAGAACATAGACAACATCATCAAGCTATTCATTCTGAAAGAAGTTAATGACCTATATGCTAGTTCACAACCTAAATTATCTGAAGTAATGGTAATGCTAATATAATATGACCAAAACTCTAAATTTGTGATAAGTATAGTTATATAAAGAGTAGTCATATCCTTTAAAATAAGTTGCTTATAATCTCATCTAAAGAATCAAATGAAAGGGCTGGGGATTTAGCTCAGCGGCCAAAAGCGCCTGCCTGGCAAGCGCAAGGTCGTGAGCTCGGTTCCCGGTACCGGAGAAAAACCAAAAAAAAAACAAAAACAAAGAAACCAAAGAATCAAATGAAATAAAAAATACTAGATGTAATTAAGACTTTAGTTTCCCTGGAAATTATAGCAATGAAACAGTTTAAGCATTCTAAGAATAAAACATTTGATGCAATTTAGGGAATCCTATTAAAAAAAATAGTCTGTAAAACAGAGATAATATGGGACTAAGGAATGGCTTATTAATAACTCATTCAATTCTGAGTATAATAAATACAGCTATTATAATTTCAATTCATTGGTGGCTGAACTCAAAAAGTTAAAATGCTGCCACTCAATCTGCCTCAAGAATCCAGATCTAATCAGTATAGTCACTGCCTGTTACACTGTTTGAATTACAGAATTATTTGAGGCCAAAAAGAATTTAGATGTGGGGGGAGCTAGTAAGTGGCAGAGCCAGAACTTGAGTCCAAAATTTGGAACTTTATACTATACTTTAACAAGCCCTTCAAACATTTGAAAACGGCTGCCTTACCCTCCCTTCCCACTCTAACCAATCTTCTTTTCAGACAGATACCTTCAATGATTTCAATGATTCAATGGAGGGAGGATTCCAGAACAAGGTCCTGCATAAGTGACCTCAGAAACTTCAGACATGTTCTTTCATGTCCCAAGGGCCAGTTTGTGCTGTGTCTTGAGGGGAGAAATAATTGGATACATGAAGGCTAGCTTTCCCCCAAGAAGATCAGAGGGAGGAGCTATTAATTAAAACTAAAATGAAAAGCTTTCGGGCTTCAAAGGATACTACCAAAAAAGCAAAAAAAAAAAAAAAAAAAAAATCTACAGCACAGGAGAAAATATTTGCAAATCAAATATCTGAAAAAAGCCTAAAATAGAAGTCTTCCTAGTTAGAACTTAAATAAAAAATAGATAATGGATTTGAAGAAATATATCAAATGATATGCAAATGGCTTCACAAAACCGTATCACATTAAAAGAGATGCTACACATCACCCCTCATCAGGATTTTTTTTTTTTTTGGTAGTGCTGGTGATCAAACTCAGAGCCTTGTACATGTTAGGCAAGGCCTCTGTCCCCAAACTTCACCCCCAGCCCATAATCAGGAAGATGTAAATCACAACCACAGACACCACTTCACTCTAACTAGAATAGCTAGTCAAAATGGTAAGCAATAACGGTTTTAGTAAGGATGTAGAGAAATGGGAAGCCTTATACATTGTTGCCAGGAATATAAAAAGGCACAATCATTTTGGAAGAGTTAGGCAGTTTCTTCAAAAGTTAAACATACAGTTATCACATGACCAGCAACTTCACTCCTAGGGATAGTATGCACCCAAGAGAAGGGAAAATATATGTTCACATAAAAACTCGAGCAAAGATATTCATACTATCAAAAAAGGAAACAACTCAAGTGACCATCCACTGATGAATGGATAAATAAAATGTGGTATAGCTACAGAATTAAATTTTATGTGGCTATAAAGAATGAAGTACTATAACATACTACAACAGAAATGAACCTTGAAAACATCATGCTAAATTAAATCAGCCAGACACAAACAGCCATATATTATATGATTCCATTTATATGAATTTCCAATAAAAGACGAATACACAAAGGGACAAAGTACATTCATGTTTGCCAGAGATTAAGGGAAGGGGAGAACAAAGAATAACTGCTAGTGGGTATGGAGTTTCTTTCTATGGTGATAAAAATGTTGTAGGGCTGGGAGTGTAGCTCAGGGGTAAAGGATTTATCTAGCATGCACCAGTCCCTGGGAGAGAGTGAGAGCGAGAGAGAGGAAAAAGAAAAAGGAGGAGGAGGGTAAGAGGAGCAGGGAAGGAAAGGAAAAGAAATAAAAACAGAAAATAAAAAGAAAGGGAGGGAGGTAAAAACAGGAGAGAGAAAAAAGAGGAAGGAAGGAATGAAGGAAGAGGAAGGAAGGAATGAAGGAAGAGGAAGGAAGGAATGAAGAAAGAGGAAGGAAGGAAGGAAGGAAGGAAGGAAGGAAGGAAGGAAGGAAGAGGAAGGAAGGAAAGAAGGAAGGAAGGAAGGAAGAAAGAAAGGAGGGAAGGAAGGAAGGAAGGAAAGAAGAAAGAAAGGAGGGAAGGAAGGAAGGAAGGAAAGAAGAAAGGAAGGAGGGAAGGAAGGAAGGAAGGAAAGAAGAAAGAAAGGAAGGAAGGAAGGAAGGAAGGAAGGAAGGAAGGAAGGAAGGAATGGAGGGATAGAGAGGAGAAAAAGATAAAAGAGAAAGGAAAAGAATGAAAATGGAAGAGAGGAAAAGAAAAGAGAAATGGAGAAAGAAACAGAAAAAGAAAGAGAGAGAGAGAAACAGAAAAAAAGGAAGTGAAGGAAAAAAAATGTTCTAAAATCAGATAAGAGAGCTGGGCATGGTGGCATGTTTCTGTGGTCCTAGCAACACAGGAAGCTGAGGCAAAAGGATTACTTGAGACCATGAGTTTGAGAACAGCCTGGGCAGCATAGTAAGATCATCTCAAATTTAAAAAGTATTCCCACCCTATTCATTCAAAAAAGGAAGGAGTTGGGACATAGTTCAACAGGTTAAGCACCTGCCAGGCAAGCTCAAGGTCCTGAGTTTGAGTCCCAGTACCAAAAAAAAAAGGAAGAAGAAGAAAAGGGAGAAGAGAAAGTTAACTTGAAAATTATTATTGGGCACTAGTGTTTACTTTCATAAATATCAAATTTTATTTTCATAAACTAAACACTAAAACTTTAAAAAGACTGAAAGGAAAGCTAATTGGACTTCCACAAAAAATATCAAAAGAAAATTATTTGCCTTCTTCCCCAAGTCTCAGCTAGTTAGGAACTGAATTTCCTAAAACAGATGTAAGAGTCCCTATGCTAGATTTACTAACAGCCAACAAACTTGAGAGCATTCATGTAATGTAAGAATCTGAGGCTCAGATATGCTGCCTTGGGTAAATGGTGAACGGATTCTCCCCACGAAGCTCTTTCACTGTAGAGAGAGGACTACATACACTATGATACCTACAAATCAATTACCAACACCTCAGCCTCAGAGACAAGGTGAACAATCTCCAATTTTAGTATATATGCTGCCGAAGAGAGCACAAGATGAACAATCTCTGTAAGGCTTTTTTACATGTGGATCCAAACAGTTTCCAAATCATGTCAAAAATACTGAGTCACAAGCAAACTTTAGACATACAATGTGAAAAGGAAGATGTGATACAATATCTATAGCGGTAACTGGCACATTATAGGCACTCTAAATATTTGTTGAATAAACATTTAGATAGTTAATATTGCTAACTAAAGAGTTAACATTATTTACTAGGTTTAGATTTAAAAATAAGGCAATTGGAGCAAGGTGTAGTGGTGCATGCCAGTAATTCCAGCACTCTAGGAGACTGAAGCAAGAGGACTGCATGTTCAAGCCCAGCCTGGGCACATTAATGACTTATCGAGACTAAAATAAAAGAGATACAGGTATATAGCTCAATGTGAAAGCCCTGGGTTTACAATTGGTAACAGGGATTTATTTTTTAGGTTTTTTGTGGGGTGGAGGATTGAACTCAGAGGTCTTCTACCACTGAGCTACATCCCCAGCCCTTCTTATATATTATTTTTCTGAGACAGCCTCTTACTAAATTGTTCAGGCTGGCCTCAAACCTGTGATCCCCCTGCCTCAGTCTTCTGAGGAGCTGAGATTACAAGTGTGTACTACCACATCTGGCTTGTTAACACTATTTTTAAAATCAAATTTTCAAATCAACCTATCTTCATCAGTAGAAAATTTGTGTTTTCTTTGTTCCTGGTGTAACATCACATCCTGATTGATATGCACACTGACATTAGTAGCTATTAAGAAAGATAATTTTATATAGTCCATTATAGGTAGAAAAGGTATTTTAATTAATTATTAAAGTCACTTCCCCTCACCTTACAAACCTTTCTTCAGTAAAACAATTTCAGGTCAATAAAACTGCAGGAACTTGTGAGGTAATTAGTTTCTCATGCACTCTATAATTTATTTTAGTTAATAAACCAGGAGTGGATATATTAATATAATTTAACAGTTAGTTGCCCATTCTTCACATTCTAGAGCCCTAAGACAGATCCAAGCAAAACACAATTAGCCTCACTAATACATACTGGAGTTCAGCAGAAAGAAAACCACATTTTAAAGCATACCAATTTATCAATGCCAACAAAGGCAGCAATTAATTTCACGTCATATTTTCCACTTTTAAGCCTTTATTACAACCAGGGAAATTATGTCTCAATATCTAGCAACTATGGGTGTCTGAAATACTATATAGGATCATCAGGTGGATAAGAGTAGAAAATATCTCAAGGCCACATCTTCTTTTTGAGAAGACACTTCCCAAAGTCCTTGTAAGGATAAGATTCAGCAGGTTCACAATATAAGGCAGACACCATCAGAAAAAGCCTTTCTCAGTCTCCCCTACATCAGCATAAGCTCCTTTCTTCTGTCTTCAAGGAGCACAAAGATGCCATAAGTATCACCCTTTTTATAATCATCTTTTAGAGTTTTCAGTAGAAATCACATTAATTTAACATACTGTCATTACCACTTCATTTGCTGTATCACAAAATAACATTTGTAGAGAAAATGTAGATAGTGTCTGTATGCAAAGGATTTTCTAAATACAAAAGCAATGAATCATAAAGGAAAAGGTTAAACCTCAAATTGTTTGTCTATAAATCAAAATCCATCTCATGGTTGGGGTGTAGCTCAGTGGGAGAAAACACAGCACAAGGCTCTAAGTTCAGACCCCAACACCACCAAAAGTATTCAGTAAATCAATAAAACAAAACAAAAAAGCCATCATAAATTAAATGAAAAGGGAAAAGCCCCATAGGACAAGCAAAAGGTTAATATTTTTACTGTATCAGGGGTTACCAAGACAGCATCTCCAGCACTGCCCCTATAGAAGAATCTGCAAACACCCACAGAAAGGTTACTTTCCAGTCTCAGCTTTGCACCTCTCACTGTTGTATGTTTTCGTCCTTTGCCCCCTGCCTGTTTGTTCTCTCTTTCCCAAGCCCTGAGTGACTGAAAGTTCAGGTAAACAGGCAGTCAGTCTTTTCTAGATCTCAAATTTTCTCCAAGACCCAGCCTCTGAACGTGCAGTCCCTTGCCTATGTGGTATCCTACAGGCAAGTAATAACCTGCCCCAGGCTCCAGGGATACCTTCTCGAACTGATCCCAGCCAAAGCCCAGCACACTGGCTCCTGCTTAGGCTAGGAAAACAAAAATCAAACGACTAATTACTGATGTGAAAAAACAAAACAAAAAAAAAAAAAACAGGATACTGAGTGGGTACAGGGGAGCAGTTACATAGGAGAAATAATTTCTAATGTCCTAGCAGAGAGGAGTTTTGAACATCCCAAAAATAAAGAAATGGTGTATATCCTAGGTGTAAATATAACAATTGCTCTTATCTAATCATTATACATGTATTTAAATAACTATGGGTCAATTAAAAGTAAAAATATTTTTAAAACAGTCCAATAGAAAAACCATCAGAACTTATACAGAAAATTCACAGAAGATAAATACCAATAAATAGAGTTTGATGCTTAAACACACGAATGATGGGTGTGAGTTAAAATAAGGAAATATCATTTTTATCTGTGAAGTCAACAGTTTAAAAAATAATGCCAACATGGGTACAAAATTAATAATGGATTGTAAACTGTATAGTCTTTCTGAAGAGCAGCATGGTAATATAGTTCAAGAACATTCACAGCATGCCTGTCCTTTGATTCTGTAATTTCATTTTTAGGGATTGATTTTAAATAATTAAAACTGTAATGTAAAACTTTTAAGTATAAAGACATTCATCATTACATTTGGTACTTGAAGAATAAATATCCAATAATAAGTATACAGCAGATAAATTATTTCATCCATAGCATTAATTATCATGGAGTTAATAAGAATGATATGAGACCTGACTCCTACAAAAATCCTAAGGACCAGTCAGTGGTCTAAGACAGTGGTCGCAAACCTATGGCATGCATGCTGCAGCTGGCTGTTTGTGTAGTACTGAAAGTTCTAAAAGGTTTGCCATCATTGTTCTAAGAGGTGCACATTTACTAACTCCTTTAATCTCTTCAAACAACTCGACATGGAACCTACAAAGTAGACAAGTGCTAGCACCATGTCTATCTTACACATATGAGATCTGAGGCATACAGAAGGTAAGTGATTAGCTCAAGGATACATTAAGACAGATTCTAACATCCTCAGCTGAAATTCAAAACTCCAAAAAGCTGTGAAAACAAAATATTTTCATAAATTTGTTTCAAAATCATTTGCTAGCAAACCCTGGCCTAAACTGTTGGCAAATGGTATATATTGTCTTTATCCTACTTTGAATGGATTCACTTTATAAAGAAACACTAATGTATTTAATGACATATTGAACATAACCAGACTCCACTAGCAGCATAGTATCTATACTATGTTCTTTCTATTAGCTGAAAAATTAACAAGCCCCACAAGCTTCAGCTAAGGAATTGAGGTGGAGCTAGCATTCAAATCTGAGTCATCTGTCTGGCTCTAGAGTCTGTGCTCCTAACCACTACCTGATATTTTCACACTGTTTAATGACATGAGACAATGCTTGTAATCCAAATATTCAAGTACTTACTAACTACATACTATTCACCAGACTCATGGACAAATTTTAAATTGCAATTGTGACAAATACCACAAAGGAGGGATAACTGTCAGAAGAGTCTATTATAGCAAGGTTTGTCCTAGACAAACTAGTCAGAGGCAGTCCTCCTGGGAAAATACTTGACCCAAGATATGAAGGATAAGGAGTTACCAAAGAGATGAGGAAAGAACAAACCCAGCAAGTAGAAAAGCATGGGCAAAGTCCCTTTTGTAGGAGGAAAAATGGTGCAAAAAGACTACAAAAGAGCCAGTGTAAACAATGCCCAGCTTGCCTGGTTAAGACTTTTGTCCCAATATAAGCAATAGTATTCACTTTTACTACTAAAAATATCTTGTTTTGAATGATAAAGTATATGGTCATTGAACTTTTAGGTGACAAATTAGGTGACTAATTAGACACAACTAAAACCTGTTCCTGGGCTTTGTCATTTGATCTGTCAATGCTTCTATGGAAACAAACACCCTAACTTACCCCTTTATTCTAGGAATAATGAGAAGCTATGATGGGTTTTAATCCAAGTAGAAGGGTTAATAGCATATCCAAAGTTTTAAAAACTCCTGCTGCAGAGCAACAAATGGGTGGGAATATTTAAAGGATAAGAAGAATACCTTTAGGCCAGTTAGGAAGCTACAATATGAAACTGAGCAAGAAATAATGATTGCTTGTTTGAGGATGACAGAGGTAGAAAAATAAATGCCTGGATTTGATATTTGGTGTAAAAGCAAAATGAGCACAAATTGGTGATTATTTGGATACAAAGGAAGAGTGGTAGGTACCAAGGATGAGGCCGAGATTTCTTCTTTGCAACCTGGATAGAAGGAGGTAAGATTCACAGAATTATAAACACTACAGACTTTCATGGGCTAAAACTGTAAATGTGTGTTATATCTGCATATCAGTCCCATTTTGAAGGTATGAGCATGAAGAACGAATTCAGGAAAGCTTTAGGTCCAAAACCTGTTGATGGTTCTTTACATTCAGTGAGTGTTCCACCTATGCATAGCCTCCAATATCCTGGTTGGCCACTAGAGTTGTTAAGTGATCAAACAAAAGGTCCTCCTCAGCTGGTGCTGTGAGGCCAGAAGTATCTTAACACATTTAGCATGCAACTGTCCCCTACAACTAACTCTCAAGTGCTTTACATTTACCGTTCATAAAAAATTTCACATAGAGGCTCAATGAAGCCCTCAGTGTGGTCCGCAATTCTAATCTGCATTTAGGAAATGGAGGCAGAGGACTTCACCTAAGTACAAAGCCAGTAGGGGACTAGGTCAGCCTATCTCCTCTTACTCGCATCCACGGTTTGCAAGGGATTTTATTAAGTGCTAGAAGAAACAGTTACCATATAATGGGGTCCTACTACGCGCCAGGAAATTTAAGAAGAAAGGGGGGTGACTTGCAATTTTTGAACTTCTAAGGCTGTGTTACTTTCCCCACACACTTACCCTATGATAAATTCGCTTTCAAGCTTTCAAAAAAGTTCACAAGCATGGGGTGGAGGGGAGACGTGGATGAAGCAGGCGGCCAGGCCCCTCCCCATACAGCAGACGGGAGACAGTGGGGTCCCAACGGCCGGGCCCAGGGAGACCCGAGGAGGGACCCGCGGGCCTCGGCCCGTTTGCTCCGCGCGTTGCCATAGCAACAGCCCCGGCCCGCTCACTGTCTGCGCCGCCCGCGCTCTCCGGAGAGGACCCTGAGCGGCGACCCAAGCGGCCACTCACCCGGGCAGGCAGCGGGCCGAGCTGGTCCCCGAAGGGGCACACACTTCACGCGTGTTGTCGCAGAGCCCGGAACCTGGAGAAACTAACTTTTTGACCGGCCAGCGGCTCCGAGGAGGTGGACGGGGGCCGCGCGGGGACAAAGCGCTGCAGGGGAGAGAAACCCCTTTTCCTGGCTGCGAAGCACAACGGTATCCAAGTGCCCTGGGTGCGGCCCAAGGCGTCCAGACCGGCAGTTCTTTCTAGGGATCAAATTGAAAATCCTGACTGGAGTGCAGACAAGCAGCCATATGTTACAGGAAATAAAGCTTTATAACAATGATATCACTGCAGTGAGGTGATGCCCAGGCCAGTAGTCTCATTTAGGGCCAAAGCCTAGGCGCTCAGCCATTTGGAACCGGGGTTGCAAACCCCGCTCTGCGGTGAGTGCCGAGATGGCCTGAAAAGACAAAAAAGTAGTCAGAGCATCACGCCTCAGGGATACTGTGGTTGTCCCCTCAGAAATCGTGAAGGACTCCTGATGGATCAAATAACACACTTTAGGAACAAGCGTAAGCCACAAACTTCTATGCAACCATATAAATGCATGCGTCCTGCAAAGGAGGCTAAAAATACGGGCTCCGGCTGTATGCTAATATATCTATTGACCTGGAGTAGGAACGGTTTCTGTGGACTGGCTGCTGTGAGGAAGAAATTCAACAGCTGTGAGGAAGAAATTCAACTCTCCTTATAGTAGCCTAATTATTTAAGGCGAGTGTTCTCTAAAATTAATTTGATTGATAGTCAATAACTTGTAGAGCAGATAGATCCATTTTATTGTTTACAAATAGGTGTTCATTTAGTAATTAATTCATCCTGCCCTCTTCATCAAAAACTAAAAATGGCTATGATGGATAATTGGTAACTTCAGTTTTGAACCTTTTTTTCAAGCACAAATAATCTCCACCAATGTCTTACGCTGTAAACATTTGGGATCTCGACCAGACATTGCTTTAGCGAAATACAGTACAGAATTACTGTCTAACAAGGGTCTGCAACAGCCTGAAAATTTTTTTCTCTGCTTCCCCGCATCCTGCCCCCATGGAGAGATGGAATTGCCATTTATCCAACCATGAATGTTAGTGCCACAGTGTCTAAAAGAGAAGATAAGCTCTACCATCTGCTTCATTGAACTGTGAAGTGTATGGATCTGCCTTTAACATGCAGCTATGAAGCCTTTTACATTCAGGGCTCTTTCCAAGAAGTAACTTGCAGTTGTTTTTATTCTGACACCTAACAAAAGTCTGGCTTAGAGAAACTACAGTTATAGAGAATTATATGAGGGACAAGCAGATGACCGGTCCCTCCGCAGTGTGCAGAACCTCGCCACATATCACCTAACCTAATTACATATGAGAGACATCCAAGGAGTTATTTTTGTTTTGCTTTACTTTGTGTTTAAATACAGACCGACAGGCTACACTTCTAGAAATTTGATTAAACAGATTCCACTAAGCCATTTTAAAAGGAGTTCAGGTGATTGAGATACAAGCCAAGTTGAGAACCACTAGAGTAGGGTTTAATCCAGGCTAAGCCAGACCATCAAAAAGCTATGTGTTTGCACCACTTTGTCTTTCCTCTTGCAACGCTGCCTGTACTAAGCCATGTTTTAGCCTTTGTTATGGTTTAAATATAAAGTGTCCTCCAGAGATTCATGTATTGAGGGAAATTTTGATTTCCAGTGCAGCAATGTTCAGAGATGAGACCAAGAAATGTGTCAACCTCATCAGTGAATTAGTCCTTAATGAGCTCATGGTTGAACGGGCTATTAGGAGTTGAGGACAGTTGGAGGAAGTAGGTCATTGGGGTGTGCCTTTGAAAGGTTATATTCTATTCCTGGCCCCTTCCTCTCCGGCTCTTGCTGTACTTCCTGGCTGCCATGCGGTGAACAGTTTTCCTCTACCATGCCCTTCCTCTGTAACACTTCTGCCTTAGAGCCAATTGACTATGCACTGAAACCTCTGAAACAGGACGAAAGTAAGTCTTTCCTCCCTAAAGCCGCATGGCAACAAAAATCTAACTAATACAGCTTTATTCTGTTGGATTATATTAAGATAAGATGTTTGAGGGAAAAAATGCTGCTTTTTAAAAAAATAGTCATGGCACCTCTGCATTTACTAGAGGAATGATTTTAAGAATCCTGTTTATATTCTGTAGCAGAATCCGGCCAGACTATCCAGCCCAGAGTTTTTCAGACTTTATGGACTATCCTCCACCAAAAGAGGAATGTAATTATCATGTGGCATGAACATTATACTAATAAAAAAGAAATATGCTTTACATTGTTACCCACTACCCTTGCACCTATGTATTTAATAACTGAATCAAGTTTTATAAAACTATGTCATATAGAGTTTTTATCTTTTTTTAAAGTTGTTTTCCACCTGTTAAATGGCTTCTTGACCACCAACTGAGTTGCAAGTTGCATTTTTAAAAACAGCAATACAAGCTTATATTTTTTTCTGGAAACTAGCCCTGGGCCCTCAGACAAGGTAACCAGGCCACCTGGCTACAGATAATTGCTCCAACAGTAGGTTACCTGACTCATAGCAAGCCAACAACATCACCCTCACAGGAATTTGGAATTAGGACTGAGAGATTTCAGTCTCTCTCTAGGTAGCTAACATGGAAACATACAGCATCATTAACAGAGTAAATCAGGACCTCTCCATGGACACTGTTTTTAACCATGTGGCCTGGAGAATTGTAGAAAAATGGGCTGCTCAAAAGATGGAAAAGAACAGGAAGGATGAAAAAAATGTACAGAGCGAAGAAAAAATGGCTAAAATAATTCAACTTCCCATCCCTGATCATAGTATGTATTTTCCAAAATAATTTGCATTCCTGCTTTCAAAATCCATTGTAATATTTCCAGATCTTTATAATACAGTGCGCTCTCTTTTGCTTAGCTAGTTCAAGTAGGTGAGTTTCTGTTATTACAACCAAAATAAATCTAACTGTATTGGATTTATATGGTTTTATATATATGTGTGTATATATATATATATATATATTTTTTTTTTTTTTTTTTTTTTAAGGAGAATCGAACTCACAACCTTGTGCTTGCCAGGCAGGCGCTGTGCCACTGAGCTAAATCCCCAGTCCCCTACGGTTATATTTTTTAAATCCCAAAAATTGGTGACTTGAACAATACAAATTTATTATCTTGCAGTTCTGTAAGTCAAAAGCCGAAGCATTCATCTGTTCCTTTGTCTTTTATAGCTTCTATAGGCTTCCCTCAGTCTTTGGCTCAGAGCCCTCTTCCTCTGTCTTCAAAGTCAGAACACGAAATCGTTCCAACTACACTTCGAAATGGCAACTTCCTCTAATGCTAATTGGAAAAGGTTCTGGCTTTAAAGCACCCATGTAGTGATATTAGGCCCACCCCCAAAATATAGGATATTCTCCCCATCTCAAGGTCCTTAACTTGCTCATATCTGTAAAGTGCCTTTTGCGTACAAAGTTAATATATTCACAAGCTCCAGGAATTATACTTTGAGCATCTGCCTATAGGAAGAGAGGCCATCACGCTAATATAATCACTCAATGGCCCATATACGAAGGTCCATACAAGAAAACTTATCTCCAGTCTGATTGTCAGAAAAAGAAATTTTATCCTTGAGAAACTGACATATTTTTTCCCTGTGAAGAAAGCAAACTGTGAGACTGATCAAGCTTTCCTTTATACCAAGGATTCCACAAAAATGGGACTCAGATTTGCAGTTGAACTTTAATAACTTTGTCAAATTCTGGCTTGCACATCTGCATTACAGTTTTCTTCTGTTTTCCCATTTTCCTTCATTCCTGCTTTTATCTTTTTTCACTGTAGTAGCTATTATTATAAGCTGCCTCAAGTATTTGGTACTTGTTTCCTATGCCTATTAAGGCTCTGCCCCCATAGTTCCATAAGACAGACTCCCTCTCATCATTCAAACTTAGCTAACTTACCTTCTCCTCAGAGAACATTTCCCTGTTCTCCTTATCTAAAGAATTCCCACCCTGCCCCAATCTGTCACTTTACCCTGCTTTGGTGATTTGGAGCACTTAACACCATCTAAAACAATTTTATTTGTATCTCTTCTCACCAGAAGTTAAGTGGAAAGACATTAGGGACCTGGTCTCTTTGTTTAGCTTCTTGCCAGTGGCTGGGAGAGAGCCTGACTAGAGGCTATGTATTAAAAATTGTGGCATCAGTAAATGAAAGAATTAATGGAAGAAAGGAAGCAAGGGAGGAAAGAAGGAAGAAAAGGAGCAAGGGAGAGAGGGAGGAAAGGAGGGGAGATTTGTACACTATGCTAAGATATAGGTAGATAGGTAAATAAGTGGATTGATAGACTGAAAATAGACAAATATTCATTTCCAGTGTGCAAATGTCACTAATATTTATACAGGAGAAACAGAAAAACTAAACAAGAAGGTGAAACATACTCATCTCCCTAAAATATATACATAGAAATCCTGAGTTTTCTTAGGGAAACTTTGATGTTATGCCTTAAATTTTTTTTCAAAGTATTCAAGTGGCTCAAGGTAGATAAATATTATGGTTAGTTGCCATAGCTGAAGTCATCAATTCTTATTGAAATAAGGGATTGCAACACCATAACCATTAAAATGACACACTCTAGACACTGCCAAGGAACTCGGTCTATTTCAGGGGTCATTACTATACAATAATCTGGTCTCATTCTATTCCTGTAATTATTAACAGTCACCACTGGCAACAAGTATTGTATGTTGTTTACTTAAACACTCTACGGTAACATCATTGTTACAGTACAATATCAAACTGCTTCATATTTCGGGAAAGGAAGTCAGAATTGAAGTTTGTCAATATAAGAAAACATAAAAGCAATTAGTACAGTTTGTTCCAGGGTTTATTGACATTGTTGGTGAAAATACCAGACTATGGGAGAGGAAGAGGACATCAGTTCCTTAAGTAAAGAAGCAGTTGATTTATACATAAATTAAATTTCATCTGTTAGTCAAGAGATTTTAAAGGGGTATAGCTCAGGTTTTTAACTTGCCTAGCATTGCAAAGGACTTGGGTTCAACTTCCAGCATTGCAGAAAAAAAGAAAAAAAATTAAGAGACTCTGCATGTCACACATACACACACACACACACACACACACACACACACACACTCCCATAAAACGGGCACTTATTTTTGTAAAGTGTATAATGTAAAAAATAATTTTTTCTTAATGAGATTTTTTACTACTGCTATGCTCTAACAATTTATATGTCTTTCTACTTTCCTACCTAAAATAAAACTGTACCTTACCCCATAGCTTTAAAAATGACATAAATATTTGGTAATTAATTCAGTTTCTCTAATTTTGAATATCTTACCCAGCCTCCTTTGCCAGATAAAACTAGTTAGAGTTCAGGTTTGTACACACTCACTTTATGGACTGGAAGACCTGATATTGCAGAGAAGCCAGTGTTCCCTAATTAATCTACAAATTCAATGTAATCCTTATCAAAACTTTAGGTCTCTTTTTTTTTCCTGAAATTGACATTCTGATCCTAAAATTCATACAGAAATGAAAAGAACAGAAAGCAGACAAAACAATCTTACAAAGAAGTATGAAGTTGGAAGATTCACACTTCTCAGTTTCAAAACTTACTAGAAAGCTACAGTAGTAGGACTGGATCATACTGGCATAAAGACAGACTAGGACTGATAGTCAAAAATAGACCCGTACATCTACAGTTAAGGGTGCCAAGAAAATTCAGTGGGGTAAGGAATAGTTTCTTCAACAAATAGTGGTGGGAAAAATGCACATCCATATGTAAAGAACTATATCTGTACTTGCACCTCACACCATATACAAAAGTGAGCTAAAAATGGATACAGTCCTAAATATAAGCTAAAACTATAAAACTCTCAGAGGAAACGTAAGTATAAATCATCATGACCTTGAAATACTCAATAGTTTCCCAGAGATGGCACCTAAAGCAACAGCAACCAAAGGGAAAAATAAATTGGACTTCATCAAAACGAAAACTTTTGTGCTTAGAAGGACACTGTCAAGAAAGCAAAAAAATAACCCACAGAAAATGAGAAAATCTGATAATGACCTAGTACCTAGAATATTTTTTAAAAACTATTAATAGCTCAGCAATATAAAAAGCAGCTCAATTTAAAAATGTGCAAAGAATTTAAATGAATATTTTTCCACAGAAGATATACATGTCAACATCATCAGTTATGAGGGAAATACAAATCAAAACCATAAAGTTACCACTTTACACCCAGTAAGATGATTATAATAACAAAGACAATAAGCATTTGATGAGGATATGGAGAAACTGGAATGCTCATATATTGGTGGTAGTAATATAAGACAGCTGCTTGGAAAATAGTTTCAAATTATCAAATGATTAAAAAGAGCTGTTTTTGCCGGCTGGATATTTGGTAATTAATTTGGTAATTAATTCCTGGATATATACCCAAGGGAATCAAAAACATTTGTCCACACAAATATTTATACATAAATGTTTAGAGTAGCATTATTATTCTACAAAAAAAGAAAGAAGAGAAAAGAAACAACAAAAATGGCGATCAAAGAGTGTATAAACAAAAGATAGACTTTTTTTACAAGGGAAGATTATTTGGCCATTGAAACAAATTGAGGATACATGCTACAATATGGGTGAACCCTAACAATATTATGCTAAATGAAAGAAGTCAGACCCAAAAGACCATATTTTATATGATTATGTTTATGAGAAATGCCCAGAATAAGCAAAACTGTACATATAGAAAACAGACAGTAATCAGAGACATAAAAACAAGGAGATGGGGAGAGATTGCTCACAGGTATGCAGTTTCTCTTTGGCGAATAAAAAAAGATTAGATGGTGGTGACATTTGCACACCTTTGTGAATACAATAAAAGACACTAAATTTTACCCTTTAAGATGGGAATCTCATATTAGTTATATCTCAATAAAAGTTAAAACAAACAGTGCTTATTTCATGGATTCAAAAACTACAGGTAAGAGGCTGGGAATGTAGCTCAGTGGTAAAGTATCTGTTTAGCAAGTATGAAGGCCCTGGGTTCAGTCCTTAGCACCTGAACAAACAAAAAGAAAACTACACTCACTTTCGCTTTTCAAGCTCTTTGAAATTGGGTTACCTCCTATAAGTGAGTACACATTACTATTGCTGTCATCCAACAGCAGCCCTGATATGGTTGTATGAAAGTATTGTTGATACCTTCCTGAAGGACCAAGAAAAATGCATACATCTATGTGTCTCTGTTTTAATAAAATATGAGTCTTTTTAACTCACTTAATAGTACCACCTCTGTGCCAGGCACCTGTTCCAAATGTTTTCTGAACTTTAACTTAATCCTCACAACTCTACGATCTGGGTACTGTTATTATTCCATTTCATAGACAAAAATGTACAATATACTGGGGCGACTTGTCCGTGACCACACAGCTACATAGTACATTAGTGCCATCCAGGCTGGTCCAGAATCTGTGCTTCTAAATCGCTAGTTATCGCGTCTCTTACCTGTTAAGATACTGTGAGTGCAAACCAGTCACTACCTTGAACATCTTTAAGGTTTTCTGATGCAAAGTTAGCCAAGAGATTAACTAAAGCTCATAGCCGGCAATAGTTTAGCAATAAAAACACTATTCATTAAAATTTCCACCTAGGGTTAGCCCTCGCTAAACTTTCCCAGGAGCTAAAGGAGTGGCCCTTGCGCCACCTGTAGGAATGTCTGTACACTGCAGCAAGGCGAATGAACTGTGAACTACTTGTTTGATGCCTGGGAGCTCGGTCAGCTTCATAGAAGAATCTATGGAGAACTGAGTTCTAGTCCTGACACCACCGCTGACTTACGAGGAACCTTGGATATATTCTTTTCAAGATTTCAGAGTATCAAAACCAAGCCCTAGGTACAGGGAACCTCAACAGCAGACTTTAGGGTATCCAGTAAAACAGAAGACTAGATGACAAAATCTAAGTTGCACATTCATTCAGCAAATATTAATTGAACAACTACAGGCACTGTTTAGAATCTAGGTACGATCTCTGCTCTCAGGGAAGCTTTACACCCTATGTGGGGTGATACAGACGATAAACAGGAAATAAAGGAAAAGGATAAATGTGCATAGTACCAAATGCTATGATAACAAACAGGATTATGAGAATGAATGCTCGGGGTCTACTCTAGATTGTGAAAAAGCTCTCTGAGGACAATGTTTGGGCTAACACAAAATGATGACATGGAGCCAATCTCAATCCTGTGAACTTTCTAGTGAGAGAAAAAGCATCAAGGGAGGCTGGGGATTTAGCTCAGCAGCACAGAGCCTGCCTGGCAAGCGCGAGGTCGTGAGTTCGATTCCCGGTACCAGGAAAAAAAAAAAAAAAAAGCATCAAGGATAATTAGGTGTTTGATACTTCCTAGTCCATATTTCTGGTTCTTTAGAGGAATTAGGACAGGGGCAAGAGGTTGCTGTGTGTCCCTGAAGCAAAGAGACATTCTCTGGCATGACATGGAAGGACTCTAGAAGGGATAACAAACTGTCTTTCAAAGGATGAGTTAAAATTTTGAAAAGTAGATTATAGAATAGAGAAGGACCTTCCCTACATGAAAGGGGAGGAATGGGATGCACACAGGAGTCATTGGCTATGGCAAATCTAAAATCCAACTGGGAAAATACTTTGAGATCTTCATAATCTGAGGTAGGAATTATTATTCTCTGATTCTGGTCCCCGGAAGTAGTTCTCTCGCCCAATGTTCTCCTTAGCCCTCACTCGTGTCTTCTAAGAATTTCTAGCATTTCAGTGTGCCAGCTGGTATGGGGATTTATGAATGAACCTTTGGTGGAGGTAGAGTGGTGAGTAGCTTCCTCAACCCATTCTCGGCCATAGATGGTTGGAAGCCCAAGAGCCACTTGAAGTCCCGAACAGTTATTGTTCCTGTTAGTCTAGACTCATCGTTCCTCTGAAAATGAAACACTTAAAAAAAAAATGCATTGTGTTAACATCTACTTGAACAAAAGAAGTATCATGTGCTAAAAGCTGTATCACAATCTGAGAACTAGTTCTCAAGCCTCTCTTTCCCCTTTCTCATTTGGTGGAAAAGCCACATCCTTTGAATCTTTTCTCTGACTCTTATCCAGCTAAATGATTTTACTAGGCACTATACTCTCAATTTTACATTTTTCCTGAAGTACTTTAATCCATTCAAGGTTGTAACATGAATATTATGCCTATACTTTTAATTTTATCCTTGTCTCAAGCCTGAATTTTCATTTGCATTTTCATTTTAAAGGCTTTCTCAATTTATCTTTCAATCTTCAGGGTCAAAAAGAAATTATCTCTGCAAACTCCCAATTTTCTGAATATTTTGGATACTCCCTATTTTCTTTCACTCCTGCTTAAAAGCAGGACAATTCTTTTCTAAATTCATTTCTTCAAAAATCTTGATAAACAAAATGTCAGCCAATATATTTTACAATGTTTTTACTACTCCTCACTACTGAAATTCGTTAAGTATATGATTACCCCCCGTTATTATCAACTATAGCTTTATCACATATTTCCCCTGCTTTAATGAATCACCATCTTCCAAATCACTAATATTAACTTCTTTGCTGTATACCTAAGCCATCCCTTGAAAATCAAGTTTCTTTGTAATATAAGCTAGTTTGTGTTGCAGTAATGAGTAACCTACAACTCTCACTGGCTTAGCACTAGAAATGTTTTCACTAATCCAAAATCTCCTGTAAATATGGGCCATAGTCTAAAGCATATATGCTCCATTTATCAGCCTACCACAGTCTACCACGCTACATCAGTCTTGAGCACCTTATCGATACCTGCTCTGAGAATTACCTCAATAGGGAAAAGGAGAAAACCAAGAATCAGAAAATCAAGCACCAGCTCTTAAAACGTTCAACCTAAAAATTATCTACATCACTTTTACTCACATATCAATGGCCAAGTTTTATAAGTACACCTAAAATAAAGGGTATGAGGTAGTCCAATCCTCATGTGCTCTTGGAAGAGAAACAGCACTAGAAATATTGAAAGGAAAAATTCTTATCTACCCTTCTGCTGTTTGTAAGATCTTCTCTTTGCCTTTGCAGTTCTGTAGTTGCACTACAATTTATTTCAGTGTCTTTTTATTTTTCCTAGTTAGCATAATTCATGACACGACCTGGAGCAAGCAGGAGGTGGCGATCTGCATAAGTAGGAAAGACCTGGAAATAGGGAGTTATGAGCCCAGCTAAGCTCAGGCAAGTGATAGACTATAGCACTGCCCAGTCACCTCTCCACCAGAATGTTATCAGTGATAGGTATGCACCCCTGGGGCTCCTATGAATTCCTACCATTGATCACTTCTAAATAGTTCATAACCATTATCTCTTCAAATGTTTCCCTCTTTGATTCTCCATCTGTCTAAATGTATGTTAAAAGATATCACCCAGCCTCTGCATCTCTTAATCCCTTTCTATTTTCCACCCTTGATTAAGACTCTCATCTGTGGCTCACTATGGCTTCTAATTCTCAGTCATAGTGGCTTATTTCATTTTCATGTCAGTCGTTTGGTTGAAATTAATGTGTGGGAAACCTGAGCATTGTCATACTTTTCTCCTGAGAAGATTTGCATTCATTTCTGCCAAGAACAGAAGGTGTTATCATCTTGAGATGAATACGCTCAGGGTTATGACTTACTGCAGAAGTCTTAAGATTGAAATGATATGACCAGTGTGTTTCTGTCTGGAGGAAGGGGTAAATAGACAAACAATTTCACATAAAACATGTCCAAGATATATACAGCATTGCTTCCCATAATTAGTCAGCTAGAATTTACTTAAAAGACAGCATTCCATTGTAGAGGGGGCTGGGGAATGTAGAGGAAGCTTTTGCTAAAATGAAAAAGATAAGGGATTCTAGCAACAATTAGCAGCTTCTAGAGACTGGTGATATTCTCATTTTCCAAACCATATCCAATATAGGAGGCCCTCAGGAATTATGTCTATAGGACATAACCATAGCTCTGCAAAGCTCCAGGACCCATGGGCCTGGGGGGCTTCCACAGACCAGGACTTCTTATTCTAGGAAGTCACACAACACACATCAAAAATGAAAGTGTAATAACTGTAGTTTTTATTGAAACGTTTTGAAATATTTTTATTGACTTTGCTTTTTAAATTATTTGGGTAAGAATAATTCATTTAATTTACATTGGGCTCGGGTTTCTCAAGAATTAATGAGTTTAACATATTGCTTATAGACATCTAATTAGAAGTTTCAGGACTTACTTTTATAGGCCTCCAAAAAGCTCTCATTCCCCAGGTACTATGCCTATATTGCCAAGGGGATAAAACAATCTACAGGCTAAGTATAAAGGAAGAAGAGCTCATTCTACTAGTGTACCGGGGAGGGCAAGACTTTCTCTCCAGAGTGGGTCCAGCTAGTAGCTTGCCATGGAACCTGAGGAATGGGGAGTGGACAGGCTCTGCATCCTGAAAGACCTAGGTAACAACTAGTACTAATGAAATTAGTTAAGGACAAAATGCAGCAGAGTGTGACAGCAGGCAGGGGGAGGAGGGCTGGCCGTGTTTGGGGAGCTCAGAGAAGATTTCTGGGTCTCATTTCAAGCAGTAAACGATGACCATTCATCCTTGAAACACAAGTTTCTTTGGTTTCTCTTATACCGTATCCCATTTTCCTTCCTCTTTGCCTGGCTGCTGAGATGGTGAAAGAAAAAAAAAAAGAAGAAGAAGAACAATATGTTAAGGGGACCTGGGGATGGCTGCTATACCAGGTGACACTGAGACATCCAAAGGGAAGCATCTGGTAGACCACAGGATGTGTGAGTCTGGAGCTCAGGAGAGGTGGCTATGACTCTTATCAAATTCTCAAACCTTCTGCATTAGGATGCTTAGGGGCAAGTAACAAATATCAATTCTAAGCAGAAAATGAATTTATTAAATTCTTTCAGTAGTTAACAGACCTGTCAGGAGGGCTGGAGAATTAGGCTTAGAGTTATGCAGCCAGGAACAATCCCTGAAATCACGTGTGTAACCTGTCTGCTAAAGAAACTATCACTGGCATCAGGCACCAGGTGCTTTACCTCGTACTGCTGCTACGGCTGCCATGGAAACCCCGCCTCCTCACAACCAACTTGTCACCAGAGAGAAGTCTCTGTGCTTTTTTTTTTTCACTACCACTAGACTTGCCACCCTAGCTTCAAGGGACACTGGGAAATCAATACTCTAGTATATTTAGCCCAAGTGGATAACAAATAGTCTTTATATTCCTTACAAACTGCCTCACAAAATTGCTAGAAACCACTAGCACAGATTGAGTAGAAAGGAAAGGCCCTTCTTGAAGTGTTTTAGCAGTTGAAAGTGGAAGGTGTTCACAGGATACTTTTCCCTAGTTCCACCTCAGACTTGTTGCTTGCATTTTGAAGAAGAGTCTATACTCATGCAATAAGGCAGAAAGTTGCATTCTTCCCTGGAGGGAAAGGTTCATCCACACAGTGTCCTTAATAATGTTGGGATTCAGAATAAAAAAACACCATGTGGTAGATTCAATGATCTTCACTGAAAAAACACTCTAGAACGCAATTGCTGGTGAAGAAATGTACTATTTTTTATTTATTCTTGAATGTGTAGGTCCTTTTAAAATCAATTATACTTCCCCGTACAACATTCCTCCCTCATATCCCTAGCCATTTTGGATCCAATGGCCCATCTAGAAAAGGTCTATGAGGAACTCATCCTAGATATCCAAGAAGGTTACACCTTGAGGAATGGGCATACGGCTCAAGAAACAGCACCAACTGATGAGGACTTTCCTCTAAGCAGCTCCATTTGGCCTGTGAATCCTTTTCCCTGCCCTTATCAGTACTCCCCTAGCTGTGTCCCACAGCTAGAGTTCCAGTTCCTGTGTGGCCTGAGCCTCAGAGAGCCAGTTATGATTTTTTGAGCTGAGGAGTCTCTGAGAGATTACCATTCTCAGCCACCCCCACCCCAACTTTATGGACCAGGAAACCAAGTCCAAGGTCACACAACCCATAATTAGCAAAGCCAAACTTGAGGTATTCAGACTCTTGAATCAGACATATTTCTACTATACCTCCTTACCTCCAAGTAACCAACATCTGCCTCCAGCTCCACGAACACCCGGAGCAAGCAGGGGGTGGTGATCTGCATAATTGGGAAAGACCCAGCAAAAAGGAATTTGATGAACTACAGCACTCCCCAGTCACCTCTCCATCAGAATGCTATCAGCAGTAGGGAGGCACCCATCAGGATTCTCCTTCTGGTTGGAGCACTGAACCATGAATGAAATCATGTTTTACCAGATCCTGGGCTCCCAACTATACATGTTCTAACTAGTGTAAGATCATGGTGATGAGCTGCCTACTAGTCTGGTAGTCTAGTTTAGCCAGACAGTGGTTTGGATACAATAAAGGCCTATCTACCCTCTTAGTCTTAGGTTGATGGAGATGGGGCTTCTAAGCAAAGGCTAAAATGCAGTATGTGCCATACTAGAAGGAACAGGGAGAAGGACTCACAGAGACTGTCCTCCCAGCAGGAGCTCATAAACATGCTTGGCATGAGAATAACTGAGTCCAGAAGGAAGGGACTCAAAGAAAAATAGGCACAGAAAGTAGGGATGAGAAGCAGCTGTGATTCTTTCTGCCTATCCAACTCCCAGAGAGGAGAAACTGCAGACAGCCACAAACACGTCCCTCGTCTAGATTTCAAGGAAGGCTGAGCCTGTGGGTCTTGGAGGAATGAGGGCAAGCCAGAGACTTGCGATATCCTGAAAGCAAGTTAAAAGGGTATTTCATGGAGGGACTGGTGGTTGGGGTGAAATAATTTAGTTTAGTTGAGAACTAAAAAGTATTCATTTGATTTGGCAACTGGGTGGTCGCTGGTAACTTTTATACAAAATTATAGACATCTGAAGAATAACTGAGAAAAATGAACAAAAAAGACTATTTTTAAATTAAACTTGGCTGACATCAAAAAACTGTAAGGGACAATAGACTTAAATATTTTATTTTAATCCTGGGAGAACTTTGGTTATTTGCAGGCTGTGCAAAGGTAACTAATGGAGAGCAAGGTGAAGCTCCCAGGAAGTGGAAGCAGAGGCATAAGGGAGGGAGCAAAGCTTTGGTGGGCAGATAGCAGGATTCAGGAAATAGAGAACTAGCTAGGAGCAAGAGGGATGGCGATGAGGAAGACACAGACACAGGCCAACAGGAAGGGGAGAGGATCCGAGGGCAAGGAAGGTCTTGCTTTAGGAGCTCTCTTCTGTGAAGCAGACAATGAAGTCAGCCATTTGCTGTGAGCAAAGATAAAGGGCATGGATGAGAAAGAAGAGCAACAGCAAGTTAAAGAATTTTCAATCAATACTGAGCCTGTCAACTATGAATCTGTTTCCTTAGCAGCGAGGAAGAGGGAACAGAAAACAGGCCGATGCAGAGAATGAAGAAGGGTTGATAGTTTCAGCAAGAGGTAGAGGGGATGGGAAAGTTGATTGGAATGTCAACTTTCAGGCTGCTGATTGGAATGTCTGGTGATGGATCCTGAGTTCGGGCTGGGAAGAAAGAAGCTTAGGAAAAGACCAGGAGTTTAGAAGAGAGAGGGATGAGGTCATGGAAATGGACTAAAGGATCAGGTAGTAAGTATGGGAGCAGAAGAGAAAGCACACGAGGTGGCCATGGATGAGGGGATCAAAGGCTCAGCTCAAGAGTGCAGTGGGTGACCCCGTGGTGTGAGACAGGCAGCGGGGAAAAGCCCAGGAACAAACAAGGGGTGGCCTAGGTATTAGGAGCCAGGCAAAGACCTGTTGCCAGAAATGGGTACAGGAAGCCAGTGTCTATTTGGGCTGATGGTAGACATGACATGGAGCACAGCCTAAAGAGGGCCTGGTGGCTGCCACTCAGCAAGGGGTTACTGAGGCAGTCAGGGTGTGCAGTTATCAGTTGCTAGAATTCGGGAAGGGTCAACTAACTTTCAATCTGTAGAAGAATGCTTTGCAAATTCAATCTGCACTGATTTTTGCACTAAAATCCCCTTTGCATCAACTAAAACCACACTACCATTCCATTTCTAATCACAGCCAAGAGCCAATTTCTCTTCTAAGGCTCAGCACGCTATACCATGAGAACCCAGTACTCACTATATTTCCATGGCATGACCTTGTCAAAGGCTAAAGAGTTTAACGGACTTCAAAATGGGGCCAATGTGGGAACAAATCAATGCCAGGTCACTATAACATCTCAGCAAAGAACCCCTGAAGGTAGTTACTTGGCAAGTAGGATTTTTTTTTAATTTGTAAAAAGTCATGTTGTATCTTCTGCATGCAAAAACAAAATAAAACAAAACTATGTCTAAAAAATTGGTGCTAAGTATTTAGGGACACCCAGGGAAAAGGTAATGCCATGGGGTAACCAGTGTTGAAAAGGTTTGATGGGCCAGGGTACTCTTTGATGGTATCCTTGCTTCCCATCTCTCTTTGCTTAGGTGCCTAAAGGGCACCTAAGGATCTAAGGACTAAAGGATCTAAAGGATGAGAGTCTCAGACCAGAAGGAATGCGGGACTCTCTACCATGTGGCTAAGATCGCTCAGCCCAGCAGCTGATCCTTGAGTCCAACAGGCCACACCAAACTGGGAGCCATACTGGGAGCAGGGAAGTCAAACTGTTAACCAGGCATTTCTGCTTCCTATTTGTGCTCTCCAGCTGATTCTGTGGAATCCTCTCAGTCAGATTTGAGCCTGTCACAGCCTCCATGGACTTTCCAATGCCCAATAACATGACACCCATTCAAGGGTGATGGAAATGTGGATCATGAAGGAAAGGTAACCAAGGTCAGGAATTAGTGAGGAAAGTACAGAAAGAATCATGCTAAGCCAGCTAGAGAGAAAATTCAATGACTGAAAGGGAAATGACCAGAGCCCAAATCAAAAAGTCATGTGAGCCCCAGAGATTAAGGCTTGAGTCCAGAGATTCCCTAAAACTACTTGCCTGAAGTTTACAGTGATGACTTGGTTACCCCAAACTAGAAAGCAAAATTATGGAAACCCATGTACTTAGGAAAGCTTAGCAATTGCTGCTAAAAGAATGCTAAGGCAATGGCAAGGTTTCTGTGAAGTGCAGATCTCTCAACCTGGGTGAGAAGGAAATGAGTAGTACCATCAACTCACAAGGGAAGAAGAAATGTTTTCTGATTTTTTTTAAACTAGGCTTCTTTAGGCTTCATCTCTCAGTAAAAACAAAGCCATAAGCTGAGACTTCCCTGAAATTAGCCATACTGTGACAGAACCAGGAAAAGCGGTCTCCAGGCCAGGCCACTGAAATGCCTGGCCCATAGCTCCCCCAACAATACCAGCAATAGGTCTCTTCTCAGTCCAGCCCTTGCTTGGAAGCCTGTACCCCATTTTCTGTCCATGCTACTTCCTTACAAATACCCCACAGGGACCATGAAGATGCATTTGAGGTGCAGCCTTGAGTTCCTGTTCCTATGGCTTCCATAATGTTTCTTTCTACATTCTCAGAGAACTGAAGTCCTGAAATTTCTTCTCATCAAAGGACATTACTTTCTCACCTCTCTCGCTCCTCTCTTTTGCCACCCTTGACAGCACTTCCCCCAGGAATGCCTGGGCTACTGCTGGTCCCCATGGCCTTCTCCAACCTCCAACATAAAAGCATACCAGTAGAGCGTTGGCTTTTTCTGGGCTGTGGACAGCCTGGAGGCAGGCAAGTCAGAGGACTTACTTCTGATCTTTGGCTCTGCGAACTTGGATAGGTGAAGAACTAGAATCTCTAAGCAGGAGAGATCCCAGCAGAGTGAGCTGGTTCTGGGTCACTGTCATGCCCAAAGAACTCTGCACCTGAAACAGACAGCAGCTGCTTCACAGTTTTCCCAAGAAAGAGCTCAGGATCCAGATGTCTGAAGAGGAATGAAAAAGGGGCGGCCACTGACAAACACAACAATCACTTCTAGGAAGATAGGGTTTGACACCAAAAAAGTGCTATTAGCCCAAAGTAAGTGGCACAGAAGGCAGACGTTGAAGTTGACATCTTAGTGTAAGTGAAATCTGAGCCACAAGATATGAGTGCACTCTGCACAGCCTCCCAGCTCAGGCAAGAATGCCATCCCATCCAGAGGACTTTCACGGTAGTCACCTGAGCTACCCTCAGGAAAGGAACTATGAAAAACAAATACCCTGGAAACCGTTAGAACCAAATAGGCACCAGTTGAGACCTACGGCCTCTAGAAGCCTCCATTACTCTGCCTGGGCAGGCATTCCGTCCCAACAGGACAAGCAAGGGTAAACAGTGACAGTCTTTGGCTGTGCTGGGCCAGGGAGCACAGGTCTACCATATGTCCAAACCTCACTCCCTTCTTTTACCAACTTTGGAGCCAGGAGGAGTTCAGATACATATACTGCTCCTGAACCCTGGCCAGTAAAAGCTGAGAAAGGTCTGCCTTCTTCAGCAGCAGAATTCACCAAGAAAGTTAGGTCCTCCAGAGCCTGACCAGGCATGGTCCTATAACATGATTACTCTGGCAATAAGGAAGACCTCCCTCTTTCCTGTTTATTACTGAAATCTTGTCTGCAGAGGATGCACTGTGGCTCCCAAATAAATGCTGTAGATGTAAATGGCAAGGAAGAGCACTGCACAGCTTGACAAGACTCATCTCACATCCACATTCTGAAGAGAATAAGTTGAAGGATGGGGAGGAATGGTCAACGGGGCAGGACACCAGCCACCAGAGCGCTCAGTCTCCTTCCAGCTCTCACACCTGTGAGATGCTGTTTGCCAAGCGGAAAGACATTCTCTTTGCTTTTTCATTTTCCTAAAAGAAAACACATACATATATTTGGAATTAGAACAGGCAAAGGTAGGATTTATTAACATGAAAAGGCCGGTGTTGAGACTGGGATTTTCCAAAGTCAAAGTGTTTTATTCTACCCCAAAAATCCAACAGCAAAACTCACAGAAGCTACTAAACATTGTGTGCTAAGTGTGCTAAGTATCATAAATAATTGGGAATGGTTGGTCAGACCTTAGCACATAGTAAGCAGGCAATACATTTCACTGTGATTTAATAGCATGGAACTGATGGTTCAGGTCCACACAGATGAGACCACAGGAGTTTTCTTTACTACAAGTAATATTTCTCCTCCCTTCCCTACACCAAGAGGCTAAAAATATCTTGTCTTCCTCAAATCCAGGTAGAGATCAGGCACTATGACATACTAAGAAGGTGTGTCTCTTCTTATGAACATAACAATCAGTGTCAGTAACTACTCCAAATGGGACCTATGACACTTGCTTCCTCACCCTACTGCTACTGCTAATTCGCTGGATGACCCTAGACAGGTTACACGGACAGGTTACCTCTCTGAATTCCAAGCCTCCTTGGTAATGAGCTGGTGAGCCCTGCCTGGCTTTCCCCAGAGGCTAAGGGGTTAGACATGAGCGTTCATTGTCACCACTATCCCTCGTGCCACCCAAGGAGCTTCACATTAGGCTGCCCTACACATGCTTTTCAGGTGCCCCTCACCCGCCCAATCACCACCCTCCTGTCTGCCAGCTTGTAGCAATTCATTACCATGTGTCGTCGCCTTCTCTTGGGCTGGATGCCTTCCTGCATGTAGGGGGGCCATGGGAAGCCCTGAGGGGTGGAACATCCACTCTCGTTAGACAACTCCTCGGAGTCTGAGTCCTCCAGCCTTGGCTGGGCAAACCGTTTCTCTGGGTAGATCTCCTTCAACCAGCCCTCAAAGAACACCTCCAGGCAGCGGCCAGCCTCTGCGACCTCCGAGTCAGGCTGATGAGGAGGAAAACACTTTGTCTGGTCTGTTTCTATCAGCCCCTCTCTTCCAGGCCCTTCCCTCAAAAGCTACACAGAAGCCACAAAGCCTGGCTGGACCATCCTAGGATCTCATCCTGGGATGTCTAGAACTTGGCATGTTCTCCTAGAGCTCTAGGTAACATGTTTGGTAGCAGCTCTTAAAGTAGAAGTGATTTAGATAAATACCTACAGGTGGCCAGCCACATGTGTCTCCATACCTTCCCAAGACTACGATGAGGTCTGAGTGTGGGAAAGGGCCTGTAAATTAAATATTCACCACAGTGGGCCCTAGGACTTTGTTCCCAGGTCCTCCTGGAACCCCAGGACCAATCCTGATTCCCCACCTTCACCCTCACTCCGATCCAACCATGATAGTCTTAGGTCACTGGGAGGAAAATGAGAGGGAGGGAAAATAGGTAAGACATACATAATTGAACTTAGCACAGTTCCAGAACATGAGGCGCACATCTGACACCACCTCCTCGGGGGTGGTATAGTGAGCTGGGTCCTTCTTCTGCAGCTTCCTTCGGATGATTGACAGGTCCATGGGCCTTTTGATAATCTGGTAATAATGCCGGGCCTTGGGTGAAGAGAGAAGGGGCAGAGAAAAAAGAGGAAGAGAAAAAAACATGTAGGTATAAGTAAGAAGGGAGGAGAAACAGAAGATGAGTTGGAATATAAGTGAAAGAACAGAAGAAAGAGAAGGGTGAGGAAGAGCAGAAATAAAAATATGGAGTAAGATGACAAAGAGAAAGGGAAAAGAGGCTTTTATAGGTAAATGGATGCAACTAGAGACCACACTCATAAGTGAAATAAATCAGACCCATGGGTATATACACAGTACTGTCTTCCTAGTGTAAGAACCTGAAAGAGTAAATAAAACTGAAAGGTACAATAGATATTGTGAAAGTGAAAGAAATTGCTTAATAGGAAAGAACAACTGGGATGAGGGAAAGAAGAAAGAAAAAAGGGAGGGAACTATATATATATAAACACACAAGATAGCTAAGATAATTGTGCTACTAATTTTTATTGGTTTATTGGAAGGAACAATTAATGTTTAATTGTTTGGTCAGTCTTGCATTCCTATATCTGGTAATCTGAGCAACTAGTTTGAAGATAACAATAAGTAATACAACAACCAGGGTTAATTTTCTATCATCTTGTGTTCAAATTCCGTATTGTTTTTATAGTTTTTGTGTTGTTTTGGTTTTGTCTTTGTTTTTTTAATTTTGTTTTTGTTCTTTTCTCTTTAAAAAAAAATTTTAAAAAGAGAAAAGAGGATGTGCCATTCGACAGGTCAGGTTTGGTGCAGCAGCTGTGGTGGAGAAAACAGGAGGCTAGAGAGGTCCCTTGGACCACCCACAAATTAATACTCTCACTACCTCCAGCAGCTATTCCCTGAGCCCACCCCAGGTACCACTATGATCCTGCCCCACGGCCTAGCCCAGTGGTGGTGAACCTATAGCACACGTGACACAGTGGGATGTCTGTATCACTGAAAGCTCTAAAAGGTTTGCCA
Organism: Chinchilla lanigera; assembly: GCF_000276665.1. NCBI lineage: Eukaryota > Metazoa > Chordata > Mammalia > Rodentia > Chinchillidae > Chinchilla > Chinchilla lanigera. Next base: position 24,408,789 of record NW_004955414.1, read on the forward strand.
TCACTGGCCTAGGCTCTCTGAGCAGTTAAGACAGTAGTAGGCAGAAAGAGTGAGGCTTTCCTTACCAGAGGGCTGACAGGTTCGTGGAAGGGCAGGCTGAGGCTATTACAGCACAAGGACAGTACCAGCTTCTCACACTTCTGCAGAAATCAGAATTGGCAACAGTGTATTTTGGTCCCCTGATCGCACCCCATCCCTCAATAAGAACTAAACATGGTTTAAACGTAGTTGATAACTTCCTGACCCGGTCCCACAGGGTATCAGCCGCTACACTAAGGCACAGTGCAGGGTCCCAGGCCAGAGAATTGCTAGAAGAAGGAAAATCACAGCTCCCATGGGACAAGTCATCTGGCACAGCCCAGAAGACAGCCACAGAAAGGCCTCTCAGCTGCTCTGGACAGATGGAGCTGCCCCAGAAAGAAAAGCTTATGTCTAGAGACCTCTCCATACCTTCTGGTCACGTATGCTCAGGCCAGGAGGTGCCCGCACTCCAGGCTGGCTGTAGCGGGCATTCTCACAGTCGTACTCCATCTCAGGTTGCATCAGGCTGCGGCACAAGGTACACACCCACTCTCCCCTGCATGGGTGAGTGAGGCCACGTTAGCTTGAGCGCATTGCCCAGAGCACCTTCCCTGTCCCTCTGCCTCAACACAGGCACTGGGGGCCACGGCATGGGAAACTGCGTTCCTGCCCTGCCCTGGAGGGAATGGCTTCCTAGCCACAAGCTTAAAAGAAATACAGTAATTCAGGATTTAATGAATCCCAAAAGGGAAGGAGAGCCTAATGCAGGGGCACTGGGACAAACCTGTGCACAGGAAGAAGCTGAGAACAGAGGAAAAAGGGGAGCAAACCAAATTTCCAGAAGGCACACAGCTGTGGGGCCCCATACCTCACAGACCCACACTTCACACAGGCCCAGAGGAGGGGAGTAACCCCACCCTGGGGCTCTGTGGACATGGCTTGAAGTAATAATCTAACCCTTCTAGCCAGATGCCCACCCTGGACGGGCATGACTCACCCTGGAAAGCTGAGCAGGGCTGGAACATGGCAGGAGAGGTGGAACACTTTGGGGCAGCGATCGCAGCACAGCAGCTCCCCACCATTGAGGCACACAGCACAGAAGTCCTCATTCTCTATCGGGACTGGGGGACCTTTCTTGGCTCCAGGAGTTCGAGGAATGAGTTTGTGCTCTTCAGGAGCTGTGCCTTCCGTCTCTGGTGGCCGCTGCCCAGCCAGAGAAGTGACAGTGACCTTTCTTCCCCCCAGACCTGGGGCCTGGATGGCATCAGGCACATTATCCTGGCTGACCTTAGGGAAGAGATGAGTCTGAGCAGTCAGGGCACAGTAGTGACAAGCGCTTGAAGGATGCGTGGTCGGGGAGTGGCAGGCCCTGAGCACTTACTACGAGAAACACTCACCCAGGATCACAAGCCAGACAACTCCACCTGGCCCAGATCACTCATGCTGAGCATCCCATAGGCCCCTGGCAGTGAGGACAAAAGTCTAGCCAAGCTATCACCCGCTCATTCAGGAGAAGCCCTAAAGCCAGAATTCTGTCACTAGCAGAGAGACAGGGAAAGCTCCTCGCCAGACCAAAGTTCAAGGCCAAGGCCAAGCAAAGAGGTACCTTAATGGTCATGCTGGAGGTCTCAGTGCCACACTCAATGACCAGCAAGAAGCTCCCATCCTGATCATTCTTCTGGGGTTTCAGCTTGAACACAGGCATCTCTCCGGAGGAGGCAGCACAGATCTTGAGTCGTTCCAGTCGCACGTAGGGGATCTTGGGCTCACTACTGAAGGTCCTGTGATAAGAGAGATACTCTGGATCCTGGGGGAGCCCCCAGTGGGTCCAACCCTAAAAAAAGGCTCATCTAGGGTCCTACAGTTGGATAACTACTCAAGATCTCAATTTGACCCTATATAGGTCCACCAGCGATGCCTGGCCAGGTCCTGACAGATACTAGGAAGCCCTTTGATTCAGTCCTTGCTTAAAAAGGGGGGCTCCTGAAGTGTTGGAACGGCACACAGAGTGTATCCCTCACCATGCAGGAGCAAGGGCATCTCAGACAGCCAACCATATGACCCTCTGGAAGGCCTGGGGCTGAAGAAGACAGGTACAGGCAAAGTTCTGCTTCTAGTTAAGACCCCAGCCCTGCCCTGGAGGGAATGGCTTCCTAAGCACAAGCTTAAAAGAAATTTAGTAAAGAAACTCTGGGTAAGTCATCAAGGATGTTTACTTGTGCCAACCTCATAGGGTATGAAATTAGGGATGAGAAGCGGGGGTTGCCGAGTCTCTTACCTGATGCCCTGGTCTTCCTTTCTATCCAGTTTTAGGGCTTCTTGCTCAAATTTTTCATACTCTGAAACAAAAAAAAAAAAAACAAATAAATTCCTGTGGCATGCATTTGTGACAACACACCTGGTCACCTGTACCTTCCACTCATGTCTGTTCTTCATGCCTTTGCCCATACACCTGTCACACAATCGTTACCTACACTGGAATCATTCATAGTGGTGGCAATTCTATCACAGGTCTCCTTCCTGAGAGGGGAGGAAGGCCACCTTTTTATAAAATATGAGCACAGCTAACACTCAGAGGCTGCTCACAGGTGCGTGTTGGGTCAGGCACTGAGGGGTCAGCTTCTCATCTTCAAAATGCACACAGAAATCACTTGTTCCCAGTGCGCTAGTGCTGTCTGCTCTGAGAAGTCACTCTGTGCAGTCTAAGCCTTTTCATCCAAGTGCTGGGATTCCAGCTCCCACTCTGCGGACCAAAGCTCCAGGGAGGCCTCCTGTGCACAGCCCCGTCTATAAGGATGGGCAGGGAGCAGTGGTGGGGAAAAAGGAGGAACTAGCAGTTATTTTGCACCTGTACAGCACCAGGCACTGTCCTAGCATTTTATATGGGCAGAGTCCAAAAAATATAATTTAACTGCATAAAAAAATAGGATTATATTATTATGCGTAATAAAAGCCAACAATATTACAGTGGTTCCTCAGTCAGTATGAAAGAAAAAAAGGATAAAAATTGTTTCTTTTGTGTTCATTTATTAAATATATACAAAATAGGCTGATGATTACAAATTAAGCATACATCAAATCCTGAACTAAAAAGGTCCCCAATAATCAATAGTTATCCAACTTCTAACCTCCCAGCTGGTCCCCACCTCCCACAGAAGAAGCAAACCTTAGCCTAGTTTGATTTGAGAATGGGTATAGATAGCTGAGAAGAATATCAGAGCCAAGTTCCAATGGTCCAAATTCCATTTACTCTGAAGCACAACACAAATCGACATTATTTGTGTGGATACACAGAAAATTCTTGCTACTACAAATAAGTGGTTAAGTGATTTAACTAGTTACTTGTCCCAGCAGCCTTGGAAGTCAGTCTAAGTAGTCTTACTGACATAGAAAGAAACCATCTCAGGGAGGTTATCTCACCTAGGGTCATATAAAAATACAAAATTGTGGTGTAACGTAGATCTTCCTGATTCCAATGTTAGACATGCTTTTTGCCTATAATATTTTTCTCAGGCTAGCCCTCTAGAGGTGAGGTCTTGTCTCTCCCTACATACAACAGGACTCTTTGCATGGGGAGTGTGACCAGGAAGCAACACGGATCAGACCTGGCCATAGTGAGGAAAACAGAACAGCAGCAGTCAGTTCCAGAGGTGAGACATGCACTTAGCCTTAGAAGCAAGGATGCCCAGACTTTGAGCCTGTCTGCTGGCCTCTATCTCACCTGCGAGAGCTGAGTCCACTGCTCAAGTCTGGTCAACACAAAGACAAGCTGCTTACTTGCATCTCACCTTTTGGGTTCCGAAACTGCTGCAGAGCTGTAGGTGTGCTGACCACTGGTGCCACTGGAGGTTTTTTCACAGAGAGATTAATTGGCTCCTCTAGTTCTGAGGAAATACCCAAGTCCTTGGGAGCATCCAGACCAGGGGCTGTGGGGCGTTGTCCCACTGGGTCAGTGAAGTGAATGGAATCTTCACTTTCCATCTTTCAAAAATAAAAGATCAATAAGAATCAAAGAAATCAAACACATTTGCCATCAGTGGTTTAGAGATATTAAGCTAAGGCCAGGATGAGGCCTTTGGCAGCTAACCTTTTCCTCAGTGATAAGCACAGGAAGTTGACTGACATTTTCCCAAGACTTACCTTACATAGGGAATTCTCCAGAGAAGAATCAGCCCCATCCTTGGAGCACAGGTTCTCTGCAGTTCTGCTACAGCCAGGACTGGAACTGGACCCAGTTTCCAGCTGCATGTCAGAAACTGGGGGCATGCTCTGCAGAGGACAAGTCGCCAGACTTGGCATAGCCTGCATGTGACCAGATATTAGGTTGGACCCAGCCTGAGAGTGCTCACCGGCTAAGGTTGTAATGGCTTGGGGGGAATCACTCATCAGGTTGGGCATGGACTGGAATGTGCCACGTACAAGACCTGGCATGGCCTGTAGGTGACTGGTTGTCAGGCTGGGCATGGTGTGAGTCTGAATACTCGTCAGGCTGGACGCAGTATGTGGGGGACCACTCAGCAGACTCGGCGCTGACTGATGAGAGCTAGCTGTCAGACTGCTCACGCTCTGGATCTGTGGCTCTAGGGTCCTTGCCAGCCTGGTAGATGACAACTCCATCTCCAGAGAGTTGGAAAAGCCCATGATGCTCACTGAGGTGGAATGCTACAAGAGCAGAGACAAGAGTAGAAGCAGGCTGTTAGCTGGGGATGGTGAGAGAAAGAGAGGAGACCCACCCACAAGAACTTTAATACTCAGATTCTGCTCCGGCTTTGGAGTCTACTTACTGCTGGGAATTCAGTCAAGTCCTGTTCCAATTCCTGACACCAAGGAAGCTGCTATGATATGCCAGAGTGGGAGACCCAAACTGAGGATGCTGGTGTGTGTGAGTGTGTGCACGCACACTTGTGTATGCATGTTCACTAGAGAAAGGCAAGGAGAGAGCCTACCACTTGACCTGAGATGTACACACACTCTCAGCCACATTTACTGCCTCCAGTCCTATCCTTAAGCAAAGAGTTGAGCAGTAGGACTCTGATTCAGTTTTCATTTATCTTAGTTACTTTTCTCTCACTGCTTAGATAAAATACCTGACACCCAAAATTATGGGAGGAAAGGTTTCTTTAGCTCACAGTTTGTGGAGGTTTCAGTCCATCAGCTGGCCCCATGGCATCACAGAGGGGCAACAATTCATGGCAGTGAAAGATACCAAAAGCAACAAGGGACCAAGCCTCTTTCCCTCCCTTACATTGTATGCAGGCTACCTGCCCTAGGGCAGGTGTAGCACTCACATCGCCAATCCCAGCACTAGACAATGAACCAATCACAAATTCTAGATTCAGCTGCCTCAGCAAAGCCCACCTCCCACGACCACATGAAGCTTTGGGGGGACATCCAGACAACCATAACATCGTCCATTTGGTTTGTTACCAGAATCATGGAAAGAAGAAGTTCATAAACTGAGGCACAACTGTATATTACAAGTAGTCTCTATTCCTTTCAAGGAGTCCTTTCCTATGTAAAAGAGGCAGGAGGTTAAGACTCAAACTGATCTCCCTCAGAGCTTCTTCTCTGACAGGAGGAAGACTCAGAGAGTCCCAACCAGGCCAGGGAAAAGTGGGTGAACTCTAGGGCCTCTTATAGACTTGTTCATAAATTCCAATCACCACTAGCACTTTATGAAGGCCTTAAATACGACACCTGTAGGTCTTTTCTAGCGTCGGTGTATCTGCCAAAGACATCCCAAACCGAGAAGCTCTTAACATGACCCAGTCTGCACAATCCCTGGATGAGGTGATGATGTTCCAAGTCCAAAAGTTCTTTTCCCACATCTAACTACTTAGTGATGTAAGAAGGACTTAAAAGGTTAATGAAATGAAGTTGAAGACACAGACATCAGCACTGAACTATTCAGTTTTTCAAATTTAAAAAAACACTTGACAGAGGGGAGGGCAGGAGATTATCAGTAGTTCTAAATGTTTTTGTTTTGTTTTTTAATTCAGGGCCTTGTTAAGTTACCCAGGCTGTGCTCAAACTTGTGATCCTCCTGCCTTGGCTTCCTGAGTAGTTGGAATTATGACCATGTGACACCAAGCCCAATGTCTAAATGTAACCCTCATGAATTTATAAATATGTTAACCCTGTCCTTTAAAAGAAAACCTAAACATATAATAACTCAACTACTTGTAAATCAAAGAGAAAACTAGGAGTAAGCATATCTACGTTCCTCAAATCAATGTCCCAAATCTGTCATTCCTTTCCTCATGTGTAAGACATTTGGGTTTCCTCAGGAAAACAAACACTTAAAATACATTCTCAAGTTTCAACATAAAGTTAACAAAGCTATTTCGTGGTGAAGAAAGACTGTCCTCATCTCAGTGGCTGTCACTCCTAGTCACTCAGTTCTGCAAGTCAGACCCTAGGAAGCAGGCATCAATGGGGCGCCCACCTCCCTCACCAAGCAAATGCCAGGCCCCATCATTTCTGCCATAAACACCTCTCAGATATACCCGCTCATTCTTCTCTGTGCTGATGGTGGCTTGGCCTAACCTTCTTTTGTATCTCTCTGGACAACAGGAGTGGCTCCCCCAGTGCAGAAATACTTAGAACACATCTGATCACATCATTCCTATTCATAAAGCCCTGCAGTAAACTGCACTCTCCCTAAAATGAGTACCAAAATGCTGAGCAGGCTCCCAAGCCCGTCATGACCTGTTCCCTGTCCTCCTCTGCAGCCACAGCTCCTATGACAACCCTCTCCCAGTTCTCTGAGCTCCAGTCCCTCAGACGCTTTTGTCAGCTCCCAAAACATGCCAGGCTCCCCCTCCTCTCGCAACCCTCCCGCCCTCCAAACAGAGGGCTTGCTGTGTGAGAAACAATGTCCTTCCCTTGCCCCCAGGTCCACTTATCCTTCAGAATTTGGCTCAACTGCCAGTTTTGCAACAAAGCCTTCTTTCATTCTGTAGTCTAGGCCAGTCCTCTCAGCCTGCTTTATGCTCCCATAATGCCTTGCATTTGTACTTCCAGTCTCACAGCATAGTTTGTGATAGCATTTGATTAATTTCTGTTTCCCCTCTGAAACTGTAAACTCCATCAGGGCATAGATTTTTGTCTGTTTTATTTACCCACTGTGTTCTTAGGCCTGAGAGCAGTGCCTGGATGAATAAATGAATTAATGAGCTACTTAAAATTTCAAAACAATACTATATGAGTGTTTATTCTACAAATCTTAAGCCAAATGAACAGCAGTTTAGTTCTACTAACAACTGAGTCTGTGAGTTTCCCTAAAATAGTGATTATTTTTATATAGCTAAAATTTATTGAGAATTTGCTATGCACAAGGCAATTTGCTAAGTGTTTTACATATACTACCTCATTTACTCCTCATAATAACTATTAAAGGGTTATTGTGAAGGTTAAAAGAAAGAATCCATGTAAATATTTAGAGTATTTTCCGGGATACTAGACATACTCAATAAACTCCAGCTGCCTTTACTATTGCTATTATTATTTTTATTCTTGTAAATGTGGCCCTAATTTTACACTTGAGAAAAATGAGGTAGAAAGGCACGGTAAGGGTTTTTTTTTCTGTTTGTGTAAAATATCATTTTATACGTTTCTGGTTCTCTTTATTTGTGATTATATGCAGAAATACTAATGATTTTTGTACATTGGTATTGTGTCCAGAGACCTTGCTAAAGTCTCTTTGGAATTTCCTTTGGGATTTTCTGTGCACACAGATCGGGTAAGAATAGCAAGTTTTCATTCTATTTGTTCTTCTGATCTTCACCAGCTAAAACTGCAGTGTGAAGTTGACTAGATGCGGTGATAGTAGCCATCCTAGTCACGTTCCTGATCTCAGAGGATTCTTTCTACACTTCACCACTAACAGTACTTGAGGTAGGTTTTTGTAAATTTAGAATCTAGACCTCTGATACACTCTTTAATTTTGGCCTGTTTGCCTCAGCCCCTCTCCGGGGCTGACCACCCTGCCCCCCACTCTAGTATTCTCTGGTCTATAATTTCTTTATCATTCCCTCATGTGTTCTCCCTTCTCCCTCTCTTGATACTTCCTTCTTGATTTCCTTTCTTGTTAACGTCTCTTTCTCTTCTCTGCCTATCCTTTTCCTTTATTACATAAAAGCTTTAGTAAAGTTTGTGCTTCCTGTTCTCCCCCGCTTCCCATGGTACTAGGGATTGTACCCAACGCCTCACGTAAGTGCTCTACTGCTGAGCCACATCTCTATACTTTTTTAATTTTTTTTTTTTTGAGACAGCATTTCACTAAGTTTCCAGGCCTCAAACTCATCACCCTCCTGCCTCAGACTCCCAAAGGATTACAAGCATGTGCCACCACATCTGCTTAGAGTTCCTATGCTTCAGTCTCAGTCTTTAAAAGCAGAGAAGTTAAATGCCTTTTATGTCTCCAAAGAAAAGGTGTTTGTTTGGGGTTTTTTTGTTTTTGTTTTTGTTTTTTTCAATTTTTCTTGGTAGTCAATAGTCTTCAGTTAAGAAAAAAAAGTTGCACTTTGCTCCAGAGTCTAAGTCCCAAGGTGGGGGCAAGGAGAGGCACTGAAGAGGAAGGATGAGAGGAATGCTCAAACCAAATTGAGAAAACTATGCATGAACTCCAGCTTAAGAGACCAGGACCAGAAACCGATGGTTTTCTCAAACATGCCCAGGCCTGTATCCCTTGGCATCTTCTAGTTGTCCCAGGTATGCACTACCATGCCTTTCTCACATTTTATGCTTCCCTATCTATGGACAGCAATGGCCACTGTAACGGCTTCCCTTTTCTGATATGTGGTATGACTGAAAGATACAGTGACTGTTTAAAATTTCTAAAATTTTATTACAATTAAAGAGACATTGCCCTTAATCCCCCTTCAAATACTCCCCTCTCCCCTTAAACACACTTATCCAGTCATTTGTGCCACTTTCCGAAGCAGTTCTCTTTTGTGTCTTTAGTGGTACTGTTGTGGCTGCTTCAATGTCCTGAATCAATTCAGAGCATTGACCTTTCATGGTCACTGGGAGCCAGTGCTATCAGGAGGTGAGGGGAAGCTCTGGTAGAGATAAACAGAACCTGTGAAAACTGCATGGGAGAAGGATCCCCAAGAAATTGCTGTGAGGAAATCATTCCCAACCTAAGCTACACAAACATTATTGCTATTAATGGCATTATGCTATTAGTGTGTTAGCTATTTTTGATACTTCATCTGGATCTCTGGGATGAGAGCTTTAAAACGGTAGAACAAAAAGCGCTAATTTCATGTACAGAAACAAAGAAAAGAGTTGACAGCCTCTGTGCTACTCCACTGCCAGGGCTACAGGATGGGTGCAGAAAAGGGCAGGGCCAATTTTCAGGACAAGGACAGAAGTTGAATCTCTAGGGCCAGAAAAGAAGGGAAGGGCTTTTCAAGAGCGATCTGGGACTGGAGAAAAGTTTGGGAATGTGCCTAACACCCAGGAGGATATTGGTGCCTCACGTACAGGAGGAGTCCATTGCCTGCCCTCTCCCTTAATCAGGGTTGTTCAGAGAGGGAGTCGGAGAGGTGAAAGTGCATTTCCTGCCATTAAGTCTTACAAGGTCATCATATATACTTTCAGGCTTTTGATTTCATCGTCTCACTTAAAAAAAAAAAAAAACTTCAGATTTCATGAGGAAAAATGCATATTTTAAAGTTAGCCAGTACAAATATGTCAAGTTGGCAGTGCAACTATGTTCTAGTTCAGAAGGGGAGAATCAAAATGCCAAAAACATTCACTCTAATAATGAGCTCAGGTCATCTCTAGGGAATGAAACTAACCCTAAAGAACTCCTCTTGCCTCCCTTATGTAATACTTCCTTGCTTGCTCCTAATTTTCTTTCCTTCTCCCAAACTATATGTTCCTGTCCCTGTCCCTGTCCCTGTCCCTATCCCTGTCCCTGTCTTCTTGTATTTATCTTGATCTCTATCACCTTATCTCAGTCTGCCACCTGTCTGACTTGTCTGAACTACCACACTCGGAAAACACTTAATCTGTCTTTACCACCTGACTTGGCATCTTGCCTGACCTGAGGCCTCCCTGAACTGTCTGACTTTCAATCTCTTCTACTACTCACCTACGCAACCCTTCCCCCATCTTCACCTATCTCCTGCCTGACCTGCTACCTGCTGCCCTCCCTTCTTCCCATTCTCACCACCTGGATCTGTTTCCGGAGTTCAATGTGCTGCCATTAGTGTTCTAATGTTTGCCACACAATGTTGTCAAAATGTAGAAAAAGACAAAAAAGCATCGTCTTTTCATTGCAATGGGAAGGGAAACTGAGACACAGAATGATTACCTGGGTTTCCTAAATTCATCATAGGCCCAATCTAAATAGTAATTCAGGCCTGGCCTTGACAATCTGTGGATTGTTCTTGTTTGTTGTGTTTTGTTTTGTTTTGTTTTGTTTTGTTTTGTTTTGTTTTGCTTTGCTTTTGGCACAGGGAATCAAACTCAGGACTTTGCACTTGTCAGGCAGGCGCTCGTGCCACTGAGCTATATCCCCAGCCCTGTTGACTGTTATTAATTTTGTGCTATTAACTAAAAAGTTAGTGCTCTAGGAAGAAGGGATTGCAAAGTCAATAAACAGACACTTAGTGCACATGCCCTGAGTTTAATGTAAGTTCCAGGTACTTACAGCACAATAATATTGCTGGGAATAAAGTAGTGGTTAGGGTTATATTCCATACCAATTAATTTTCCAGATAACTGAAACATACTTTTCTCAATAACAAAAAGTGATTGGCTTTAAAACAGTATATCAAATGGGAATACGCTAAAACACTTTACATGCTATCCTGCCTCAATTAACAGAGTAAATGAAACCTAATGAGTCAAGGAACTTTGGTGAGGCACTAAGTAATGCTTTCAGGAACTTCTAAGAATGGAGCCTTCAGTTCGTCCTTCCACTGAATGACCTCATATGGTGGCACTTTTCCAGGTGATGTTTCCCTTTTCCCTTGCTATCTTTTCCCTTGTTGTTAGCTGCCATTATTGAAGTCCTGACTCCCCATTTCTAAGCTGCTTTCTGCTTTAATGCAGGAAAGCTATAAATGAAAACCATATAACTAAGCTTGCTAGATCAAGAATGCTGACTTAAAAAAAAAAAAAAAAGAATGCTGACTAGATACCTGAATGTGGGTTTATGATCTCATATAGAATATAATACATGGGTTGTGTGACATCTGTTTTTGTTGCTGCTCCAAATCTTTGCCTGCTCATTTCTGGTTTTGCAGTTTTATTTCCAGTGGTTAAAATCACCAGACTGGCCACCGTGTAAATGTGCAGTATGAGAAAGGACTAGTGACATGGACCTGTGTCTTGGAAATACACTGAAGGACTTCACTCTGGCTGAAGAAACAGAAGGAGACAATAATAGGGATAAACATTTATGAATTAAATCCTTGAAATATTTGAGGGCTTCAACTGCTTCAAGATTATGCAGACTGGTTTAATAGTAATAGATCTTTTGGGGCTGGGGATTTAGCTCAGC
>NW_004955414.1:24420427-24461053 GCF_000276665.1 Chinchilla lanigera
AAAAAAAAAAAAAAAAAATAGTAATAGATCTTGAAACAGCTGAATACAATAGATAAGGAAAGGACTAACTTTTCTAGTAATTGATTTCATGTGTTGACTTCTATAGCAAAGTTTTTGCTTTTGACAGTGAGTGCCATTCCCGGTCAATGAAAAGCTCTCACACTAACCAAGGCTACTCCTATGGATGCTGATATATGCCAAATGACCAAAGTCAAATAGAAGAATGTTTATGGATAGTGTAGAGAAAAGAACTGAAAAGTACCTGATCATCCGGGAAAGACAGAAAAACAGACAATCCCAGAGTCTGAGGTGGAAGGAAAAAGAGAGGAATAAGTGGAGTCTAGTTTGAAGTGAAAGCCGGATGAGTGAAACTCTCAAAACCCCGACCCTTGGAGGCTCATGAGAATTGGCCAGAGGTGTTTTACCCAGGTCAGGGAAGGAAATTTATGGCCTATGAATAAAGGCCTGTTTTTTCATGGGCCAGGAGAAGTAGGCAAAGATCATAGGTTTGGTCTGTGAATGAAATCAAGAACTAAGAAGACAGGTCTTTTAGCTAGTACTAAATTTAGGAAGCCAGACCTGGGAAGTATTTTGTTTAACTCCTGAGTAAGCCTGAGTAGATGTCTACACTACTCTGCAGGTGCTGGTCAGGACACAGGACATACCCTGAGAAAGCTTCACAAGGTCCTGAGAACATTCTAGTTACTGTCAGAGCCAGGCCGCGAGGAAGAGGTCATTGCTGAGGTTGAATATCATCCATGGTCCATCTGGTTCCTAACGGTGTATTTGGAGACTGTCAAGGCAAGATTTCTAGTATATCCTCACACACCCCAGGGTTTACAGTGTTAGTGTAAGCAAGCCAATTTCCATCTCTGGGACTTAATTCCCTCCTCCACAGGATGATATAAATTTCACTGAGCTGTTATAAGAGTTAAGTGAAGAGTTCAGGCAGTTGAAGTGCTTTAATAATAGTGTAAAAGTCGCTTGAATCTTGAGTCATTATCCTTTGCTATTCTGCATCACTTTTAAAAATTTGGGTCACAGAAAGGCCTGTTGCTTCCATATCATTTACTGGAAGTATATCTCAGGCTCTTCTCAAGCCATGAGCAGCATCCCCCCGATCTCAAAGTCCTCCGGAGAAGATCTGGAGTTACATTGTGAGGAGCAGAAGAGAGGTCGCTCTTGCAGGTGAACTGGGACTCAGGGCGTCTGTGATGCTTATGGCTTTGACTCCATGGAGAGCTTTGAGAAAAGGATCATCCAGCTCAGTAGTTGACTAGTTCAGAAGTATGAAAAGAAGCCATCAAAACATCTGCCAGTTTCACTTGGGAGGTAAGAGGTTCTGTTGTAGAGTTGTGATCATGGTTTTGTTTTCAGAGTGGTTGAACCAAGACTGAGAAGCCTGCACTTCTGTCACAAATGTCAAAATTCCTTTTAAAATATCCTGAAGGGGAAAGGTAAGCTGATTCTGGGAGGACAAACTTTAGTTCTGGAAAAAAATCCATTCTAGAATTTTCACATTTCATTTTTACTATGACCTCACTTAGCACCAAGTCCAAAGTCCTTTTCACAGATGTTATTCTCTAACAAAAGTCCTTCTTGTGGTAATCTAGAGCTGACATGGAACACACAGAAAGATGCCTGGTGCCACAAGTTCCTCTGGTCTGGGACCTTCAGATAGACTTTTGGTTTCCCTGTCACTCACAAGCCAGCATAGGGCGATAAAGATAACCAAGACCAAAGGAGGCTGGGTCCTCAGACCACTCCCCAGCTAGGCCTCAGGTTACTTGAAAGAATACAGACACAGGAAAATCCAGCAGGTGAGAGGCCAAACTGAATCCTATTTCTCTCACTGCAGTATACAAAGAGAGGAAATTTAACCTAATATTGAGCACAGTGGTGAGCCAGGAATCTGTGCTCTGGTCCTAACATTGCCCATGTTCAGCTGTATATCTCTTAGGTGGATCACTTAACCTCTCTGTGTCTCAGTGTCCACATCTTTCGAAGGGAAATAACAAAGTGGCTTCCTCATAGTATTGCTAGGATAAACAAAGAGATAAAATGGAATAATCCATGTAAAGTCCTATGAAAAAGTAAAAAAATACTACACAAATTATTATTCAGTGATAAGATACTTCACATGCTTGATATTCTCAGGCTTCCCACTCTCCACCCCATCTAATCCCAGCTTCAAGGCAACAAATTCCTCCAAAAAGAAAGCCTTTTTTTCTATTGGAGCAACTTTGTATACAATCAATACATCTGTGTCAACCCAAAGGTTCCTCTGGGCCAAGTGATAACCCTGTGAATCCTTTTTCTGGAAGTCCAGGCCATTAAGACCATAAACACCTGAAAAATATGAGGCCTTCTACTCCTGCAAACCTCTACATGATCCTCAGTTCTGAAGGGCCAGAACAGCTCAAAATAAGAAGTCAGACAGTCCTAGGACTTTCACTAACTTCACTGCCAAGGTGCAACCACACAGGAGGGCAGGGTCCCTTACTACTCAGAGAGTCCTGTGCTCGTTACAGAAGCAACAAAGTCTGCACGCTTGGATATGGTTCACCCCTCTCCTACCACACCATGTGCAGGAACAGAACTGAGCCTCAACAATTAAGCAACAGCATTTTTTGCATGACTTCCATCACTTGAGCATGCCCCAAACTTCCAGATGAACTACTTACATCTACAGCAGCTGCCTAGTCATCTGCCATGGGAGAACATGGGCAATTGAAACTCAACTTCCTCTTCCACTCAGGTATGTGCTTTTCCCCGTGTTACCATCCCAATGAGCCAAGACACACCCGAACATTGAGTCAAAGAAGTTTCTCTGCCTCAACTCCTACCATCAATCAGACACCAAGTCCAAAACTCTTGTGATCTGATAACTCTTGAAACCCTTGCTTCCTCTTCATCCCCATGGCTACTGAGTTCATTCAATCTCCTCTTTTTCCTCTGTATTCTTCTGGTCTCCCTTACCACCACTGAAATGACCCTTCAAATTTCACTCAAGCCGTGTCTTCCTTCCTTCCTGCTAGAAGTCCTTCATTCACCTACTTCCCAAGTCCCCAAGACTGAATCCCAACTCTAAACATAATTGACAAAGTGTTCCCACCATTCTGGTGCCAATCAGTCTCACTCCCCAGAGTATATCCTATCAAGCCGAGTTATCTGAAGCCCCCTGAAGTGCCCCAGAATTTCTCTTACTTTTGGATTTTTCAGGTTATCATTCCCTTAGACTAATTTATTTCACTTTCCCTCTTCACTAGCTCAACTTCTTCAGATTTCAGCTTAAAATCATGTCCTCTAGGAAATGTTCTGTAAACAGGCCCTTTTCCTAAAGTTAGATGCTCCCCTAGGGCACACCCCAATGACTACCATAGCACTTTACCATAATTTGTTTTTGTTACTTGTTTATCTCTTCCACTGTAAATGTAGACTCTAAACATAAAACTACTTTATTGACCTATGTGTACGCAGCACCTAGCAGAGTATTTGACACACACAAAGAGTTTTGTGTGTTAGTGTGCATAATTGTTTTAGTTGGGATAACCCAACTACAAGATCTAAGAGCCACGAAACCTTGAAGAGCCACAAAGGATCTCTTTTGTGGGGGTCTTCAGTTGAACTGTCATGGCTGCCTTGTTGTCTTGAATCAGTTCAAAACATTTATCTTTCATGGTCATTATCTTTCATGGAAAAGCCAGAAGTTGCATGGTCATTTTGACTCTGGAGAAGAGCCAGAAGTTGCAGGATGCCAGATCTGGTGAATAAGATGGATACACAATAATCTTTTTATGAGATTGCCTTTCCATTGGATGGATCTTGGCAGTAGCATTCATCTCATGTTGATCACATCTCATAAAGACACCCATGAAAGAGGACTTCCAGAGCGGCTTCAGAAAGTGGCAAGAATAATGGGATAAACATTATTCTTGGGATAAGTGTACACTAACAAGGGAAAGTATTTTACAGATGATTTTTTGTGCTGGGAATTGAACTCAGGACCTTGCACTTGCCAAGCAGGCACTTATGCCACTGAACTATATCCTAATGGAGGATTAATAGTATGTCTTTTACATAAAAAGTTTTTTTTTTTTAATTTATACATTCAACTTTATTTTTCAATTGCCCCTTACATAGGATCTCTAGGGTCTCTCTAGGGCAAACTATTTTCAACAAAGCAGGCAAAAGGTCACTAGTATCAGAGGCCTACCCAAACTCCAAGAGTCACCAAAAATGTTCAAGTTAACATTTCATTTTTTTCCTAACATTTCATTTCTGTGACCCTTTTCTAAATTCTCATCTCCAGTGTCACTGAGACTGACTGATCTAGGACACGCGTGGCAGTTGTGCTTCTGGGGAAGCTTGATGAGGCGCAGCCACTGAGTAACTAGCAGAGCTGGGGCTTCAAGACCAGAGGATGTTACAGGGCTGGGGGATTAAGCTGGGAGCTAACCTCAGAGCTTCAAGTTTAGGGCTGGCTGGAGTCACCAGGAGGATTAAAGGCACAAGGCCTGAGAAGGCAACAGGAGAAGTGGAACAGGGCCAAGGGGCACAGGGATAGGGGAGTGGAGGACATGGCACAATACTAAGGTTCCAGCTTGAGGCAAGACAAGGGTGTGGCAGAAGGGAAAGGTAGAGTTGTGGGGCTCTGGGTTATTGTCAAGGTGAATAAGCACTCCCAGAAAGCTGGAAGGAAAATGGACAAGAAGGTCTCCCATAGCTCATCTTCAAGAAATCTGTGTCCCCACGTGCTCAGGTACCTCTATGAGACATCCCTTGACCACACACCCAACAAATGCACTGATTCAAACTCTAAGGCAAATCAGTCTTGGGCTGTGGGTGCCACAAAATATTTTCCCCATTTTCATTGCCAAAAGGAAAAAACTTCAGCTCTCTCTTCTACTAGTTGTAAGGCCCTGAACTTCAGCTTTCAGTGGTCACCTCATACAACTCTTGGAAGGGAAGGTTAAGTGAGATAATGCTCACAAAGCACTGCACACAGTTCCAAAGGCAGAGTGTTTGATAAATTGGCTCTTCCCCCTTTCCCTTCCACTCCAAATGAAGCCCGGTCGTCCCCATCTGAAATATATGTGTGGGAGTGAAAGTAGAGGCGGAGAAGGACCTATGTTGCTGACTCATTAGGACAGAAGGCATGAGTCAGGGCTGTTTGGCATCCCAGGATGGAACAGAGACATTCCTCCCCCCACCCCCTCGTCTGCATCCAGGAGCCCGGGGTCTGGGCTGGCAGTGGGTCCCACCTCAGGGAAAGCAGGCTCCGTTAGTACCTTTCTCACCCCGTTCGAAGAGGAGTGCTGGATGGTGCTGTCCACCGAAGGGACACCGTGAGGAGTTTCTTCCCCAGATGTCTGCGGCAAGGCAGCAGCAGCAGCAGCAGCAGCAGCAGCAGCAGCATTCTTGTCAGGAGGGAGAGCTGGCTTTGGGCCCTCTGATGCTGGAGGCTCATCTGTAACCTAGAAAAGAAAGTAAGAGCTTGGGTGGTTTTACTTCAGAGAAGAGCAACAGAAGCAGCAGCAAGGTCTAGCTTGTGTCTATCCTGTCCTGCCCACTGCAACTACCTACATGTATACTGCTTAAATGATTTCAAAAATGAAAACGACTGGCATCTAAACCCTTTGTAAAACTACCTCATAATGACAGAACCCAAACCAAGAATTCAAAGCTAACTTTGTCATAAAAACTTTAGCAAGCCTGACACGGGTTTTTTTTTGTTTTTTGTTTTGTTTTGTTTTGTTTTGTTTTGCTTTACTTTTTTGTTGTTTGTTTGTTTTTGCAGTGCTCGGGTTTGAACCTAGGGCTTCATGCATGCTAAGCAAGCACTCTACCACTGAGCTATACCTGCAGCCCCATAATACAGTTTTTATTCAGATTTACCTTGTGGTCCTCTCTGGACCCTAAGCCTTCTCTGTCACCACAGGAATTATTCCATACACCTTCCAAGGTATATGAATTGAGCCTCAGCAAAGTAGCATCTGGAGTTGTTAGTGCTGAAGTATAAGTGTGAGGCCTTACATTTTTTTGACAAGGCAAAAGTCTGTAGTATTTCTTTGAAAATATGTGATTATAGATGTTCAGGAGGCAAGTAAAGGAAAAAGTGAGAAGGGGTAGGGAGAGAAAGGATAGAATAGGAGATCTGGGGAAAAAAGGAAAACAGGAGCTAAGAATAAAGATGTGGAATACAAAAATATCACAGAGGTACAAACTACACTTCCTCAATTGGCTTTTAGCTGAGAAAATAGAGGAGAGGCATTCAACTTCCCCCTAAGATGAGATTAAGGCCTCTTCTGTGGTGTTATCAAAAATGCATGGGATCCAAGTCTTTACTCAACACTGTACAATCTCTAGGCAAACTGCCTGCTCTCTCTAATCACCATTGCTGCACCTATAAAATACTGAGAGTAAATACTAATTGTTGGATAAATACAGTGTTGGATAAATGATATATATAAACACATGCCTAATCTAGTAGATATGAAATACAGTTTAACTCCACACCTGTGCAGAGTTACAAAAGTGCCTCCTTAAGCTCTCCCCTTTCCTAGGATAAGTTCCCAGGGGAGAGTTTGGGAAGTTACAAAGATAAGGATATATCTGCTCTGGCAATGGCAGGAGTCTAGCATAGCTTAGAAGGTCCCATCTGTGGAAAAGTCCCCAGTGTCCTCCAGGAAGACCAGGTTAAACCAGGTCACTCTGGGGAGCTGTGTTGGGACTAGGCACTATGCTCCCTATAGCTTCCTTGATGTGGAGGTTGAGTCCAGAGAGGTTCTGAAATCTAAGAACTGAGCTCAAGGTCACCCTAAGATGAAGAAACTGCTTCCTGCACCACACTGACTGGGAAGGCTGCATTTCTTGAGCATTCCTAGGGTGGGTGGCTCACCTGCAGGGCATCCTCCTGGCTCTGGGACTGGACAGGTGCTGGCTGCCTCACAATGTAGTTGATCTGCCCCACAATGGTTTGCTGAAGATGCTGAGGAGATTTGGTCTGACTCAGCTGCAGGCTGGGCTGCTGGGCCTGAAGGAGGAGCTCCAAGTCCTTCTGCATCTCCTCCAGCTCAAACTTGTGGTGCATTATGTCCACATTCTGAGAACAGGCAGACCCAGGGGGGGTCTCGTGCTGACTGGAAGCCAGGTGCTGGGATGGAGGTAGAGTTGGGGGTGGCTGCAGTGGGGGTGGAGGGGGCGGAGGGGGCGGAGGGTGCAGCTGCTGTTGCGGCGGTTGCTGCTGAAAGTGACTGAGCTTCAGCTTCTGGTGGTGGCCAAACTGCACTTGGATGGAGGGCGTCTGTAATGGGGGCTGGGCATGGGCTCCTTGTTGAATGTCCTGTGGGGGGACGATGCACACGGGCTGGGAAGTCAGTTGCTGCGCAGGCCGCTGGGATGTGCTCTCCTGCTCCACTGAGGGCTGGGTTTCCAGCCAAGGCTGCAGCAGCTTTGGCGGGTGAGGACTGCAGGTCACCTCTTTCTCCCTGGGCAGCAGGGTGGAGCATTGCAGTGACCCCAGGTGCTGGGGCACCATCTCAGAGGGCTGCCTAAAGCTGTGGGCTGGGTGTACGCTGGGTGGGGGCACCTGGCCTTTGACAGAAGGTGAGACTGGGGAGCAATGGGAGCAGCACACAGACGAGGAGCACAGTGCTGCAGGCTGGAATTTGTGTGAGGGATGGCTAAGAGCCTCTTGCTGAGCCGCTGGGGACTGGTGACTTTGATAAAAGGATGGTGGCCCCTGCAAGCCTCCATAAGCAGGAGTATCTATCCGGGACAGTTGTCCACCTTCTGTAGTTATGCATCCTGCAAATTTAGAACAGAGAGTTTTTCTAAAAGTAAGCAATAGTTGCTTTCCCCACCTCCCTTGCTACTTCTTGCTCCTAAGACCAAAGGACATCATGCAACAAACCTGCACCAGGCACAGAGATTAGGAAATTCAACTCCAGATCTCCAAGACTAAGTCTACAGTGCCACAGTAACATCACCTGTATGAACCTGCTTCAGAGCTCAAGGATACTTGAGGAATTAGTTTAGCTTTTACCAGATGACCAGCCTGTTTCTATCCTGCTGGGGAAATCATGGGCTCCTTCAAGAAGCACCTGCACCTTTTGCAGGACAACAGCCCAAGTGAAACGCTTGACTAGAAGAATCAACACTGGGCTAAGGAGCAAGTATGCCAGAAACTAGCAACAGGTAGAGTCACCCTGGGACAAATGAGAAAGACACAAGTCAAAGGAACTGTATGCTGAGCAAAGAAGGTGGAAGATGTCAAGGAAGCTCCTGTAAGAGATACCAGGAATGCCCTCTGAGGTCTCTGGACCCTTTGTGCATGAGAAAATGGTATCTACTGCTCGCTAGTCTAATGGCTCCTTCACCTCATTGTTTTGATGAGGCTTCCTCAGGGAAAGACTGAGCTCCTTAAGGGGAAAGGATGTGGTTTGATTTACCTTTGGACCTAAAGCATGGGGTCTAACCCAGGTCAGGGCCCATCAGAGGCCTGCTGAATTAAATCAAAGGGAGGAGGGAAGCTGAAAATAAATCTAACATCATTTATCACATTGCCACGTAGTTTCATTGAGATTAATGGCCTGAAATGAAGGAGGCAGCTGGCCATTAGTTTAACAAGCACATTAGGCTGTCAACATAGGCACAAATTCAAGTTGTCTATGCTCTGCCTAAAGACTAAATGCCCGTAATCCCAGTACTCTGGGAGGCTGAGGCAGGAAGATTACAAATTCAAGCCCAACCTAGGCAATTTAGTGACTCAGTGAGGCCCTGCCTCAAAATTAACCTTTGTTTTTTTACAGGCCAGGGATGTGGCTCAGTGCAGAGGCCCCGAGTTAATAGGCTTTTAAATGGAGGTGCCAGCCTTTTGGCCAGAACTGCCATCTTCCACTAATTTGCCAAAATGACAAATACAGAGGAAAAGGGGAGGAGAACCTGATATATGTTCTCTAGGCTTTTAGAAAACATGGAGTTTTTTCTTTGGCCACATACATGCAAGTCTACAAAAAGGATGATATTGTACACACCAAGGGAATGGGTACTGTTACAAAAGGAATGCCACACAAATGTTACCACGGCAAAACTGGAAGAGCCTACAGTGTTACCCAGCATGCTGTTGGTACTGGTGTAAACAAGCAATTTAAGGGCAAGATACTTGCCAACAGGATTAGTGTGTGTGTGTGTGTGTGTGTGTGTGTGTGTGTTGAGCATTTTAAACGCTCAAAGAGTAGAGATAGCTTCCTGAAATGTGTCAAGGATAATGATCAGAAAAAGAAGGAAGCCAAAGAGAAAGGTACCTGTGTTCAGCTGAAGGGCCAGCCTACTCCATTCACCCAGAGAAGCACACTTTGTGAGAACCGATGGGAAGGAGCCTGAGTTGTTGGAACCTGTCTCCGATGAATTCATGGCATAAGCTGGGGGTGTAGCTGTGCATTCAGCAGTTAATTAGTGGCTAAGTGTCCTAGGCCTCGCTTAAAAATAAAAAATCATCTTGTGTTGTAAGAATGGTTTTCTTAATTGAACAGGTGTGCGATGCCTTTACCTCAGAGAAACAAATATTTGGAGCAATTCTCATTGTACCCAGTTAATTGTGCCAGGTCTTTACTCCTCAGTGTTTTTCTGGCTGAAAGATGTGGGGTATTGTGCAGGTGTATACCCAAATGGCCAAATATTTATGAAATATTTATATTGGCTTGAAGATCCTCTAAATCACCATGGGGAAAAGATGTACCAAAATAAATGAAAGTCAGTGTATGGCATTTCAGTTAAATATATTGCTTAAAGCACCCTTAAAAATAATAAAATGACTGGAGGTGCCACAAAGTAAAAAGAAAAAAAGGCTAAATGCCAGAAAATTACTAATTACTGTAGCAGGGAAGAAAACTGCACAAGGCCATGACTTATCCGCTAATATCTCAACACCAAAGGATCTGTAATACACACGCATGATCTACTACTGAGATGTATGTATCCACACACATACATCCTATGTGATCACAGAGACATATTTTCACTCCCATATGGCATTCTAGAGAGCAGGGCCACTGTCTCGCCCCCCTCTCCAGCAATGAAACCAAGGTAACAGGGACATGTAGGCAGAATGGAAAGCTCAGATTTCACCTGGTCTCATTACAAAGTCCTACGTTACCATTGTATTTAGACTCCTCATCTTCCCCACTCATGCAAAAAGAAATTTGCTGAATGACTCTCGGACCACTGGTGGTCTCAGGGAGTGCTTTATCTTGGGCATATGCTGACCCATCCAGTAATCTAAGCAGATTCCCCATATTTATTCTTAGCATTTAGGTCAAAGCCCACCTAGTGGATCCTAGCTCACCAAGGGAAGCCAGCTGCTTGGTCCAGAAGTTAGGCTCCCAGGTGAATCTGATATTCCAAGGGGAGCCAGGATCTGTGTTACAATTTGTCTCCAGCAATCGCTGCATCTGAAACACAATCTGATGACAGCACCAAAGTCATTTATTTGGACATCATGTTCCTAAATGACAACTTCCACTCCTTGGCTCTATGGATAAGTGAAAGGGCTCAAAGGCCCAGCTCTTTGGCCTCTGGTTATCCCCCATAGTCTCACTTCTTTTCACCTTAGTACCTTCCCGTCCCCCTAGCTGCCCCAGCCAATCAGGGCTTCTGAAATCCCTATGTTCTTATGCCTTCTGGGCCCCAAGTGATTTGTAATTCTGCTCAGGATATCAGCTGCTTAGAGGCGACGTTCTATAATCACCTCCATTTACAACCCTACATGTGGAAAATGTTCTCTGAGTTCCCCATTACTGCTTTCCAGTCAGCATCTGAAATACCCTTCCATTCTACTGAGAGGCCATCTTCCTTTGCTGCGGTCTCATCTATTTCCCATCATTAACTCCCTCATTTACCTAAGACTTTGGCAAATGTCTGATTTACCCTGCCATCACCTACTTAACTCATGTCCCAATCAACATCTTGGCTTTTTTTTTTTTTGAGACAGGATTTTACTTAGTCACTAAATTGCCTAGCCTGGGCTCAAACCATGATCCTCCTGCCTCACCTGCACAGAGTTCTGGGATTACAGGTGTCTACCTCTATGCCTGGCTAGCATCTCGGCCTCTTATTTCCTTGATTTTTTTTTTAAATGTCAGTCATTTTTTTTTTAAATGTCAGTCAATGTCACTCTGTTTTCAGCTCACTCACCAGGTCCTATTTGTCATTGAGAATAATTCTATAATGAGAATTTCAACACCAGAAACCTACTCCCTGATCATAACAAGTTCTCTCTCTTTCTGAGCATGCTCTTTAACCTCACTTAATTCTTCAAGCCCTACACCACCAGTCCACAGGGTCTTCTCAGCTTCCCATCTTTTTCGGTGATATTACTGGTACCCTAACTCCCTCTGCATCACCGGTTCCTAACCTCAGTTAATCCACCGTCCAAAACCATGTTGTTTAGGGGCATGGAAGGGATCATTAATCTCCGCAGCACCCTGGAAAGGCTCCCTCAGCCCTTTTTCTCATATTTCCTTTCCTGTTGCCTTCCTCTTCCACTGTCCTAGGTGATATCTAAATTCTGTACTTCACTTAAATACTACTCGCCCAATGTGTAGCTCTTATTACCACCTTCTACTACACAGAGGAAGAAAGAGACCATAGAAAGAAAATGCCCCAAACTTGCATCCCTCCTATGTCCAAACTGAACTACATTAGACCACTTCTTTCCTGTCCTCCCATCTCAGCTGACAGTAGTGTCCTTGTGTTTGCAATCACCTGGTTCATTCCAGATCCCACCTTCTCCTCCTTCTCAATATGCGCACCCCACCACTCACCTCTCCACTTTCTCATCAACCTCTCCTTCCAAACTTATACGTTTCCCCCAAACTGTCTCATTTACAAACTACTTATTTCCCTTCTTCTCACTTCTGTCTCTACTTCCTCACCTCCTCAGACTGAGAGGACATCTTCAGTCTCCTCATTCTGGCTTCTAACTCTTCTGCTTCGCTGGAACTCCCTTCTAAAGGTCAACAGGGACCTCCTGACTTCAGTCTCAGGGTTTCTCTCCACTATTCATCCTATTTCACCTAAGTAGCTTTGACAGCAATGACCACCTAACCTTTGAAGCTCTGTTGATTTCAGCGCACCACACTCCTGTTTCTCCTCTCACTTCTGCTTGTGGTTTCTCCTCCTTTCCAGCCTTCCTCTTTCCCCTTCCCTGGGCTCCAGATTTGCTCTCCTCTTCCACACACATTCCCATAGTGATGCATCAATATCCCAGTGAATCCCACACCTCGGCCTCCAACCTTGACTTTTCTTCTCACTCCCAAACTTATTGATCAAGGCTGCTTTTGGAAGTCTCCTTTCAGATGCCTTACTTACAAGCAAGTTTAAATTTAACAGATCCACATATAAACCTCATCAACTTCTCTCAAAATTCTTCCTCCTCCTCATCCTCCTGGGTATGGCCATCCTCCCAAGCCCAAACTTTAAAATCCTCTTCAACCTCTCCTTTCCTCTTAGCTACCAGCTAGACCCCGATAACTTTATATGAGATGTCTGCATATTACTCAGGTTCAGAGTAATATCTGAATTCATTACCTAGAACAAAGAACTGCAGACTTAGTTGGTGGAGTTGCCTGGAGGGAAGGATCATTTCAGCACCTGGGTCCATTGGTCTATGGGATTTGGTAAAACATGATTTTCATCTCCTAACCCAAAGCTACTGAGTTTGAAGGATGGATGGAGCTATTATCTTATAACCCTTTCCATTAAAAAAAGGAACTTCCTCACTACCCCCAAGATACATACACTTCAAGGACAGGCTGCAGGGTTGGAGGCTTCCCTTACCAGTTCTTTGCTGAAAAGGAAAGGGACACTGGTTTTGCTGCAGACAGCCCAATTGATGAAATTCTGCACATGCTCAAACTGACGGTTGAGAACCATGATGCTCTGTAACTGCTGTTCCAGCTTCCGCTTTCTCTCGTTAGTAATGCCCTGGATACACAGAGAGAAGACAGAGTCCTTGACCTTGTTTTGGGACTTGCTTGGAAAGTCTAGTGGCTTATGTATATCAGTGTGGACACGGATGGAATCAGATGAGACTGCATTTCCAAGAGGCAAAGAGCAAGACGGAGTGCTGTCATGACCTGCTGATGGATAGAAGATGCGTGGGAGAAACTGCAGATTTTTAAGGTGCAAATACAGAATGGGTGATGACTGAGAAAATACATGAATGTCAACAAGTCTTGGGCACAGCCCCCTGAGAAAAGAGGGTTGTTTGTGACTCTTTCTTCCAAGACCGTAACCTGCACAGTCAAAGATGGCAGCTGCTTAAAAGCCATTGCATTGATGAAGTCTGAACTAGTTTTCCAGCCCTTACTGAGCTGCACTGTCATGATTAGGCTGGATATTTTAAGATACAAAGAGCAGAAGAGAGCTACGGAAACTGCATATGGGACTCTTGACCAGGCTGGCTAGGCTCTGAGGTTTGTTTGATATATGCTTGGTTTCTGACCCAGAAGGAACACAGAACTCCTCCATCCAACCCATCTGTGCACATGTACCTCTAACTCCTCTATGAGTCCATTGGCCTGTTTGTTCAGCTCATTCATCAGAACCATCTTTGCCATTTTGATCTGGTTTTCCACCTTCCGGTGCTGATGCTTCACTTCAAAAATCCTATAAATACAATGGAACAAAACACAGTGAGTCCTTCCCTCCGGACCATGAGAGCTGAGTGACAGCAAACATAAAAGCCAATAACTTAGAAGCTTGTGCTTCCTCTCTCCCCTACTACCTACTGTGAACTTTTGTTCTCAAGCATCTACTTCTTGCTGGTTCATAATGCATATCCTTTGGCCTAGACTCACTCTGATCATCCTGAACCAGCTTGGCTTCAGTTACCAAGTGATGGCCCAAGGCCAAGACATGTGCCTTCTAGGACATATGCCCACATCTGCTTAACCACATGTCCTGTGCATCAAGGCGCTATATCTGATGGGCCGGTACCCGACCCAGGATGTGAAGGAACACAGCATCCCCAGCACTGGCGAGGGACGAGCTTGTGCTACCTGTCCTCAATTTGCTTTGCAGATGTCTGTAGGCTGGATTTCTTATGTGCCACCTGTGCAGTCACACTTTCTAAAAGCATCCTCTGGTTTTGTAGAACTTCTTCAACGTGTCTGCACCTAGGGGAAGAAATTTTAAAAAGGCTGAGGAGAGCTGACTCCTGTGCTGATCATGCCGGCCAAACAGGAATCCCCAACAGTGCCCGGTCTCAGCTGGGCCCATAGGGACCACAATGACAGTCAAAGGCACTGCAGGCTCTTGGTCTATCAGGCCTTTTCCAGAGAAACCCCACAAGAAGAGCCAAAAAAGAAGGCTAAAGGGTGGCTTGGGCAGGGAAAGGATTTTGATACCTTAGAAACCCAGAGCTCCCCGCAAACCCACTTCAAGTAGCCCGCCAGCCCCACCTGTGTTCTTTGTGTTCCACCATTAGGCAGCTATGGCATGTGAGTACATCACAGGTCTCACAGAACAGCTTGAGCACTTCCTGCGTATGTCGAGGACAGTACAAGGCGAAGTCCCCAGAACCACCATTCACTCCTGCCAGAGAGAACAGAGAAAGTGGGATCATCCTGCTTTGAGTAGACCTCTCATGCAGTTCCATGGAGCAGCCCACAGCCCTCAAAGCACAAGGAAGAGAAACAGCTTGGGAGAGGTACTGCAAATAGCAGATGCCTCTCTCTGGGACAGCGAGGTTTCAGGGCCACCGGGAGGAATTCAAGCATGGCCTGGCTGGATCTGTTCAGCTGTCCAGAAACAGCACACCTACAAGCCCTAGCGTGCCCCATGACCAGCCTTGGCCTGGCTACTGCTGCACATGGATCTCCTGCAGAATACTGAATCCTCCCAAATTAACCTAAACCTTTCCATTCATCAGGATTCTGTTGTGAGGGGTTTGAAATGAGCTACGCGGGCTTGCCAGGCTCCAGGCTAAATCACATGGATCATGCTCTGGCTTCTGTGGGTCTGACAAGTGGAAAGCCCCTCCTATAATTCTAGGGTCTTAGGAAAAGACTTTCCAGAAGGTTGTAATTTAAAATGGACGGTGCTGGCTGGACAGAGGGACAAACTCTGATCCAGGCTAAGTTAATCAGTCCTTAAACAGAAGCAATACAGACTGCTCTGAGCAGAGGTGGAAGGCAGAAGAAACAGCATCTGTGAGAATTCAAGGTCCCCGCACCATTTCACCCACACCAACCCACCCCCAGCCTACCAGGGAGGGACGAGGGTGAGTCACCCCTGTGACTGTGGAGGAGACTTCCTCCCTTTGGGAAAGGCTCACAACCACCCCTACCTTCTCCGTCAGTTGGGAAACAAGGCCAGGGAGCTATTCTCCAGGGAATTTAGAATTCAGCACAGTGTGAGGGAAGGGAGCAGCTGAGGAGCAGGGAACAGTACCTGGAGATCCCTTCTGGGAGCGGGGAAAAAGTGAGCCCCCAGGAACGGGGCCGTGCCGGTGCTCCTCTGTGCAGGAGCTGCACAACCATCGGTTGCAGTAGGTGCAGAGGATGTGTGCTGCCCTCTTCTCCTTGCACTCAGAGCAGTTCTAGAAACAGAGTCGGCAGTTACTGACCATGACCTCTCTTGGGCCTGCCTACAAATGCTTCAGGGACTGACATCCTACAGGGCAGTTCCTCCACTACTGTGGAACATTGTCCGCTGGAGAACAGCCTGCAGTGCTTGTGAGAGAAAGCACCCTTTGGGATGGAAAGAGCAGTGGCCACTCCAGGAGCTGTTCACAGAAGTCCCTGCAGCAGCGGAGGATACCCCGATGAATAAACCAAGGATCTGCCCTTAAGGAATGCACAACTTAGGCAGGGTGGTACCCATTAAATAGGTAATGCTGTGACCAAAACTGATACAGCAACTGCTAGGGAAGCAAAAAGATGTTTCCAGGAACTTATTCTACGAGTGGTCGGGAGAGTTTTTATTAGGAGGTCACATTTAATTTAGATATTGAATGACAAGGAGGTTCACCAGGCAGGCAAGGGAAAAATAGTTGTAGAGGAAAAGCATAGGCAAAAGCAGAATATCTGATGGGCCTACAAAGGGGAGAAAGCCCCAGATGTAGGAGCATACAGAAAGATGACCATATATAGTTAAGGAAGAGAAAGCACAGAACAACTTTAAGAGCTGTTTCTATACCTGGGGTCTGCTTGGCCTGAGAGTGCCTAATCCTGTCCTAGCCGAAGTATTCATTCATTTGGTCAGCAAACATCTTGCCAGAGCTGATTTAAACCATCATCCCAAGCATACTGGGAAAGCTTGACTAAGTGTCTGAATCATACTGGCTACCAAACTGATATGGATTCTGAAAGTTTTGCTAATTAGACTATTAATTCCTTAGAAGGACAATACAGCAGGGCCTTGCACATAATAAACATTCAATAAGACTTAGATAAAAGAATCAAGTAAGTAAATAAGTGAATAAATAAAATGTAGTGGGTAAGGACACCTTAATGGAGAGTGGATCAGAGGGCATTCCATTCAGTAAGTGACAAGAAATTTAGAAACTCAGGAAAAAGATGTTAGTTCTTAAATATGGGCAAGATTAACTAGCCCCTTAAATCTAGACTAGTGTGTGAATTTTGACTCAAGGTAGAAAAAAGAGAAAATAAAAGCAAAGTAAGAGGTATAAGAAAAAGAAAAACAACTTTAAACAATACTTAGGATACTTTAAGATACATCCAACTTCCACTCAAAGAACTGACACTAGCTAGGTGTGAGAGGCACTGCTGGAATCTTAGCACTCTGTAGGCTGAGGCAGGAGGACTGCAAGTTTGAGTCTAGCCTGGGCAGTTTAGCAAGTGAACAATGCCTTGTCTCAAAAATAAACAATGTGAAATGGGTGGGGGAGACATAGCAAAGTGCAAAGACTGTGTGTTAAAGCCCCAGGATAGCCAAACAAAGAAAAAAAACCAAAACAATGAGAAAAGCAGACACTAAAGGAAAAGCCTATATATTTTTCACTTAACAGAAAACTCCCAAATCAAACATTTTTATATTCTTCTAGGTAGACAGATGGACTGATGGCTGTGAAAACTGGAGGAATAGTAGGTCAGATAGCATGATAGGTGGATAGACTCACAACCAGAGACCTCACACGTCTCTGAAAAGGATCAGCTGCTCGCTTCCTTTGTCCTGACTTACCCTGGCCATTTTGGGTTGCTCAGGAGGAAAGCACGGCCAAAGAAAATGTTCAGTTACATCCCTGGTAAGACACACTTGGTTACACCTGGGACAGGAGATGAGTTCTGCGGGGAAAGAAAGACATCAGAGTCAGGGCGACATAGCAATTATACCAAAGGACTCGACAGAGGCTAATATACAAAACCAAGATATGGGGCAATGTTCCCCTGTGCTAAAATGGGCTGTGTTTGGTGCTATAGCCTGCAGTTACCATGGAACTACTCTGGACATGACTGTCCCATCACACTCCTGACCTACAGACCATTTGGTCTCCTCAAATCCCTGTCACCACGCAGTCCTACCTTCCTCCCCTCCTCACAAGCCACACGTCTACATACCCATGCCTATTCTGCTTCTGACAATGAGATGCTTTCCTACTGCTTCCATTTCTCATTTTATATCCCTGAGGGCTCAGCATGGTAGGACATCCCTATAACCCCAGCACTCTGGGAGGCCGAGACAAGAGGATTTCAATTTCAAGTGCAGCCTGAGCAATTTATCTAGCCAGAGAAAGACAAGGCCTCCCTGCCTGTGCATGCTAGAGATGTCTTTCTCTTCGTAGAGCCAATACCAGTGTGCTCAGAGGTTCAGAGCTCTTTTGCTGGGCTACAGCCACCTCGTTCGTGTTGGGTGCACCATATGTACATGAGTGTACATCACTTGTGAACAGCTTGACTTACTCCCTTTCCCTAGAGAAGTACAATGGTCTTTTAACACATTCCATGGCATACTGAGCTTCTGAACTATACAAGTGGTATGACACTGTCACCCTAGAGATTACACTGACCCACACTACGAGCAGTAATCCCAGTGGGAACAAGGAGATGAACCCCTGGTGTAGAACAATACCCCCAGGGGTGAGCATGACTTGGAAAGAGGCTAACTGCTTCAGTGACTGCAGCAGAAACACCACAATCTTATGTGCTTCAGCTCATCAACATAGATAGAAATGATACAAAGCCAGCTGCTACAGACATGAGCTCAGACAAATTTAAATCCAAATACAAGGTTTACCATCCAATGACCTTGGGTAAATCACTTAATCTCACTTAACTCCCCTGTGTTTTTTCATCATATGTAGAACAGAAAAAGAAAATAAGTGTTCCTGTAAGAGTTAAATTAGATAATACTTGGGAAAAAAACCATAATCCTCCATAAATGTTAACTTAAAATTCAAAAGGTTCTTTATATCTCATTCGTGGTAAGGGAATAACCTTAATTACCACCTCTGTCATGATGAAAGTTATTCTGAGTGGTAGAGTGAAAAGCTGGCTACAAATTCTTCCCTTCCCTGCAATCATTCCTTCCCAATCCTACCCTAAAACTGTAGGACTCTCTACCCTTTGTATCTAGGCTAGCCCCATGACTTGCTTTGGCCAACAGAATGCAACAAAAGTGGCAATAAACAAGATCCAAGCCTAGCCCTAAGTGGCTGTATATGAACTCTGTTTTTGCTCTTAGAACTAACTCTAAAACAGCCTTTTGAAAAATCTACCCTGGGAAGTTTAGATTGCTGGAAGATGAAGACCATGAAGAGAGAGGCCTCAGTTGTCTCAGACATCCTCCCTGAGGCATCCTAAGCCAGCTGGCTCCAAGTGACAATCACAGGAGTATAGCCAAGATTAGCCAAGCCCAGCCCAGCCCAGCCCAGCCCATTCCAGGAGAATCACCCAGACAGAGCCAGGCATGGTAGGACATCCCTATAACCCCAGCACTCTGGGAGGCCGAGACAAGAGGATTTCAATTTCAAGTGCAGCCTGAGCAATTTAGCAAGACTTTGTCTCAGAAAGAGGGGTTTGGCATAGGGATGTAACTCAGTGCAAAGGCCCTGAGTTCAATCCCCAAAGAACCACAGGAAGAATCCTAGCCTAGATTGCCAATCTATGGAATCATAAACTAAATCAAGTTTAGTTGTTTTAATAGGATCTATTATTATGCAGCAAAAGCTAATTGTTACAAAATCAAAATCCACAAATCATATAAAATAATAGTTCAGTACTCCCTCCTCGCCCACAAATGCAAAGTTCCCTGTCTTTGCAGAGCTATGGACTGTGATGACAGAACAGCATCTGGACTCTCCTGCCAGTCAAGAACAGTGGCCAGAGGTAGAGAAGGATGCTCTCTACAAGTGACGTCATCCAGAGCCATCAAGAGACTGTCCCTCCCTCCCACTTGCTCACCCTAGGGAGATCCTCCTCATCTACCTCCTAGGCGGAAATGCTGCTCTAACAATGGTTTCCACAAGACTTCTAACTCCCTAGTACCAGACGCCCAAGCATTAATCTTTGTAACATAGCCTCATTAACAGAATGAAAAGGCAGAAAGAAGTGAATCGTAGACAAGGCCTCCTCACACATCCTCCAACTCTCCTGGCCTTAGAGTCCAAATCCACAATTTGGCATCCAAGGCCCTCTGGTCTCATCTCTAGCTTCATCTGTGTTTGCCAGCCAAAAATCTCTGCTATCTCCCAGACAGACCAAACACTTGCGTGACTCTATAAAGACGCTGTTCTCTCTTTCTGAAAAACTTTCTTGCTCCCATCCTTTTCAGATAAACTCCTATTCATCCTTTCAAACCTGTTCAAGTGTTCTGCCTTTGAGAAGCAGCATTGATTTCCCCCAGGATGAGTTAATTAGTCCCTCTTCAGGTTTCCCACATCACCTTGCACATCCTTCTAGTATAACAAGTGTCGCACTGCATTTTAACTGTCTGCTCATATGTCTACATACAAAAATAATCCACAATTGGCATTAAAGAATATTGTTTGATTTTTTAGCAGATTGGACAATTATATTTCTTTTATGTTGGTGTATTTCACGTGTATTCCTTGCTTTCAGAGCCCACAGCAAGTAGTAAGAAGCCATCTGGAAGTTTTCTGGAGGATCAGAAAAAGCCAGCCTGGAATAATTTTTTAAAAAAGAAGTAGAGTTATGGTGCTTGGGAAAAGCTGTGAGAAGTGAGTTCCAGGCCCAGCGTTGGCACAATCTATGTAACCCTGGGTGAGTCACCCTATTTCTCTGAACCTCACTTTCTACATCTTCAAAATGAAGGGAAGAGGAATAGCAAGGAAATCTGGATTATCTGACCCTTGTCCTCTCCCTACTGCAGCCAGGCATTAGAAATATTCCCCTGGCCAAGATGGGAAGGGACAGACCTGGCTATCATCCTTGTCAGAAAGCTGGGGGACAGAAGGGCTGGTGGCTGAGGAGAGGGAGGTAAGAGATCATCCCTCTGGGCTACTGCAGCAGATTTCCACAAGAGATGGAGAATCATTTCACCAACTATGTACTTACAATATTTATTATTAATTTAGTTATGAATAAATATTTAAATCACATCATACATAAAATATTATTTATATCTAGTGCTTATTTCTATTTGTATTATTCATTCTACAGGTCTGAGTTTTTATTTCATGCACAGAAACATCAGGCCTAAGAAATAGGGAGTCAGGAGCAGAGGGCCACCTGATTTTCCCCACAGGAGGTAGAGCTTCTGCTTCCAGAATAAGGAAGTCATAGACACCAAAGGTCCTCCTGGGGCCCTAAAAGCCTAGGAGAGAACAGCTCTAAAAACAAAGGTCGGGGCTGGGGATCTAGCTCAGTGGCACAGTGCCTGCCTGGCGCGCGCAAGGTCGTGAGTTCGATTCCCGGTCCTGGAAAAAAAACAAAAAACAAAAAAAAAACAAACAAAAATAGAAGCAAAGGTCATTCAGTCCATCTGTCATGATGATGAAAACTTCTGGTCCCCAGGAGGTGTAAGACCAATTTACAACTGCTTACCACCACTTTCTGTACCACGCTTTACTCGTGCTATCTCACTTTATGCGTGTTATCCCATTTAATCATCAAGCCAGCTCTGAGAAATAGGCATTAGCCCCATTGGATAGTTGGAAAGACTAAGGCTCCCAGAAGCTGTCCCCTGTTAAAGGTCATACATGCAAAAGCAGAAGTATAATTCGAACCCGTGCCTCTGAAAGCCATGCCTTTCCACTATGCTATACTTCTCTCTAATTCAGTGCTAAATAAACAAAATAATTTTATTTTAATTAACTTGATAATTTGATTATAAATAAAATATTCCATAATAATCATCTGACTATAATAATGACCTGGACCCAGGTCATTATCCGGGCTCTGGCAATCCAGATGGAGCTGGGAGCCAGCCACACTGTACTTAAAGCCTTAAGAAATACGATCTTTGAGAAAAGGCAAGTGAAATACAGATTTTCCGCCTAGAGAAAATAATTCTAGAGGTCATTTCATTCTATAAAAAACAGTGGTCCTCAAAATCTGCTACAAATCTGAATCATAGGGTCTTTTAAATATCCTGATTTGGGGCTGGAGATGTAGCTCAGTGGCAAAGTGGAGAGTAGTTACCTACTATGCACAAGGTCCCAAGTTCCATTCTCAGCACCACGAAAACAAAATTCCCAATGGCTGGTCTATATTCCATAAAGATTGAATTTCAGGAGATAGAGCCCAGACATCAGTAATTTCTTTTTAATTCTCCAAGTGACTATAATGTACAGTGTAACTAAGTCTGAGAACCAGCACCTCAAACTTCTGACAGGTCTATCCTCTATACCATGAAGATGAGAAAAGCAGATAGTTACGGATTTCCCCTCTTGCAGAGAAAAGGGCAGATTCCCAACAGACAGAAGGCTGTCCTGAAACCCAGGTACTGCGGGGATTGACACTGAGTTGAAGGACATGTTTACCTCCCCTGACTCGAAGCTCAGTTAAAGGACCCAGGCTTAGAGTGTGGCCTGAGGTTTGCTGCTGGGCCCTAGCGTGCGCTAGGCCCAGGACCTAATTGCGCAGCAAAAAAGAGAGGCCTAGACCAATAGTCTACCTTTCAGAGATGAATGGCAGAACCAAGGTAACCGGGGCCTTGGAGGGCATCAGAACTAAAGAGAGAAAGAAATCCCAGAGGACACAGAAAGCTGGCATAGGGGTCACCTCAGGCTACCAGGACAGCACATGCACACCAGGTGCAGAAACCTGAGCCAGTGCTACGCTGCTCTAGGAGGGTCGGGTGGGGGAGCTTTCATTCCTCCGCTCTCATCCAGGGCTCCATGAAACTTCCGTTTAGGCCCAAGATCTACCCTGACAGAGCAGTGGGATCCACCAGAACAGCCCAATGCTCCTCTGCTAGTGCCCACAGGTAGAACCAGAGCTGGACAGACCATCACTGTTCATCTAGCCAATTCCCTACCACACAGAAAGAGACCTGGAGACCCTGAGAGAGGCAGGGACTTAGCTAAAACCCACATAGACCTTGCAAAACATAGGTGCTACCTTGAGTCACTGAGCAGCGCTTGATTACTTCTATAGCCACAGGTAAGAAACTACCTTACTATGCCTCTCCTAGCCACAAAGCGAGAAGAAGAAAAAAACACTCTGGATGGATGCTCTGGCAGGCTAGCTGTCCTCACTAGCCATTCATGCCCTCCCACCCCAGGAAGCCCCAGGATGCTGAACATCGGATAAGGCCCCAACAGAAGCCCCTGCAGCCTTCCTCTAGCTCGCAACTCAGCAACAGCACCTCTGAGAAACACACTGCACCCACTCCTCAAATGCTCAGCCTCTGCTAGAAAAACAAACTGTGACCCAAGACACCCCTAAAGTGACTACCAATTTTGCCCCTGGTTGCCAACAGGCTTACCTGTTGCCCTGCTGCCCTGTGAGAGAGCAACACCTGGGAGAGAAGTCAGAGGAGTGAATCAGAGGAGCGACAGGTAAGACCACCACTGGTCCCGGAGGGTAGGAAGCCCAGGAGCCCACCCTCCACGCTGCAGCAGCTGGGCTGCAGGGCCTAAGCCTCGGGGAGCTGGGTTCTGGGTGGGGTAGGGGGAGCAGCCTGGAGCCTCTCCTTGCTCTGATGCGTCCTCAGCCAGGGCTGCATTTCTCTAGCTCACCTGAGATGCTCCTGCAAGAAAGAGCTTGGTTGACTCCTCCTGTTCCTGTTTATCTCGAAGGCTCTGCAGCAATTTTCACAAACTGAACAGCAAGAGGGAGACCTCAAAGAGGCGACTCTCTTCCTAGCTGCATCTCCTTCCTAATCCTCTGGGTGCCTCGGAATAGAAGCTCAGAAGGAAGAAAACGAGATTTTCAACTTTCAGGAACTAGCTCTGTCGCCCTCTGCACAGCTCGGGAGGCCATCACTCTCAGCCTTTTAGGACTCCATCCAAAAATCCTTCAGCCCTCCATGTTCCCCAAAATGACAGTGCTCATGTGTGGCTGGAACCTGCCCGGATCCGGCAGCTCATTTAAATAGAGCTCATCACAACAACAGTGTTGGTGGAGAAGTGAGTAGCTGCAGGGCCCTGGGGACCCCCTGTTTATACGTAGGAAGAATGATGCAATCTGGGTATCAAAATAGCAATCCAGAATGGAATAACAGACTCACGCAGCAGCGGTGCCTGCACAGCCAGAGCTCAAGTTGACACACACTGTCAGCCCCACACTGCTGCAGCACGCAGATGCCAGGCACACATGAGCACTGCATCATTTTAAAAAACAGCAGGAGCCCAAGAGATCCCTCCATGCCCCCAGCACTGAAGGAAGATGTGGGGAGGAGGGGCTTCGACAGACATTAAAATCTGTCTCCTACACACTCACCTGCTCCTGCCACTTCACCTGAAGTCCTTATCCTGTGACGTCACAGGCAGTTGCCATAGTGACCAACTGTCCGTCACAAGCAGAGGATTAGGACTTCAGATGGAGAAGACACATATTTATCAGGCACAAAGGTCCTGGAGGATGTCCCTCGGCAGCTAACTCTATCTCCTTGGGAGATACAATCCCACACAAGCCAGGAGGAAAAAGGGAAGGAAAACAGGGTTGAGTTGGAGGAAAGGCATGAGCATGAGGCAAGAAGACTACAAATACAGGATAATTACAGGAGCAGAGAGCAACCAGATGAAGGGGTGTGAAAAGACTGACAGCAGAGTAAAGTTGGGACAGGCTCTGAATGCTAAGCTAAGGAGCCTGACCTTTATTCTAAAGGAAAAGGCAGACCAGAAAGTTTCCGGATGACTGAGCTGAGCTTTGTGATTATCTTGATGGAGCGAAGACAGGGAGGTCAAAAAGGAGACTTGTCCGGTCGAGCATTAATGGGATCCTGAATAAGGGCAGAAGCAGACAAAAGGACAGAGGAGTTGTTTCAAAGAGAACCAATAGAACATAACTAAAGTAGGACATTAGGGTATTGGTGATGTGTTAAGCAAAAGGACTCAAGTGGAAGGGCTGTCATGAACAGAGACAGGTATAACAGGAAGAGGAGGAGGACAGTTGTCAAATTCCATCTTCCCTATGTCCTATTTTCTCTGGTATCCACACCCTCCTAAGATCAGGATTCATCCTGTGTTGCCTGGTTCAATAATTTCCAAGTCGCAGAGATTTTTAGAATGCCTGAACCTATCAAATCAAAACGGCTTGGGTGTGGGACTAGAAATGTATATTTTTAGCAAGTTTCCCAAAAAATTCTCAGGCATCCAGACCAGCACTGGTTCAAGGACTAGCAATCTGAAGCCAATGGTCTGGACAACTACAGTGACCTGCTAGCAAGTGCTCCTGCTGCCAGCCCTATCTCTTCCAATCATCCTTCTCGCTGAGCCAGAATTACTTTTGGAAATACAGATTTGGTCATATCTCACTGATCAAAAGACACGTCGGTAGCCCCCAGTGCCCACAGAATAGCTTAAATTTGTAAGGATGCTTCCGATAATTTCCTTTCTGAACACAGTTTCAATTTCTCTCCTTCAAACATGCTATATTTCAGCCAAAATTAACTCCCAGTATTTTCCTTACCTTCCAAGTGTCTCGTCCTAACACTATTCTCTCTCTGGAATTCCCTCCCATAGTTTCCTAGCCCTGCTTGGCTCTGTACAGCTACTACCACCATTCACAGGCTCAAACCTACCCAATTTTCCCAGTACCTAAAGTAGGGATTAAAAACTATAATCTAGGGCCGGGGATATAGTTCAGTGGCACAGCACCTGTTTGCTAAGTGCAAGGTCGGGAGTTTGATTCCTAGTACAAGAAACTATAGTCTGCCTGCTTCTGCCGTAAAGAATATTGCTATGGAATTCAGTACATTGGGACACAGTCACACCCATTAATTTCCTTATTGTCTATGGTTGCTTTTGTGCTATAATGGTAGAATTGAGGAATTGTGAAAGAGACTTTATGATCAACAAAACAAAAATATTTACTATTTAGCCCTTTATAGAAAAAGCTGACCCACCCCTGGCCTAAAGCTACAGCTCTTTAAATTACTGTAGCCTTTGAGATAGATGCCCTTGGGATTCAGTTCTGAGGGTCCTGCTTGTTCTTAAGCCCTCTCAACTCCTGTAAGTTCTTCTGATAACTGGCTCACATTTAGCTGGACCTTCTTCAATCCGAGAAGGCATTACTAACAGGGAAAGGGAATATCATAAAGGAGATTATAAATGTCAAAATGTGGGATCTTTTTGGAGAACTATCGGTAAAGTTAGAACATGTACAGGAATTGTAGGAAATAAAGCTACCCAGTTCATCAGGGGCTTGATTGGGAAAAGCCTTGAAGGCCATGCTAAGTTTCTACTTTGAACTGCAAGTAATTGGGAGCCTTTAGGTAGCTGAAAGTGTAAGCCCAGAGTCAGAGGAAGTGATCAGCATTGAACAAAGAGGATTTGCGGAAATAACCCACAGTGGCAATAGGTAAGGTGAGGTCAGGAAAAATACCACCAGGGAAAAATAGAAAATAAACTGAGGTCAACTAAGGAGTGTCCAGGATCTATAGGGCTGGGCCAGCAGCAGATCTGCGCCAAGAGTCAGAATCTGATCAGGAAAGCCAGGGGACTGGCTGGGGTTGCAGATGAATGTATAGTCTGTCTCCCTCAGACCCCATGTTCCCAAGAGCCACCTGGCTGTGACACGGGGCTTTTTTTTTTTAACGGTATTGGGGACTGAACTGAGGGCCTTCACAATGAGTTACATTTGCAACATTTTTTTTTTTAATTTTCAGACAAGGTTTAGTTTTTTCTAAAGTGCCCAGACAAGGCTTGAACTTGTGATACTCCTGCCTCAGTCTCCCAGAGTGCTGGGATTACAGGTATGCACCATAGCGCTTGGCTGACACAAGCTCTCTATGCAAAGAAAATATCACAGTGGAATGCAGCAGGTATACGTAGGAAGAGTCTAAACTCATTTGATAGACTCTCACTGGTATAGATAGCACCTATACCTTTTTTCACTCCACATCTCAAAGAATCCATCCAAAAGCTGATGTACTGACACATTCCCTGCAAAGCTACTGACCCTGTTCCCAACTGAGCCTGGCAAGAGAGGCAATGGGGGAACTAAGGGCAGCAGCCTATTCTAGGTGGGCATTTTCTGCAGTCTGCAAGCCCTGGACTGTCAATTAGGGGAGGTGGATTGTTCTGTCTGATTCTGCAGGTGACCAACTATGTAACCTTCAACAGAATCCTAGCCCTTTCTGGACTCCTGATGTCCCATCTGCAGTGAGGAGCTGGAGATGAACTTGAAGGCTTGTCCCACTCTCTGATCTCCACAGCACTCATGTGACTGCCCCCCTTGATGGCAGAGTTCCAGGGACACGAAGCCCATGCAAGACCCTATCCATCCACCACAGCCGTCTTGAATTCCCTCCCTCAGCCAATATGCTTTAGTCGTAGCTTTCCAGGTAGTACTGGCAGCAGCAAGCACGCCCTCCCCCAGTGCAGCCTGCCTCTTTCCCATTACCAGGGGACTTGCTCTCCCAGTAACAGTACTGTTCAGAGGTGCCTGCGCTACTCCCAGGGCCCTAGAGAACCAATTAAGGTAAGGAAACTGTTCATGAGCTAAAAACCTACCCCGCTGATAGGGATCCAGAGCTCCAACTTCTGCACCTGCCCTGCACCCAGCTCAGCCCAGCTCAGCAGCCTGCCTTCCACCTAGGAGACTTAGGTCACTGCCTACAGCAGACCCCACAAGGTCAGACAAGCTGTTCAGCTTGAAGTAAGCAAACAGCAGTCACCTGCCTCCCAGGCACCTAAAACTAAGCCTCACCCTTGCCTCCAGTTCTCGCCCAAGGCCACTAGAGCCCCTCCAGCTGAGCTACTCATTAAGACAAGAGTCATTTCCCTGTCTGACTCTGAGGTTGTAACATCTTGCATCATTGCCTTTTCTTTGGATCTTCCCAAAGTTCGCAAGGCCTGCCCGCCAAGGGACAGCAATTGCTCCCCCTTTCAGCATCAGCAGTATACAAGCAAAATGCTGTCACCCTTATGTAGTTTCTAGTGCCTGCTTGGCAAGCATGCGGTGGTTATTTAGCACTTGTAGAGCTCGTCAAGCCCAACCTCAAAAGTCAGAGGGCCTGTGATTGCCCAGTCAATTAGTGCTAGAGACCGGACAGCTCCAGAGCCCTGACTTCCACATGAGGGTTCTCACATCTTGTCTGTACCCTCCCCCTACTTTGAAAATGGAAAAAGTAAGATCCTAAATGGGTAGAGTCCTGCATTTGGACATAAAAATCAAAATTCATCAGCCATAACTTGACATTTGGTTGCTTTGATGAGAAAAAAGAGTAATGTTCCTTTTACTCATATGGAAAGGAAATACATACCCAATTGTTTCTCTCTACCTGTGACATAAAGCAACAAACAAAACCATAAGAATCCTGAGGCTCTTAAACACAGAGACAGCACGTGGTAAATGTCAGTTACAGGGATGCTAGTTCCTTAGATCTTGCTATTGTTATTTAAAGTATCACTTTGGTACTCGATGGCCAACTTTCCAGATAGAATCTGACCTGGTACCATTTTTGCCTAGGCTGAAAAGGAAATACAGATGTTCCTCACCTTATGATGGAGGACTTTTGTCCTGATCAAAGTGTTACCATGTAGATGACAAGCTTTGGAGACAGGTAAACGTGTTTCACCTGACCTAACACTTAGTAGTTGTTAGAGAATAAGCCATAAATTTCCCAATCCCCAGGTTTATCATCTACAAAATGGGAATAAGAATATCTACCTTATAGGGCTGTTGTGACGTTTAGAAAAGATACTACAGGTATACGTCCCTAGCACAATGTCTGCCAATCAGTAGCTCCTTATAATTGTGTTTTGGATCTCCAAATTTAAGAATGGAAAAGGGAAGTCCAGGAATCATGGGAAGGGACAGGAAATAGTAGAGATCCATTAAT
Source organism: Chinchilla lanigera (assembly GCF_000276665.1). NCBI lineage: Eukaryota > Metazoa > Chordata > Mammalia > Rodentia > Chinchillidae > Chinchilla > Chinchilla lanigera. The sequence goes on from NW_004955414.1 coordinate 24,448,865, forward strand.
AGGAGACAGAGATACATGTGTATGAATATGTCAAAACAAAACCCACTGTGCTATATAACTAATATACACTAATAAAAATTTTTCAGTTTATAAAGACTCTCTTCTAAGCAAAAGCCATAAGAGATCTTTGTGGATTCAATGATTAAGTTAGTCAATAAATATTCACTTAAGTCCCTATCCTGTATCATGTTCTGTTAGGCTATAGGGTTATAGAAATGGAAGCAGTGTCCAGTTGGATAAGCAGAAGCTCCCCACTAGCACCCCTTCAATTCCAAGCCCAAGTGCAGGAGCACAGGCCTGAGAGGGCTCCACTGAGCAACTGGGGTTGAAAGCCAGCTGGACAGACCATGCTTTCGGGCAAAGCCTCTCTTCCACTCAACACAGCGATTGCTTGGCCCTCCCTAGCAATCAGGAGAAACAGACTTCTGAGAATGGATTCATCCATATGCAGCGTGGCCCCATATGGCTGGAGGTATTGGTGCTAGGAATCGATTTCTTCCTTAACTTGGATCCAGTTTCCCTACCATCCCTCTATCTGCTCCTATATTTTACTTTTCAAAACTTCAGATTGTCAGAAGAGGATAAACCTTCTAGAAAATCCATGCTCCTACTCTGTTGAATAAAGTGGCAGCACTAAAAAGTCTTTCCAAAGAACCAGACTTGGTAGCAAAATAAAAAGGGCTGGGGATGTAGCTCAGTGGTAGAGTACCCCTGGGTTCATCCCCAGCAAAACATACACACACACACACATATGCAGTCAAAACTGAAACTTCACAGCTATTAAACAACATTCCTCATTTCCCCAGGACTTGGCAGCCACCATTCTACTTTCTGATTTTATGAATTTGACTATTTTAGGTACCTCATACAATTGAAATTGCACAGTATTTGTTCTTTTTAATGACTTATTTCATTTAGCATAATATCTCCAAGGTTCATTTATGTTGTAGCATGTGTCAGAATTTCCTTCCTTCCTCTTTTTTTATAGTACTGGAGATTGAACCCAGGGGTGCTCTATCACCGGGCTACATTCCCAGCCTCTTTTTTTTGTTTTGAGTCTGTTACCCAACCTGACCTCAAACTTGCAATACTTCAGCCTCAGCCTCTCAGATAGTAATGATTACAGGAGTGTATCATCATGCCCAGCTCAGAATTTCCTTCCTTATTAAGGCTGAATAATTTTCCATCATAAGGATATACATTTTTTTTATATATTCCATCTGTTGATGGACACTTGGGTTGCTTTTCCCTTATTATTTGCTATTTCAGATAACAATGCTATGAACTCAGGTGTATAAATAGCTTTTAAGGTCCTGTTTTAAATTCTTTTCAGAGCCAGGTGAGGTGGTACATGTCTATAATCCCAGCACTTGGGAAGCTGAGGCAGGAGAATGGCTGTGAGTTAGAAGCCAGCTTGGGCTACAAAGTGAGTTCAAGGCCAGCCTGAACCTCATAGCAAGACCCTGCTGGATCATACAGTAATTGTGTTTTTAATTTTTCTAGGAACTATCATATTGTTTTACAGAGGCTACACTAATTTACATTCACTCCAACAGGGCACAAAGATGCTGATTTCTCTACATTTTTGTCAATATGTGTTATTTTTAAAAGGTTTTATGTTTGCTTGTTTGCTTGCTTAATAATCATCGTAGCCAGGGATTTAGCTCAGTGACACAGTGCCTGCTTGGCAAGCACAAGGTCATGAGTTTGATTCCCGGTACTGGAAAAAACAAAACCATCCTAATGGGTGTGAGGTGGAATCTTACTGTGGTTTTAGTTTGCATTTTGCTCATAAGTAATGATGTTGAACCTTTTTTTTTCATACTTATTTGGCCATTTGTTTTCTTTCTTTGAGAAACGTCTGTTTAAGTCCTTTGCCCATTTTTAGTCAAATTGTTTATTTTTTCACTGTTGAGTTGTAGGGGCTCTTTACATACATTCTAGATATTAACCTAGCCATGCTAGACTATTAACACATGTTTAAGGTTCACTATATTTGTAGATGTACTATATTTCTAAGAATCTTTGAGTAATTAGCAATGCCAATTTTTCCAGATAATTTAAGTCTTAAAAAGAAACATAAAATATGCTTCATTTGTAAAAGCAAATATTAACAAAGTTGGTAAATAAGTTTAAATATTAATCATAGACCCTTTCAAAGTCATTGTTAAAATTTACTGCATTTATAAGTAGACTAATGACATTGGCAGGTCAAAATTAAAACTGTAATGAAGAATGAAGTCAAAGTTGTAAGTTAAAAAAATCATATATTAACTTCAAAAAATCAAAGTAGACTATATCTTTTTGTGCTCTAAACTCCCACAAGCCTCAGACAGGGTAGGTTGCTTGCCCACAGTTTAAAGGGCTCAAGATCCAGAATGAAAATTCACTCTTAACAGCAGTGCCTCCAAGAAAGCCCAGATTTATGCTACAAATCACTTTGGAAATACTGCAGAGACTAAAACAAAAAGAAAAGATTGCAGATGATGTCTCTAGTGTTCTCACTTAACTGTATTTGACTTTCTCACTGTACGATGTCAATCAACAGATACTCTACCTCAGTTACATGCCCTACGCTAGAATACTGAAATGAGGGACACACTTCCTGTCTCCAAGGGCTTGTAGCTCACAGGGGACTGTTTCCTAGGAAACCTGACATTCAGGAATAAGACACAGGCTCCCTCCCCTGCTGGGCAGCAGCTTACATAGTAAATGGTTCACTAGTCTGTGTGATTCAGTTCAAAATCTGTTCCTGACCAACACCAGGAGGCCAGCTGTTCACCCTCTGCCTTGGAGGTTTAGTGAGCCAGAAAACGTCTTTTCTGTCTGGGGAGTCGGCCAAATCTTGAATCAAAACCTTCACACACTTCTCAGTCTGTCACCAATTTAAGGAAATCCCAGAGATGATAAGTCCCCAGCTTACAAAACAGATATATTAGGCATCCAGAGGATTTGCTTTGTCTCACAGATTCCCCAAAGAGTTGCTTTCAGCAATGAATGTCTCTTGGGTCTTTAAATTCTGATTCTTTCTACACCTGAAACTCAGCTCCTACAAAACCAGAAGATACCTGCTCTCTAGAAGTAGGTGAATTTGTGGTGCTTTTGTACTTACCATGAGCCCCGGGAACATGGCCCAGATCTTGCATCAAGGCCTGGAAGCAAGCCTTACAGAGCAAATGTTGGCAGGGTAAAAGCCGAGAACCAGTCTCTTGCAGGTACTGCTCACACAAGGAGCAGGTCGGTGCCAGATCTTTCATCTTTATACTCTTAGAGCAGTGTTTCTGGTCGTGTAGTGGCTGTCTCCTAAAGCCCATGCCCACTCCTGGGCCCATACGCAGGGCAGGGCCTTTTCCATTGACATCCTCAGGCGTGAAGCAGTGGGTAGACCGAGCAAGCTCTACTCCCTGTAAGCAAAGCACAGAACAGAGTGACATTTCTTTTGAGAGGGGGCGTTTCCTGGACAGGTCAGAGAAGCCTCTGAGAACAAGGCCTCAAGAGTATAGCTCATGCCCCTCCCCAGACTAGAGGTTCATACCTTGTCCCTGGGCCCCAAAGGAGAATCCAGCCCCTCTGCCATGGAATACAAAACCTGCAGGTGTCTGCCAGGTTGTATGTTTCTGACAAGGTCTGTTTACCGTCAAAAGAGTCCCAGATTTCCTTATTGTTGGACAAGCTTGATCAAAGTTTTGATTTCAGAAAAGGGTAAGAAATGTATTAGGTGCGAAGTTCAGGCCAAGTGCCATATGTACATTTCAATCCTCACAATCAACCTTAAAAATAAGGATTATAAGAGCTAAGATAATTGTACTACTAATTTCTATTGGTTTATTGAAAGGAACAGTTAATGTTTAATTGTTTGATCAATCTTGCATACCTGTATCTGGTAATCTGAGCAACTACTTTGAAGATAACAATAAGTAATACAACAACCTTTGTTGATTTCCTATCTTGTTTTGAAATTCAGTATCATTTTTATACTTTTTGTGTTGTTTTGTTTTTGTTTTTGTTCTTTTCTCTTTAAAATAAAAAAGTGAAAAAAAAGAGTAAGGATTTTGGCACTTCTACAAATTAAATAAAACCATTTATTTGGAACAGGCTGAAGAAATTGAGCTGGGAAAGAGGATGCACAGGCCCATGGCAAGTGGCATGGTTATTCAAATCCACATCAGTCTGATTTCAGACTCCACACTCTAAGCTATTGACATGCTCTCAACCTGAGGTCCACACACATAGATTTTTCAGGTGTTTTTTTTCCAATAATTTAAAAAATTATTTTTTCATTCTTATGAGCGAGTTTATTAAGGTTTAAAAATTCTGGATCATCTATACATCTGCCATGAAAAAATCTGAGGGACAGTGTTGAGTTTAGGATCTAGCTCAGACCACACAGTATTACTTAGATAAATGAGAAGAAAGAGAGGTGGGCAGTACATAAATGATGGAGTCTTGCCACATGAAGTCTAACTCACACTGTGGCACACAGTGATAAATCTTTTGTGGAAGTTGCAACAGAGGAAGGAGGGAAATTGAGCCATCATCTTTGTGGTCTATGTTTGCCGAATTAGCCACAGCGGTGAGCACCACATCTAAGCTGCAATGGCAATTTAGTTTAACAAAATATCCTCTCCATAGGAAATTAATAGTTAACATGTTTGGGTTCTGTAGTTTTTCTTTACAATTGCAAACCATATTTGATTTTATAATTATATAAGAGCTAACCCCAAAAGGAAGTTGTATCTATTTTTACATTTGTATTTACTTACAATAAAAATCACTTAATTCAATCTGGGTGTTTGTAATATGCAAGTTTCAGGGAAAAAATTAACTTCAACTCAAAGTCTTTGGGAACCTAGACCATTAAAGAGCCCACTAAATTTAGTGAGAAGAATGACATTATGTTTTCATATTTGTAAGTCTGTTTAATATCTAGCTTAATAGAAGATAGGATAGCTGAATTCTCATACTTCCTTCTACAGCCAATCTGTTGTATGTTGTTTTATTTACAGTACAAGAACAAAGTCTAGCTTTGTACAGATATACATTTGGAAAAAATAGGAGTATTGTAATAATCTTATTAAATAATTGTGGGTATCCTTGATACTATACAGAAATTCACACAGAGTAGTTTCTTAAACATTGGTTGTAACATGGAAACTGAAATGGCATCAATGACCTTTTCTCACTATTACATTAAATTCTGTGATCTAAACTAGGTGTTGTAGAACATACTTGTAATCCCAAAAGGCTGGGAGGCTGAGTCAGGAGGATCACAAATTTCAGGCCAGCCTGGGCAACTTAGCAAAATCCCATCTCAAAATTAAATTATATATATATGGGATGTAGCTCAGTACAAAGGCCCTGGGTTCAATCTTTTAAAAAATCTCTGATCTATCTTGCACTTTGAACTGGACTGCTGTTGAAAATGAGCTACTTTTAAAAGCTGTTCTTTTAACCAGGCATAATTTTATAATACCAAGCATTGGTTATTTGGTAATTTGGGAAAAAAATTGGCTCAATGATATTCCAAATATCGACACATTACACAATAACAAAAAGTTATCACTTCTAATTTTGTCAGAAAGTTCTTTAAGTTTTGGAAGGCTGTCAAACTCATGGAAGCAGCAAAAACATACCAGAATTCTTACACTTTAGCATTGGCAACAAATACTATTTAGTTTTGAGAAAATATCTGTCAAATTCCCAAGACTCAGTAATCACAGTAAGTTGTTAGTTGTCCTTTCATGAAAAATTGCTGTCCCACAAAAAAAGTCTGACTTAGCTTATAAGTTAGCAGTAGAAGAGCAGTTTCTCATTTTGATATATAGTATAAGAACTGCACACTTTGAATTTCTTCAAACAGAATATTTAAAAGAAGCATATTCAAGTTTTTTTTGGGTTTTTTTTTTTTTGGTTTTTCTCTGGTACCGGGAACCGAACTCATGACCTTGCACTTGGCAGGCAGGCGCTTTTGCCGCTGAGCTAAATCCCCAGCCCCTCAAGTATTGATATTTAAGAAAATTTTTACTTCATCATGGACATTCTCTAGTTAAACTAGTTTTATTGTTGTTTTTCTGTTCTGCTCTGTTTTTGTTTTTAAAGAGTCAGAGGTAGGAGTGGTGGTATCTGTAATCCTAGCACTCTGGAAGGCTGAGGCAGGCAGGTCACAAATTTAAATCCAGTCTGGGTAATATAGTGAGACTGTGTCATAAAAATAAAAAAAGAAGGGGCTGAGGATTTAGCTCAGTGGCACAGCACCTGCCTGGCAACTGCGAGGTCATGAGTTCAATTCCCGGTACTGGAAAAAAAAAAAAAATTTTAAAAAGAGGTTGGGATGTAGGTATTAAGAAGGGCCTGAATTCCACTCCTAGTACTGGCATGGTGGGGGGCGGGGTTGTAGGTCCTACTGTGTTGCCCAGGCTGCCCTTGAACTTTTGGGCCAAGGGATCCTTATGTATCAGTTTCCTGAGTAGCTGGACCCATACTGGGCTTAAACTAGCTTTTTTTTTTAATTGCAAGTATCTAGTAATAAAGGATGCAATGATATAATCACTTGTACCAGCTGGATACCCAAAGCACCAGCAGTTCTACACCACTGTTTTGGCCCCATCAATGTAAATGTTAACCCAGTGAAAAGATCAACTAACGTTGATCAACTAATGTTGATCTTTTATACAACATAACGTGTGGCTATTATTATGAAAACTTTTTTGTCTTGTGGACACCCTGAAAGGATTTCAGGAACCGCCACAAAATCTACAGACCACATTCTAAGAACTGGTACATTAGAATTAGACCTCACATTACAATCCCCAGTGCCTCCAAAAAAATAAAATAAAATTATATATATATATTATATATATATATTATATATATATAATATATATATATATGGTCCAGTGTTACCAGATCTTCTTCATTTTTCAAAATACCAATAATCTGGGTTTTTATTTGAATTTAAAATGTTGACAGTTATGTTAGCTTTGTTATTAAACTCCTGCTAAAGGAGAAAGGTTTATTTCGACTCACAGTTTTAGAGGCTCCCACCCATGATCAGGAGGACCCATTACTTTTAGGCCTCTGCTGGGGGAGCCAGACCGCACTGTGGGGGAGCTCATGGCAGAGAAAAATTATTCACCTCTTGGGCAGTGCGGGAAAGAAGGAGAAAGGGAGGGATCAGGGTCCCACAATCCCCTCCAATGCACAGCTCTAATGACCTACAGACCATTCACAAAATCTGATGTGTTAAAAGGTTGCATCACCTCCCGAAAAGCACATTGCTGGGGATTAGTCCTTTACCACAGGAACTTTTTGGGTGACATTTAAAGTCCAAACTATAGCAGTAAATAATTAAATTTAAAAATGTAAGACCTAAGCATGGTGGTACACATCTATAATTCACGCTACTGGAGAGGCTGGTGCAGGAGGATCACAAGTTCAGGGCCACTTTGCACAACTTAGCAAAATCTTGTCTCAAGGGAAAGGAGGGCTGGGGATGTAGCTCAAGTAGTACAGTGCTCACCTACCATGTACAAGGCCCTAGGTTCAATCCCCAGTACTATAAAAATAAATAAAAATTTTAAAATAAGGAAACACTATGAATCAAACAAACATACACCAGCAACATCCAGCTTATGATCTCTGCTTTAAGTCATGCAAAAACCTGGACTAAATGAAACACCAAGTACGGAAGCATGGGAGCCCCACCTATAACACTCCCTTGCCATAAAACTGCTTCCTTTCAACATCTTATGACATCTGGGTCTGAGGGGACGAAAGTATTTACAGAGTTTCTCTAACTTTGCCAAAGAATGATGGACCAAATCACTGTGCATCATGCTAGGAGTAAGAATTTTAAACATTATTTGCTTGGTTACTAAAGAAGAAATTATTGAAAAAAATTATTGTCAAAATTTAGTATTTATTTTAGGAAGAAAAGCTGAGGGAAAAACACTAGAAAATGAGAAATTACCCTTTGTTAGACTGTATAGCACATAGCTATTTTTTGGTTCATTTGTTCACTATCTTATCATGGATACAGTTCTAGGGATACAACCCTCGAGCAGGAATTTGTCTTTCTGGTTCACCACCATATCTCTCTCTCGTTGCCTGGCACTTACGTATAGTGCTGGACCATAATATGTACTCAAAATGCGTATTTGTAAAATGAATAAGCAAAAGAATGACTCTCACTGTTTTCATTGTAAGATAAGAAACTCAGATTCAAAGAGAATGTTTTGATCAATACAATTCAGCTAGTAAAAAAAAAAAAAAACAAACTAGGAAATGAATCCAAGCTTCTGTGTACTTTCCATTAACTTATTCCTCTGAAATTAGAACTAAGCCCCTTTTTTGTGTGTGCTACTGAATGAACTCTTAAGGACGGGGCCGGGGATATAGCTCAGTGGCACAAGCGCCTGCCTGCCAAGCACAAAGTCCTGAGTTCGATCCCTGGTACCGCAAAAAAAAAAAAACAAAAGACAAACAAACAAACAAACAAAAACTCTTAAGGACTATAGTTCACCTGGAATCCCAGCACTCCAAGAGGCTGAGGCAGAAGGACCATAAGTGCAAGTCCTGCCTGGGCAACTCAGTGAGACCCCAGCTCAGAATAAAATAAAAAATAAAATAAAGGATTAGGAATGTAACTCTGTGGTGGAGCAGCCCGGGTTTGATCCCTAATACTGCAATACATAAATAAATAATAACTGACTAGAATTCCTCCCTTCACACTTTACTATTCTGAGTTTAACAGCAGAGTTTTCCACCCTAGCTTTCAACAAAGTTTTTAGGAATACAACTGCCATGTAGTACAATGAGATTTAAAAATAGAAAAGAAACTATCCAATATAGGAAAGAAAGACTCCTAAAAATCCCTAATCCTCAAATTTAGATTATTTTTACTTTGTGCTGAAGAAAAACCCACCGGTGATTAGGATTTCTCCCTAAATGCCACATATCAAAAACTATGGAAAAAAGCAAACCCTGAGTCTAGAGAAGTTGAAATGGTATTGGAAACTGCATACATTGCTGGTGTGTGAGTTGGTGTGATCCATTTGAAAAAATAGCAACATAAAATGAATCATAAAAATGTTCTCACCCTATAATTCCACAATCTCACTCCTGGGAATTTATCCTAGACAAGTTATTCAACAAAGGAAGAAAAAAACTATCAGCACAAATGTTCCTTGTATCCTTGTCTCTAACAGCTGAGAATACAATAAAAAACAAAAAAATTTAAGTTCACAAGAACATAGCTTAATAAATTACAGTACATGCTGAAGATAAATTACTCTTCAGCTGTTAAAAATAATCCTAAACTCTAGGTAGTGATACAGAAAAAATGTCATGAAATGAAATCAACAGCAGACTACAAAATGATGAATATACTCTAATCAACTTTCCATACAGCTATATCTCCATGTAAACTTGTAAACAAGAGCTAAAAAGTGATATCCAGAAATGAAAGCACTACTGTAGGAAAGCATGGTGTTTTCCTTGTTGTTGTTTTTTTGTTTGTTTGTTTGTTTGTTTATTTTTTTGAGATAGGTTCTTGCTATGTAGTTCAGGTTGGTCTTGAACTCACTATGTAGCCCAGGTTGGTCTCAAACTTGTGGCAATCCTCCCGCCTCAGCCTCCCAACTGCTGGGATTACAGGTGTGCACCATCAAGCCAGCCTGGTATGGTTTGAAGTGTGTATATTTATGTTTTTTCACAATTTTTAATGTACTGGTTTTTTTCTATTGCATATAATTTTTAAAATTATTTCTAAAATAAATTTGGATTTCTGAGTTTTTCCCTAATTCTCACTTAGGAAAAAAAACCCAGAAACTCTGGTTCTTCCAATCTTGCATTAACAGTTTCTACTTAAAAAATACTTCTTAATGTCCAAATCTAAAGCTGGAGAGAAAGAAAACAGGCAGTAACCACATTATTGTTGCTGCTTGAAAGGCTGGTGATGAAACCCAGAGAGGACAGAAAGGGAGACCGCCAGGATCTCAGGGAGGCAGTGTGTTGCAGAGCTTAGCTGGAGAGGGGTCCAAGGCAGAAAAAGTTCAGCATCCCATTTACCTGCCTCATCAGGCTGCTGCCTGCCATCATTTCCCTTTGGCTCATCTCACAGGGAATGTGAGACCCTGACTCTGAGGGATCTCAGATGTCTGAGATGTCACAAGGCCACACTACTTCAGAAGAGATGTCACAGAGCACACTTCTTGAGGGTCATGTCCAAGGTCATGCCCCATGTGCCTAATAGGAAGGGAAAGGTTACCTGATGCTTAATATCTATCTCACTGCTGTCCAACTTTGCAGATAGAAAGCTCAGTTCTGTGTGGTCTCTCAAAGCAGGCTGACCTAGAGACACTGATCTATATTGAATACACATCACAGGAGGCACATGTTTATGGCACATAACTGTCTCACGAAGTAGAGGGAGCTGGCTAGAAAACCACAGCCAGACAAACTGTCCAGGGCGCTCCTTCCCTGGAAATTAACCCATCAATGAGGAAAATATGAGGCAAACACAGAACCTAACACAGAGTGTGGTCCCACTCAGGGTGGCCTTCTGTTCAACCAGGTGGCCTGAAGAACAAGATGTCACTCCTTTATAATCAGAGAAAACTGTTCAGAAGCAGTGTCCTAGCACCCAGAACCCTACATCCACCCCTTCCACAGTCTTGATCCCTGCTCCAGGCACCCCCTTACAACACATCCCCAAGGCACTGCCTAGCTTACCTCCATTGATAGATCACTTTCCCCAGGGTAGTTTTGAGTAACTTAGCTTGTTCCTTGCACACTTATAGGTCAGTTTTGATGTCAAATAGGAGGTGATCTCTTCTTAGATGCTCCCCCTCCCGCCTCTCTTTCTGCTGGTCTCAGGCAGTATAGCATTAAGGCTGAGGGAGTAATGAAGACCACAATGCTGTGAGGTCAGACAGGGAGTGGCCACTGAGGTCAAAGCAGGGGAACTGGAGAGGACTAACATTAGGCCAGGCTCTGTACCTTACCGCTATACAGCCTCTGGTAAGTCATCCAGTTCTTCCGTGCCTATCTTTTCATGCACAAAATGAAGCTACTAATACTGAACTCTTAGGAAGATGCATTTGTACATTGCAAGGTTCTCTGAAAATGTTGGGACTACAATTGGCTGAGTGTTCTGAGAAGCAGACTATAAAATGGCCTTACAAACTGAGGAAGATTCAGGTTATGTGTTTAGGAAAAGGACAGGCATGCCAGGCATGAGAAATGGAACGAGTAAAGGCAAAATGGAGAAGAGAGGTACTGTACCAAGCATGGCTGCATTAGAAAGTCTGTGTAGTGAAGAAGCTGAGCTAAGGTCAGGAGAAAAGCTGAGGTAAGGTAGGCAGGCTATATTCTGGAGGGAACTGAGAGCTGTTGAACTTTTTGATTACATAAAAGAATGAAAATCATGTTTGGGACGTACTAACTTGGTGGAGGCATGAAGGATTAAAATGCAGAGGAGGGTTAAAATGTAGGCAATGTGATCACAAGAGGGTCTGAAAACTCCAGAAAAAAGACAGGATGAGGGTCTGAATAAAGACAGTGGTAGTAGGGCTTTAAAAAAGGAACTGAATTTGAGAGCTACAGTAACAAAAGGGTGAGGATAGTGTTATAGAGGTAGAGCAGGTTGGGGTCAATTTCAGGTCTCTCTGACATCATGGTCTGGACGGACAACAGTGCCACTCATCAAGATATAAAGAAGATACCAGTGAGCAGAGAAAATTGACCTCTTTGAATAAATTTTTCTGTAGAACCCAAGGGATTCCAATCAGCAATTAAGTGAATGTATGGATGTGGTGCTCAGAAATAGTGATATGAATTGAAGTCACCCAAAAAGACAAGGATAGAAAGTTAAGTAAGGTCAACATTGAAACTGTGGACAAAGTTAGAATAACCTGGAAAGACTGACAATCATCCAAAGAAGTAGGAGGAATGCAAGAATTCCTTTAGAAAAATAAGTCAAAGAAGTACAACAGAAAGAACAAGGAGGTATGAAGAATGGTAAAGTATGGGAAATCACCGCTTGGCAATTGGCTCACTGATGACCTTGGTAAGAATAAGCCCTGATGCAGTGGGACCTAATGACAGATTGCAGTGGATTTAACAGTGAACAGTGGATTGCAGTGGATTTAACAGTGAACAGTGGATTGCAGTGGATTTAACAGTGAACAG
>NW_004955414.1:24461153-24547588 GCF_000276665.1 Chinchilla lanigera
GATTGCAGTGGATTTAACAGTGAACAGTGGATTGCAGTGGATTTAACAGTGAACAGTGGATTGCAGTGGATTTAACAGTGAACAGAAAGCTAGCAAATGGGCAGGATTGTGGACTACTCTTTTGGGGAGCTGACTGTATAAGAAAGACCAAGGGTAGCAGACAGGGAGAATTTAGAATATTTAGCTAGAATATACATTAACTGAAGAGTAAGTCACAGAAAAATACACTCACTCACAGGAAGAGAGTAATTTGAGGGGATAGGATCTTGAACACTGGTTGGAGGAACCGACTAAACGGAAGGATGCCTTTTCTACTACTGAAGAAATGCTCACTTCTTAAATACGTACCACATGCCACCAACTACAATTGCCTGTAGTAAATACAAAGCTCTCTGAGCCCTGAAAGAACTTGGTCTAGTAAGGAAGACAAATATAACTTAATTATATGAGGCGTGTACTAGATTGTGGGGTGGCACCGTGAACAAGCGAGCATCTGCGAATGAAGGGGTCCGGAGGTTTCACAGAGGAAACGCCTGGTTCGGGTGCAGGTTGGGCAGGGGCTCTCTGGCACGGGACAGGGAAGAGTCAGGTGCGTCCGAACCAAGTTCTAGGGAAAATGTGAATGTGGCAGTTATAAAGTATTTACGGGGTCTAGGTCCCTGAAGCACAGCAGCTGTTAAAACTTGGAGAGACGCCCGTGATATCCCACGGGCAAAGGAAAAAGGAAAGCAGAGCGCCCACTCAGGACGGTGGGAGACAGATCCTGGAGGTGGTAGAGACAAAGCGACCAAGAGCTTCACACAACTGGGCACAGCGGGGCCTATGTAGTGCCTGCCTGACAGTTCGCACAGACCACCTCAACTCAATGGTGAAAAGCAAATCATATGCACAAAAGGCAATAACTGGGGCAAGTCAGAAACTCGCGAGACCAAAGACGCCCCGCCCAAGGCCAGCCCCCGGCCGGAAGTGAGACACCTTGGTCCCGCCCCCGAACTCGATACCTCGCGAGACTTCACAGAATCTCTCTCTTTCGTCTCGGCCGCCGACATGGTAGGTGTCTTTTTACTTGCGTCTGCTTCGTTAGTGGTGGTGGCGCGGTGCTCTGCTCCCGTTGCCTCTCGGCCACCTACGTTTGACTTTAGCCAGGCCTTCCAGGCTGCATGTGGCCGATTGCGGGGCAGGGTGGTCGGCGTGGGCCTGCGGCGCGGAGTCCGCGGCCTCTTGTTCGGCGCGCGCCGCCCTGAGCAGGCCGTGCGGGCTCGGGCCGGTCGCTAGGCTCAGCCTTGCCGAACGCGCCAGGCGTCAGTGTGGAGGCCTGCGGGCCCAGCTGACTGGCGGGCATTGGCTCCGGCACTCCTTAGGCCGTGTCGCTAAGCAGCTTTTCCCACACAGCCATCCAGACTAAGGAAGACCCGGAAGCTTCGGGGCCACGTGAGCCACGGCCATGGCCGCATCGGTAAGTGCCGCCTTCTCCCGGTGTGTGTATCGAGTGGTTAGTCGGGAGGCAGGGAGCTTAAGCCTCAGCTCCAGTAAGAGCTCTGCATCCAGTTGGACTGAACTGGGCAGCTTTATTTTTTTCTTTTCTCTTTGCTGTGCTCGGGGATTGCAAGTTGGGAGAATTTATCAGGGCAATAAAAAACGTTAAAGAGCGCGGTGTTAGTTGAAGACAGGAGGGCTGTAACGTGGAACGCGGAAAAGGTGCTTTAACTTGGAATCCTGAAGCAATGGTAATGTTGAAAGAGGGTGGTATTGTGGGCCAAAGCAAGGGCACAGAAGCATGGGGAAGTCCTCCGCTTTTGCTCAAGGTCCTGTTGAGGGGCTGGAGAAAGCTATGCTAGCCGTGTAGCTTTGTATTTCTGCAGGCAAGCACCGGAAGCACCCGGGAGGCCGGGGTAATGCTGGTGGCATGCATCACCACAGGATCAACTTCGACAAATAGTGAGTGTTCCTTGGATTATACTTTGAGTGCCATAACCTGGGAGTAGTGGCAGACAAGGATAACCTAGAATTTCTGTGGAAACAAACCTCTTAAAAACCTTGCCTGTTGCTTGCTTTTACCAAGCTATTTGATGTGAACTGAGAACCTGTCATCGAGGCTAGAGTCACGCTTGGGTATTGGCTATTGCCTCAGTGTGCTAGAGTCCTCGAAGAGTAACTGCTGACCTTATTCACTGGCTGTGGGCTTCGTGGCACAGTCAGTCACCAGGGTAGCAACATGTTTTGCATTGACCTACACAACTGTTAGATTCGTTCACTTATATCAATTGTACATCTTAACAAAAACGGGTCGATTTTACATGGAATGCTGTCAGGTGGCTTGCACAGAAACACTGGTTCCTTCCAGCCTGTGGTGCTTTCTAAAGATCTGTGTAATTGAATAAATGTGTCAAGTTGCTGCAAGTGCCGGTCACTTCTGTACCAGTGAACAGTTTACACTGCAGTGGAGGGAGATGATTGCAAAGATTATAAACATAGCTTATTTGGAGTGAAGTTATGAAGGTCGTTGCTTTCTCTTCCCAGTCACCCGGGTTACTTTGGGAAGGTTGGTATGAGGCATTACCACTTAAAAAGAAACCAGAGCTTCTGCCCAACTGTCAACCTTGATAAATTGTGGACATTGGTCAGTGAGCAGACACGAGTAAATGCTGCCAAAAACAAGACTGGAGTAGCTCCCATCATTGATGTAGTGCGATCGGTAAGTGAGTTAGACATAAATGGAACTATTCCTCACTCCCCTGCCTGTCTTGTTCCTGTTTTCCCTCTTAAGTGAAAATTGAAAAGTATACAGATCCATCAAATGGTTTTCTTGTGTTTCTGGCAAAATCTTTGGAGAAGTTTTCATCCCCCATTTATATCACAACGTTTTCACTGACTGTCCTTCCAACCTGTAATCAGTTTCTAATGTCACTGCCCTGATTCTAACAGGTTTACATTTCTTGGTTTGAGCTGTAACTGGCTCTGGTCTTGAGGTGAAGCTCATGGTCCTTATAGAATAAAATTCTAATGTTATTTGGGGCCATACATTACTTGAAGAGATTTCCTCAGAAAACAAACTTGTATATCTTTGATGGTTGTGGTCTTATGTCAGATTTATGTCCCATGAATATGGAGGTAACCTTTAAAAGAGACCTAAACCTTAGGGTTGGCTTTGAATCTCAGTTTCTCACCTATTTAATGCCCTCTAAGCAATATTGGTGGTCAAGACTTAGGCATTGCTGGGAATGTGATTGTGCTTTTTTAAAGAGTGTTGGGTGACCAGGAGGGAGAGGGTGTGCTTTGCTGAGACTACAGTTAAATTTGTCCTAGTGTGCTAGAGTTCTCAGGGAATATGCTGGCCTTGATTCACTGGTGGAGGCCAGTAGTGTCCAGCCTATGTGGGTCCTAGAAAGTTTGGATTGACAGGCATCTCTTCAGTCCTGTCAGGAGCTGATAACCTGTCAGGAGTTGATAACCTGATATAGTATGTTTAAATCCTTATTTTTTTTTTTTTTAATTCTTCTAGGGCTACTACAAAGTTCTTGGAAAGGGAAAACTCCCAAAGCAGCCTGTCATCGTGAAAGCCAAATTTTTCAGCAGAAGAGCTGAAGAGAAGATTAAGGGTGTTGGGGGGGCCTGTGTCCTGGTAGCTTGAATCCATAGGACAGGGCTCATTAAAATGCTAACAAATGGTTTTCATTTTTTGTTCGGAGTATAGGTTCTTTATCATCTCCACTTCTATGTTGGGAACCCATCTAACAAGTACCAAGAATATTAAGGGCATGAACTGTTGTGCTGATTCCCCTTAAAGTACATCAAAGAGATAGCACCAGTGAAACCTTTTCATTTGGTGGGAGTAATTGCTGGCGTACATGTCAGAAGCCTTGTTAGCATTATTCTGGGTTTTATAGCAAGTAGGAGAAAGTGCCCTTAACTGTTCTGTGGGGCTTCAAAGATTTTAGTTATCTTGGACTGAACCATCCCAGGTACAACCAGAATATACCAAGTTAAGACTTTTAACACATAGGTCTGTACAGTGAGACTTTTAAACTTGTATGGTTTTTATAGCTCTTTTCTACTTTTTTTGATTCTAAGTGAAACTTAGCAGTCTGGTGTCCTGTGCAAAGAAATAATAAAGGTGTCATACAATGGGTTTCAGTTGGAGGGTGGGCTGGAACCTTGACTTACAGGACAAACCACTTTAAAAGGATGTTGAAGATCAGATACAAGGAAGCACAGGGTAGAAAAATGAATTAGGTTGGATAACAATAGAGAGCTACACAACAGTCAGGAAAACTGTTCAGTTGGACTGGATTTGCGTCTTTATAATGTTCTAATGAAGAAAGGTAGAAAAATAGGCACTGCGCTGAGATTTGGGTTGCACAGTACTACCGGTTGAACCCAGTGCATTGACACTGCTGCACCTTCAACCCGTTTTTAGTAAATTATCCATGCTGGGCTTCAACCTGTGATCCTCCTGCTTTGGATACTCCCAGAGTGTTGGGATACAGATGTGCCTCAGCATACCCAACTTCATTAGGTAGTTGAGACTGATCCTGCTAAATCACTTTTTACCCAGAGGTTGTGTAACTTAAGGGCTAGTCCAATTTCTTGAAATTTTAGCTTAAAATGCCTGCTGGAGAATTGTGTAGCTGAAGTGAAATGGAAAGTACACACTTAGCCTTTGTGTTTGACAATGAACTATTAAGGCAGCAGATATCATTTAACCCTTATGTCTGTCAGAAAGTGGTCCAAGCAGAAGGGATATCGACATGGATGAGTTTTAGGGTATTTCCTACAGAGCGATTACTCTGCAGACTAGTTCAGAGACTGGGCTTGTGGGAGGCTGGAGGCAGGACCAAGAAAATGAGAGTGGAGAAGCAGGATCCAAAAGGTAGGGACAGGGTTTGGTTACTGAGTTTGTAAAGAGCAGACCACAAAATGGTTAGACGTGGAAGCGTGTGGTGTTAATGGAAGGCACATTTACACTTTCACAGTTGAAACCGGATTGGGGGAGGCAATCCAGAAAGGTATTAAGTACATTAGTCACTAATACTGTAAATGGGAAATGTCCCCAGATGCCACCCTATCCAACCTAGGGAGGTCAGCTGTGTATGTGGGACTAGACAAGCTAACATTTTCGTGTTCCCGTTCAGAACGACAGGTGCCACTGCTTGGCTTACAGAGTAAGACCCACACTCCAGACTTGTTCGGTGCAATGAACTGGCATTTTCAGGCTCACACTGCCACTATCTTCAGTGTCTAATTCGCAAGGTTGATGAGATCCTCCCAAATGTGGGAAGGAGCACTGTATCAGATGGGCTACGAGCTTTTGCACATAAATCTTTTAAAGTAATTGCGACAAATGATACTACTTAGCCTGAGTTGACTTTTTTTAAATTAAAAATTGTAAATATAATTCCTCACCTAGTGTGTATATTTAAAAGTAGTTTTTCATGCAAGTCTGAGCTTCCGGTATAATTTAGGATCTGTCGGAAATGTCTACACTCCAGTTAAACTGGTCAAATTTAAATTTTCAATTCACGTAGACGTTCTAATCCCAGTGAGCAGTTGGTTCTCAGGTTGTGGGTTATTTTAACCCCAGTGAGTGCAGCACCGGAGCAGTAGGCCCCTGGGGCCAAAACCAGCCGGAAGCGAGCTCCACCAGCCGCAGAAGAGTGGAGTCCGCCTGCGCTACAAAGGGAAGGGCTACAGGGCCTCTGTAGGCTGGAACCTCCCACGAGGCTTCAGATCCCGCCTCGGGCCGGGAGAACCACTTCCGTAGCGCAGGAAGTTCTGGTTCCGGGGATCCTCACCACGCCGCACCCCCTCGGCCGGAAGCGCTGCGGGCGCCGTTCCCATTTTGCCAGTCACTTCCGGCGGAGGGCGGGACCAACCCGCGTTGCGCAAGCGCTGTTCTTTCCCTGGCGAAGCGGGAAATTTGACTCTGTCCTGAGGCAATCTAAGCTCAGGGCGCACTTAAGAACAGAAGGCGTGGCATCTGTACATTGTCATAACGGGAGTTCCAAGCTTTTGAGCCTTTTAAGTGTGAAAGGTGATGAGCGCCTACTACGTTCAAAGGCACCTTGAGCTAAAAAAAAATCCTTTTACGTGCCTGGTAATGTTCTGGAAAAAACAAACGAAATTTGCTCTTCAGTGCTTTGGGATCAGAGAGTGTTGCTATGTTTTGGTGTTTTGTTTTTTTAAACCAAGTATGTATTTCATATTAAAAGACAGTATAAGTGGACAAGAAATTTTGAAAAGACTGCAAACTTACAGAGAAAGAATATTTTATCTAGTTTGAAAGTTTCCATGACCTTTAAATTAAGCCACCTCCACAGGAAAAACTAACATGTTTTGGAATGCATACTACCACCTATCTGGCGCTAAAAAGTAATTTTTGCGTCTCCTAGCAAAGATGGTTTAAGGTGTCTGTCTAATCCCTGCCTCTATTTTATGTTCCAGGTTTTATTGTCAGTTCTTCTTTAAATTGTCTTAAATACCGTTAGTTGTGCCCCTCAAGTTATTTGAGGTACTGGGTAGGTGATACGTGTGAAAGAAAGCATTTTTTAAAGCACAAATTTAACAGAGCAAGGATTAGAGACTTCATGTGGCCCTGATTCCACAGACTGTCCACCCTGAACCAGTTTGAATAATACTCCTTTACAAGAGTACTGCTTCAAAACATTGCCTTTTTGGGGAGACAGACAGTGCTGAGGATTGAACCCAGCTAGGCAAGCGCTGTACCACTGAGCTATATCACCAGTCACAAAACATTGCCTTTTAAAAGCCCAGATCTCTGTTTTGAGGCTACAATTTACCAGAGCATAATTAAAGAGCATTTAAAATGGTGTATGGGGACAGCCTGCTCTGCACTAAAAATTGTGTGACTTACTACAGGAGACAACCCATGGCCTTTCCTAACCTCAGGATAGAAAAAGGCTGACACCCCTACAGGCACCTGGATGGGTCTTCCCTGATAGAGGAGACAGAATGGTGCTGTCTTTGCACAACTGCCGGAGTTGTCAGAAAGACTCTTATTCTGAATGGCAGCAGTACCAGTCTTTAGGAGGATGCCTTAGGAATTCACTGAGACACTTTTGTCACAAAATCATGGATGGGAAGAAACTAGGGATGCTAAATGTCCTGCCATGTGTGTGGATTGGTCCCACACAATAAAAATCAAAGTTACAATCTTAATTCGTTCTACAGATTAAAAGGTACCCTCCACCCCTGCCAAGGTTTTCATGTCTGTTTTCTAAGATTCCAGCTACTGTTTAATCAAAAGAATCTCATATTTTTTGTTCAGAACATTACTAAAAATTGCTCATTTCAGAAAACTCCCTTAGCAAATGAGAATTACTTAGGATCTGAGTTGCTAACACAAATATTTCTGCATATGTAGTATCGCACAGTAATTCTGTACAGGTTTAAGCATGTGACACTGTCATACCTTCTAGTAAACATGCACACTGTGGACGCTGTCATGATGGGATTTTCATACCTTTTAGACTCTGTTTTCCCTTGTCTGAAAGATGAGCACTTACTATGTTCAAGGGCACCATGGACTAAAAAAGGAAAATGCTTGTACATGCCTGGAAATGTTCTGGAAAATATATTTTTAAACACTTCTATAACAAATATTTTATTTCTATTTTATAATTAAGATATATTTAAATAAGTTGTATTATCTGTGAATTTTATTTCAGGATAGTAATGGAAAAGTTATATTACTTGTTACTAAAAAAAAAATTAGATTGAGAACCCTTGGATTAGGGGTCCAGAGATGATTTGAAAGCAAAACTTGTAAAGAAATCTTGAACACTTTATTAACTCCAAACTAGGCCCACTGGACCCATACCCTCCTGCTACCCGTAACAATTACTATCTGTGTCCTTGCATCCTATTCCAAACCAGTGTGTGCCAGTACTCACTTGAGGGGAGAGCTGCAGCCACAGGAGGAGGAAGGAAACGAGCCTCTCTGGGATTCACCCCCAGGGTTAAGACGCGCTGAATTTTAAAGATACTAAAAGTTTAACAATTTACCAAAAAATGTACACCTGTATCCTGTGCTTTGATCACACGTCTAAAGATTCTTGGGATCACATTTAAAAGGGGGGCTGTGAGGAATGGTGATGCTTTGTCTGTAATCCCAGCACCGTAGAGGTTGAGGCAGGAGGATTGCAAGTTTGGCCCAGCCTGGACAACTCGGCGAGTTAGCAAAACCCTGTCTCAAAATTTTTAAAAAGGGCTGGAGTGATAGCTTGGCTTAATACCCAGTATTTTAAAAAGGAGGGGGAGAGAAGGGGTGGGATGACCTTTTGGGAATCCACTTCTCTGTTGTGAAGCCCATCCTGAGTTAACAGAGTTCTGAGCAGGACCTAATAGCAAAGGCCTGTAAACCTAGCACTCTGAGGGGGTGAAGCAGGGAGACTGCAAGTTTGAGCCTAGCTTGGACAATTCAGCAACTTAGTGAGTCCCTGTCTCAAAAAAAAAAAAAAAAAAAGTCTGGGGATATAGCTCAGTGTGAAGGCCATGGGTTCAATCCCCAGTACTGATTTTTTAAAACTTAAAAATCAGTGACGAGTTGCTGAATTTTCTGGTTATAATCTTTTTGTTTTTGTTTTTGTTTTTTTGTCTTTTTGAGACAGGGTCTTGCTATGCAGTTCAGGCCGGCCTTGAGCTCACTTTGTAGCCCAGGCTGGTCTCGAACTTGCAACGATCCTCTTGCCTCAGCCTCCCAAGTGCTAGGATTATAGGTGTGTGCCACCGTGCCCCGCTTTCTGATTATAATTTTATAAGGTCTTTTCTGTTGACCTCAACTGAAAACCCAGATTCATCCTTGCCCTGCTATTCCAATGCCAATTATGTAGATGGGCTTTTTCAGAGATGACAACTTCGTGTTCTGTGAAGACAATCTGCCTGATGAGGCAGAGAGCAGCCTCTAACCATGGACAGCCTGGGGCCTATGGAGACCCAAACTCAAAGGCGATGGGGTAAAAGGGGAGAAAACTTAAGACAGGAAACTTTACAGTTCACATCCTGCTAGACACATCCCCAGTACCAACGAGAATTCCAGCTTAAATCCTCACCTTGGTAGTTTTCAAGATCTCTGCTCTACCAAGGCCTTGCTAAGTAGAAAAGTCTAGAAGTGACCTTTCCCTTGTTCTTTCATTGAATGCATGTGTGTCTGAATGCAAACCTAGGGTTCCAACCGAAAGAACTTCACAGGGTGACATGGAAGAGTCATAGGGTTAGGGATATGACCCAACTAAGCTGAGGGTTGGCATTAGCTGGGCTTCAGCTCACCAATGTCAGGAAACCCAATGATGTCTTAAGACCTTGAGACTGACTAGGAAAACATTAAGATCTACCTAATGATGGAGCCAGAGGACAAAGATCATTCTTTCCTCCACTGGGAACACTTAACAGTTAGCTACTAGAGAGGGAAACCAAAGGCAAACAATGATAGGTGCATATCTTTTTAACTCTAAGACCCGTCATGCAACTCAGGCAGAGAACTCAGTTTCAGAGGGGGCAGTGACCCACACCGAAGCTGACCCGTGTCAAACTCCTTCAGTGTGGGTGTTTCACCCCAGCTGACCTGTCTCAGCCCGTTCACAGGAGAGAGAACTTGAGATAAGGAAGGCGAGGAACACGGGGGCTCTTGGGCCCATGTGACTGTACACTGTTTATTGAGAACACCTGTGGATGGTGAGAAGGGAGGATGCCCTGTACCGCATTGTGGCCCCCACCACAGACTGGGAGCCGGGCCCAGAGAGCACAGGCAGAGCTGGGGATGGGCTTCCCACAACTCACTGACCATCTCAGAAGGTGGGGCGAACAAGGAGGACCAGACCCAAAAGCCTGGATCCGTGCTGCAAATGGGGATTGAATGGCCTTTGCCCTTCAAAAACAGAGGCGTAGGGGTTGGGGACTACTAGGAAAAAAAAATAAACTCTAAGATTTTTTTAAAAAATAGTCCTCCTGTACATAACAAGACAGCACCTGCTCTCCAGGGCCCGAGACTGGCAGCAGGGGCCGTAGGCAGGCAGGCAGGCAGGCCAAAGCCTCCAGGGAAGATCAGTGGTTTGGCTGAGACAGTCAGCTGCACATAATTGGCCAGTCACCAGCACCCAGCAAAACTCCATCCATGCTCAGACAGGGCAGGAAAGCACCCGGCCCCTGGGGAATATACAAATATTTACCAGATTCTTTTTGCTTGTTACAAAAACAGTTAAGAAAGCTTACAGCAGATTATTTACAAACAGTATCCTGGGATATGGTGAAGGCAGAGGTGGGCGGGCTTGGAGGTGGGGCCTGTGGGGACAGAATGGCCACAGCAGTTCAGAGGGACCCAGGCTGGACCCTCTCCCCAGGCTCCAGGCTCTGCAAGGCACTGGACTCCATGCTACTGCAAAAGAGGTTTAATTCTTCTTGTGGAGGAACTTCATTTTGTTGCCTGTGGACCAGAGAGGGCAAGAGTGAGACTATTTCAGGGGCGTCTCTTCCAGCCTCCACTCCCTCTCCTCGTAGCCCTAGCCTTCTCAGTGAGAAAGGATTAGAAAAGCCCGAGTGTAGCTGTGAGAGTTCCAATCAGGGGGTGAAAACACCATAATTAGGGCACTGATATTAATCACCATGTGGCTTTGGTCAAACCACTTGATCTGGCTATCCTCGATTTCCCTTTAAACTGAGACCTGCTATGGTTCTGTGACCTTACAAGCTGAGCTCCTTGGAGCAGAGTGTGGCAGGAAGGGCCCGCTTGCACTGCTACTTTTGTAGACACATAAGGCCTAGAGGAAAAGTCACTGGCCCTACTGGCCGTCACTCACTCAGGAAGCAGTGCATCCCCAAAAGCCTGACTTAGGTGAGACTCCGAGGTTTCTCTTTGTCCTGCAATTTGGTAAATGCTGTGCTAAATGCCCTTGGAGCATTGGGAACTTTCTCTTCTTTCCTGAAGGACTTCCTCTGGCTCAGGCTCTAGTCCCTACAAAAATCTGTTAGCACTGATTTAGAGGCCTTGGGGCACAGATCCCTCAGGTGCTCCTTCCTTTCAGAACATCTGTCTCATCGATAACCAGGCTACTTACCTAAGCCTCGGAGAAACTTATTCATTCCACTCTGCTCAGTGTCAGGGAGCTCCTCTAAATACTGTTCCACTCGCTGCTCAAAGAGGCCTGGGTAACAGGAACAGGGAAGAGAACGGTCATGAGGTCTGCATGACAGGGCCCACAGGTGCTAAGCACCTGGGATTACAATCTGCAGGAACATCATTCAAGCCGGCTCATCAAAGTGTGTTAGTGGCATCTAACAGGGAAGACCCTCCTTCGCCTGCCTCCCACTGCACAGACCTGAGCTGCATAACACTAAGGTGGCCGCTGTGCATTTCAGAGCAGCCCTGGAGTGGACACCTGTAGCTGCTACTTTTGGTTTTTGTTTTGATTTCCAAGACAGGGCAATGGGTTTGAACTCACTGTATAGCTTAGCTGGCCTCACTTACATCGATCTTCCTGCCTCAGCCTCCTAAGTGCTGCAATTACAGGCGTGTGCTACACCACTCAGCACCTCTAGCTTCTTTTAGACTACCATGTTGTTCCCAAAAAGCTTATTAAACTATTGATAATTGGAAAAGGGAAAGTGTAATATTAGTGGAAAAAAGAAATGATAAGCCCAGGTTAGACACAAAGATCTTGAGGAGATGAAAAAGCCCTGGAAAGAGCTGTTAAAAGAAACTAGAGCTAAGATAATCATCTGCCTTGAAAGGGGACTGCCCGCAACCTTACACAGCTAGCTCAATGCTCTCTGAGGGACTTCCCAACCTCTGGGTCCTCAGAAGCCCCCAGATTGCTCAATCTGGTCCTGCTTCTGATAAGAAGGACATCTGAGGACGGATGGGCAGCCAATGGCAAACTGCCCTCTTTGGTGGAGACAAGTGCCCTCCAGCCACGGGCCCGTCTGTGCATGGCCTTATAGGACAGGGAGAGAAGAGAGCACCCTTGATGTTCCTCTTGAATTGTTTGTTTTGGTACTGGGAATCGAACTCAGGACCTTACAGTTGCCAGGCAGATGCTTGTGCCGCTGAACTAGATCCCCTAAGTTCTTCTTAAAAGAAAAGGGGTATTAGGAGGCCTGGCCCAGCTGAGCCCCAAGAGATTGTAGCACAGGGCCTACTTACTCCGCTCAGCTTGAGGGAAGAAAGTTTAATAAGAAGGCCCATAACCCCCTGCCTCACGCTCCTCTGGTCTTACCCTTTGCCCGACACTTTCTTAGCTCCCTGTCTTGGATGAAGCCAGCAAACATCTGAGACTCCATAAAAACTTCAAGAAAACGGCGGATACTTTTGGAGGCCACAGACTTGCGGAAGGCCTCTCGCTGAAAGGCCCTCTCCCCCTTTTCACTCTGCGTCAGGAAGAGGGAGTAATGCCCAACAGTCTCCACAAAGAACCGAATAAACACCTCCGACACTAGCCCGTTGAGGGTATTACATTCTGGAAGGCAAAAGAAAATCTGTAAGGTTTGAGTCAAGAGCCTGCAAGGCCTTCCCTACTCTCTCCCTGGTGTGGTCTCCCGCTCAACTAAACTTCAGCACCCCTTACCGGTGCTTCCATTATCTTTTGCGCTCACGGGTTGGTAAGAGGCTCTTGTGCTCCTGGAGGTCAGAAACTGTGCTCTGAATAGGGAAGTTGGCCAGCGTGTGCCGGATGAACCAAAGTAGAGTCAAAGACCAGAGCACCACTTTCCCTACACCCCTCACCCTAATTGATTTTCCTGGCTTCCCAGGAAGATCCCCCTCCCCCATTTCCTGCAGCAGCTTGAAGCAAGCCCCAAGAGGGAGGACTGATGAGTTTCCTGTGAGCCTGAAGAGTCTGTGGTTGCCATCTCTTTGGGTTTTTCTTCCCAAAACTCCGGGAATCAAAGAGGCACTAGAGTGAGACCAACAGCCTACATCCGGCGTTATAGCAGCCAGAAAGAGGCTGGTGCGCAGAATCAGGGTCCTGATTCCATAAGGCCCAGAACCGGAGCAGAGATGGTCTAGGACTCGTGGCAGTTCTGCCCGGGCAACCCTTCCTCACCATCATCGGAGTCACTGTCAGAATCCTGGGAGATCAGTTCATTCTTCCTCTCTAGAGCCTGCTCCAGAGCTGCTTGTAACTTCCTAGGTAACAAGGTGTCCTCATCATCCATCTGCAGGGGGAAAAGACCTAGTGATAATCACGGCTGTCACTGATGAGCGCTTCCTGTGTTCTAAGTGCTTCTCAAAAGTTTAAAGGTATAATCTCATTTAACTCCCGCTATAATCCTGATACTATTATCAATCTCATTTTATGATGAACGGAAAGGTTAGAAACTTGCCCAAGTTTACACATCCACTGGCTTCAGGGGCCATGAGTAGCCAGAGATTCCCACCCTAATGCTCCAATAAAGTCTCTTCCCCAGTTCATCTTCAGCTGCAGATGGGGCGGACAGGGAGCTCAGGGCGGGGAGACTGTGGCCCAGCCTGTGTCTCGGGTGTGGGGTTGGCCAGCCCTTCCTTCTCTGTATTCTAGTTCCGTGTCACTCAGCTCTGTCAGCAGTGTGTAACAGACTGGGTTATGCGCCTCTGTAGAGAGCCGGGAGGATTTCCATGAGGAAGAAGGGCTTACTGTGCCTCACGACATTGACTGCAAACCTTCACATTACAAAGCACACTCTGGCGATCTGTGTTACCCCCACCAACATTTCAAGGTATTATCACCGTCTCTACTTTTACAGACGAGAACCCTGCCTTGGAGAAGTTTGGAGGCCTGTCCAAGACCATGCGGCTCTGAGGTGGCAGAACCCAGGCCAGGCCTTCGTACTTTGGGGCCTTGTTCTTTGCACTCCAGAAGCCAATGAGGTCACCAGGTAGGCAGATGCTGTGAGACCAGGCGTTCTCAGATCAGCGTCTCCAGCTCTGTCTACTTGGAGTACAGAACCCAGAGCTCAGGCTGTGAAGCCTGAGTGTCTGACAGGTTCTCGGGAGCCTGAGTCTAGCAAGTGCCTGCCCTCGGGCGGCCCGTGGTTCCATAGTGTGCTGCTCTCACCTGCCGGATGAATCGGTCAGATCCCAGGTTCACCATCAGCGCCTGGGGAAGAGTCATTAGCTGTAGTGGCTCAGGAAATGAGTTCTGCAGTACCCTGTGCCAGGCCTCCAGACCCCCCAGGTTCCCAGAGCCAGATGACAGAAATACCTCCAGCCTGGGGACAGACCTCCCAGGGAGAAAGAAACAAGAGCTGGGTAGGGAGGCCCAGAGGCCAGGACGATTTCAAAGGCCTCTCTCCCTTCCCCTCTGCCTGCCTTCCCTCCCCAGGTGGGGTTTCGGTTTCTTCCCTCCCAGCCCCTGCCCAGGAGCCTCACCTCCTCCACAGGAAGCTCCTTCAGTTTGGGGAGGGAGCTGGAGAGCAGGCCGACCAGGAAAGGCGTGGGGCAGCACACGATGTCAATCATGGAGGCCGGCAGCACAGGAATGAAGGTGTGCTGCCAGGAGAAGGGGTAGAGCAAGGCCACCACCGCATGGGAGCAGCTGGACAGAGTACTGGTGGACAGAGAGAGAACAGCACGTGAGCCAGGCCCAGCACCTTCTGAGGGAAGGTAGTTGAGTCTGCTCAGACTCAGATGATTGAACCCAAGGCCTTCACAAAGAACTACGTTCCTACCCCCTTTTTTTATTTTGAGACAGGATTTTGTTAAGTCATAAAGGAGCTTGAACTTTACATCTTCCTGCTTCAGCCTCCCAGTGCTGGGATTACAAGCGTGCATCACCATGCCCAGCTTCAAGACATCTTTTTCTGTTTAAAGACATATTTTGATGTTAAACTTTCTCGTGCAACAAAAATGCTACAGGGTCTCCAGGCCTGGGTCAGACCTTGCAGAGTGGTGAAGCTCCCCACCTTAAGGCTTCCCATTTGGGGACTCTACCAAGAAGCAGCCACAAGGTTATGTATTAATGCTTGCACGCAAAGGCTCTCATGTCACACACACACACACACACACACACACACACACACACAGGCCACCCAGATGCGTAGTATCTGCTCATGCTGAGAAGTACAAAGGCAAGAGCTGACAACACATCTATGGCATGCAAGAGCTGGGAGAGTGTCAAGAGGTCCTGGTGTCAGTTCTGCGTTTCACAGCTGGGTTAGCAATGCCCTGGGTCACTCTGGTCAGAGGTAGCACAGCTGGGACATAACCAGTTTTGCTCTCTCCCAGCCAAG
This sequence comes from Chinchilla lanigera, assembly GCF_000276665.1. Lineage (NCBI taxonomy): Eukaryota > Metazoa > Chordata > Mammalia > Rodentia > Chinchillidae > Chinchilla > Chinchilla lanigera. The sequence goes on from NW_004955414.1 coordinate 24,476,370, forward strand.
TGCCACTTTTTCTGCTCTTTTCTCCCGCTTCCCGTTCCCTTCGCCTTAGCTGGCAACAGGGACCTGACGAAGGAGGGACTGCGGGAAAATTAGGCAACGGAAGTGGCCTGTACCGTTCTTACCAGCAGAAGGTGTCTACACCCCTATTTCCTCTCAGGCCTCAGTGGGGTCCTCCCTCTCTTGGCCTGGAAGGGACTCCAGGACTCCAGACCCAGGATGCCACAGGGCTGGCTACCCAAGCCAAATGACCAAATGGAGACAGGAGGGCAATCCCTGGAGGGCCAGCTCGAATGCTCGGCCAGCCCAGAAGCCGGTGCACGCTCCTCCATGTGCTGACGTCTGGTGTGGGCACCTGGCGTGAAGGACCCCCATCTGTCAGGTCAAGAGCCACAGTCTCTCCCTGAAGAACCACATGCCGTGGCGCACATCTGTCATCCTAGCTATTTGGGAGGCTGAATTCACTTGAGCCTGGGAATTCAAGACCAGCCTGAGAAAACAGTGAGACCTTCACCTAAAAAAAGAAGACCCTTCCTCAGGGGCTGTATTCCAGACAAACACACACAGCTCAGCTCATTTTCAAACCTGACTTTCCCTCTGCATGAACGGAATTCACACATCAGCCACAAAGTCCAGGGCTGGGCCTGAGCAGCCCAGCCACAATCTCACCCTTTCGTCTGGGTCCCATTGATGACAGGACCAACTCCCCTTTTCTAGAGGGATCTGGGCATTCACAAATGCTCATCAGCCAGGGCCTTGGGTGACTCTTTTGCTATGCTATGGGCACCTGAGATACTGTTGGACTTGGAGACAGAGACGCAAGGGTCCTAATCCTGACAGCTCCTCCCCGAGGTCAGCAGGAGAGTTATCTGGAAAAGGGCTGTCCAGGATCAGGGCATCCACCTTGCTCTCTACAATCTCCTCCAACGAGCTGGGGGCTTGGGAGGCAGCAGGCCCTATACAACCCCCGCCCCGCCCTGCACACACACCACAACCTACACAAGCAACAAGACGAGCCGTGCGAGCTGAGCTGACTGGACTAAGCACAGTTCAGTTCCCTGCATCATCACAAGCCGCTCCCACCGAGATCCAAAGCAGACCCTGATGGGGAGGGCAGCTTTCCTTAGCCCAAGACTGGCAACTCTTAAATGATGAGTGGGCCAAGAACAGGACCCTCGGGTATTTTCCTCCCAGAATGGTCCTGGAATGTGCTCAGAGGCAGCTGCAACCACAGGAAACAAAAGCTGTATTCAACTGCGCTGCAGGAGCTGGCCTGGGGTGGGGGTGGAGAAGAGGAGGCTCAGCCTGACTACTGGGAGATGAAACCTTCAGGAGAAACCCTCAGGCTGCAGGCTTCAGGGGCCATTGGCAGAAGGCAGCAGGCAGGGGCCTTTTTTTTGTTTGTTTTTCTCTAGTACCGGGAATCGAACTCACGACCTTGCACTTGCCAGGCAGACGCTGTGCTGCTGAGCTAAATCCCCAGCCCCGGCAGGGGCCTTTTGGAGCTGCTGCACCCAAGCTAGATCCAGCTGCCAGGCTGGAGCCCTTCACAAAACCCAGCGAGCCCACTGAACACCTGACCTGGGACCCAGAAGCACAGAGCTACAGTGGGAACACATGAGTGGCAGTCTTCATTTCTAAATGCTGGTCGTCTCTGGAACACCCAGCTGATCTGGTTCCCTTATGAGCACAGCAGGGACACCATTTCTCCTGCTCATCTCAGTTACCCCAGGAAACACCCCAGGGATCAAGGGTTTACTAGAGGACAAGTTGGGAAAATCAGTTCTCACTGCCCTCATCTCTGCACCTGACACATGCTCGTGCACGCGCCAGGAAGCTTAATGTGCGAATGGCTGAATTAACTCCAGCACTCTAGGGAAACCACTGCTTGTGATACAGCCTTTGACAGAAACAGTAGAAAATGTACTGCCAGCATCCCGTTCTCTCCCTGCCTGTCCTACCCCCACCTATTCTCTTTTGTTCCACAAAAATATCAGCTGCTGAGAAGAGCTCCCACTTCTCTCTTCCTAGAATGACTCACGTCGAGCGACCATCACTTCTGCCATCCCTCCATGGTCACAACCACATCTCTGCTCCAAAATCATAAATGCCAATTCCCTGGACCAGTCTCGGGATCCACCCAGCTCTCTTCTTACTCCTCCTGAACCACCTCCGAGGCACCTCTGGTCCTGGACCTCTTCTTTGTCCCAGTTGGACTGGCCACACTTCCAGTGACCACCGTGTTCTCCACACCCTCAACACCTCTCCTCACCGTCTCCACAGCTCCCGGGGCACGCAGCCCCAGGGTTCCTTCCAGTCTACTGCCTTCTCCAGGCAGCCCTCACCCCCCCGACTAGAAGGCTCAGCCCTCCTTACTGCTGTTCTTCCTCTAGTTCAAAGACAGTGCCCAAACTGTAACCCCAAACCCACATACTCATCGCAAAGTGCCAACACTGCCCCTATGCGTGCTGCTGTCCGATGCTCAGCTGCTGGGGCGATGCTGGGGTGACTTGGCTCACGTGCCTGCTGCAGCATGCATGCCACAGGTTCGTTACCACTGCTCTAGTTCATCTCCCTCCTCAGCCCAGCATCCCACAAAGGTGGTCTCTCCTCCCCCTAAAGGGATTGCGGCCAGCAGTCAGGCATCTCCTCCATTTCTTACTGTTCCTCAGTAATACATCTGCACCTGGACACGCATGGCCACTTCAAAGGAAGAAGCAACCCTCTTCTTCCTCAGGCACAGCCCTGCACTGGGATTGTTAATCCTGCCATCTTGTATACTCCCAAGCCTGCTCCCCCAACACTCTCTCCTCCAAGGTTTGTCAGCCTTTCTCAGACACACACACACACACACACACACACACACACACACACGAACACATACATGCACCATGCCACACCAGTACCGCCACATGTGGCATACAACAGGGCTCCTCAGTACCTGCTGACTTAATCAGTGGGTGTACCCACCCCCTCTTCTTCCTTGCCCTCTGGGCCCTACCTGAGCTTATCTGCTACAAAAATGACCCGACGTTCCAGCAGCAGTGAGGCAAAGATTCGGATGAGCTGGCGCACACTGAGGCAGGTAAAAAGGCACTCAAAGTCCACGTGCTCCAGCCGGGAGTCCATGGGCCGCCGCAGCTCTAACACCTGTGGGGAGGTGGGGAGTTGGGGAAGTGGGCAGAAGCAGCCGGGTCAGGCTGTCCCAGGCCCACCAGAGCACCTGCAGGCTGGCTTCCTTTTCCAGCCTTTCCTTCCAAGGGACTTGCGTCCGCCCTACTATGTAGTAAGTTCCAGTTTCCTCGCCCCTTGGACCACAGCTCTTACTGCACCCAAATACCCAGCCTGTAGGCAAAAGTGGGGCTCAGAGGTGACTGCTCTCAGGGATAAGGACAACAAGGGAGCCATATATTCTTATCGGCATGGCCCTCTCCACCCTCTTGTCTGTCCCCAGGTGAAGGCCTGCGCCCTCACAATGACCAGAATCCGCAACTCATCGCAGCTCTCCAGGCCACAGGGAGGCAATGTCTCTGCTGTCCCAGGGCTCTGGTCTCAGCCATCTCTGGGAATGCAACGCTGGTGTTCCTGTTGCCACTTCCCCTCCCTTTCCTGCTGGAAAGTTTCCTCCCAGAGGTCGTGTCTGTCTTGCCATCCTGACCTTTATCTCTATCACTCTAAGTCCCATGCCAGGGATGAGGAAAGACCTAGATGGTCCAAAAACCCTGCCAGGAAGCAGGCCCATATATCTGGGGCAGGCCTAGCTGTCTTCCCTCCAAAGCCTGGAGCATGGTCAGCACTGTGGCTCTAAGAGCCGCTTCTCTGGGAGAGTCACGGGGGTGAAGGGTGGCAAACGACCCAGCAGTGACAGCAGGAGGAACCGCTGACCTCCAGCCACGCCGAAGCAGCTGTCGCTGTGGCCTGGTTGGTCACTCAGCATCCGTGGGCAGCAGGATGTACAAGCAGGCTTCCAGAGAACTGGGGTGCAAAGCAAATTCTCTCTCACAGCCCTGTGGCATCAGGGCTCGCTCTTCTCAAGGGGTTTTCGCCCCACATCATCTCATTTGTTCCTCGGGGTTTTAGCAAGTGAAGGAATTCTAACTCCCAGCTCAGTATCCCTCCCTCTAGACCTCAAAACCGCAGCAAAATGGGCACAAGTGGGTGCACTGATCTCGTCACAGTGTCCCACTGGATGGTGGGCTCCCAGAAAGCCCAGTCATGAGCAGGATGCTGGGGGCACCCCTAGTGCTCAGTGAGTGTGGACTCAAGGAATGCCATGCCACAGTTATGCCAAGGGCCTCTGCACCCTCTCCACTCTCCATCTCTGTCCCAGAAGTCATGACAAAGTTCCCTGGCCTTCCCTCCTCAGGTCCCAGCCCGCAGCTTGACGGGCTCTCAGCATCACCCTGCAGCCAACATCACTCCTCCTGTGTCTGGTGCCCAGCTCCCCAGGACTGGGAATCCCACAGCATGCTCCTGAGCCCTCGGCCTTTTTCCGTTCATCCCTCCCCAAGGAGATCACAGCTGGAGGCAGGCGTGAGGACCCAGAAAGCAGGGATGACCTTCTGCACAGGGGGTGGGTGGGCAGGGCTCTAGGAAGGGTGGAGAGAGTCAGGGAAGCATCTTGCAGCACAAGCTGCCTGACTTGGATTCTGCAGAGAAAAGAGGGCAAAAGCAAGAAGGGCTCAAGGATCAGTCATTAATCCAAGCTGGAGAGATGAGAAGCAAGGCCCAGGAGGTGGCCAGGCCAGATCTGAAGGACTGGCAGGCAATCGGTCATTTGTCAGGGCAGGGCCCGTGCCCAGCCTTCCAGGCCACCCATTGGGCCTGACGTGTCTCCATGGGGGACAGGAGAAAGGGGCTGGGGGAAAGACTCTCAGCAGGGGCTCAGCACCACACAGCAAACCTCCGTGTTTCTCAAGTCAGGCCCTCTCCCGCTCTGCACCAACCCACTCATTCCTTCCTCCCGCTCCTATACCCCAACTCCCTGACTTTCATTTGTTTGCTTGTTTTGTTTTGTTTTTGTCAGACAGGCTCTCACTATGTAGCCCAGGCTGGCTTCAAACTCCTGGTGATGCTCTTGCCTCAGCCTCCCAAGTGCTGGGATTCCAGGCAGCATACCATGCCTGGCCTCCACCTCTGCCTGGCCGCCACCTCTGACTTTCAGAGGACGACCTTTCTTCCTATTTTGAGAAAACCAATGCTACCAAATGAAAAACCACCAAGTCCTGCTTTCCTCTCCTAACAAACACCAGTCCCCCATGCAGCCTGCCGTCTGTGCCTTCTCAGTGACAGGATCACTGTCCCCACCCTGTCCTGCAGCCTCTGAAGCCATTTCCACAAATATCCAAAGAGCCACCCTTAATAAATGTCCCGGCTCCACACCTCCTTTCCCCTCCCCTATCTGCCCCCAAAGCCAAGCCCCCTAGAAAGCTGTCGTAGGAGTCCCCACCACCTCTCACCCCTTAGCTCAATCTTCCCAGACTGCTGAGCGCCCCTCTGAAGCGCTCGTCCTGACCTAGGGTGTGGCACTGCCCTGACCACCCTCACTCTTGCAGCTGCACCCTTTCCTTGGCTCCCCAGCCGTAGCCCATCCTCATCTTCCGGTCTCTGCCATCCCCAGGCTGCTACTCCTCTACTGCAGGGTCTCTGCTTGTGGGGGTCCCTCGGGACAGAGGAGGACCCAGTCCTGGACTCTCTTTGCTTCCCTCTCTCCACTCTTTCCTACTAAATATCAGCTCCCGGGTGTCTCCAATGTAACGCGTACGAAGCTGAACCAGACCACGTCCCCATCATCTCCTCCTCCTGATTGGCTGCATCGCCTGCCCCACTGCTCAGGCCAGAAGACTGTGAGTCAGCTTTAAAACCCTATGGGACGCTTATTCCCTCTTTCCAATCAAGCCTACCTGATCTAACCAGAACCCTCTTTCAGACAAAATGCAAAACCCTTCACTTGGCCTAACAGGAACGCTACGACTTGGTCCTTCCTTACCTGCCCACCCACCCCTGCTCACTCTCCCCTCAGCACCGCGGCCTCTTCTCAGGTCCTTGCCCCGCACAAGCAGCTTCCCACCTCCTGCCTTTGCATGTGCTGTTCCCTGTTCCCACTGCTCCCTGTTCCTGTTCCCTGGAGGAATCTCCTACCCGCGCCCTCCTGCTGTAGTCTCCTGCCCCCTACTCCACCTAGATACCTCCCACTCACTGCTTAGTTCTCTGGCAAAACGTCACTTCCTTCCCCGGCCCCTAGTCCAAAGCAGACCCTTTGTTACCACCATTTAAGAGTCATCTACTTACATGCAGAAGGATTCATTTAAATAATCCCAGGGTCTCCTACTAGACTAGAAACTCCTGGGGAACAGGGCTATTTCCCTCTTTAACTTTTATGACTCTGCCCCAATCCCTGATTGTGAGAGCACGACTCAGTGCCTTTATAATAAGTGGGTGAAAGGAGGCAGACTGAGTGCAGTTTAGTCCTAATGGGTTAAGGAGGGCTCCTGAAAGGAACTGAGAGTTGAGCAACATTTACAGTTCCACGGTTCACCTTTTCAGCTGCTACTGCACGGAGGAAAGGAAGAGGTCGTGCTCTGCACCACCCAGAGACGGAAGCCTTGCCTGCCCAGGCCCTCCTCCAGCCCCAGCCCATGCCGGACGGAAAAGCAGCAGAAATCCCTACCTCGTTGCCAGCACCTGGCAAGAACGTCTTCACTTTGATGGTCTTCCCCGGGGCTGGGAAGGGCGACTCCATGAGACTCCTCATGAAGGGATAGACCAGTGCGGCGGAGATCCCACGCCGGCGCTCCACCTCGTCTAGGACCTGTGCCCACCACCAGCAGCCCCCAAGAAGGAGTGTCAGGAGCAGCCCTTCCACACCTTCTGGGCATCTGATCATGCTGGGGCCGAAGCTCAGAGACTGAGAGACAGGAAGACCGTACTGCCGGATCCTCACACTCTACCTCTGACGGTTTTATCTGAAATGTCCCTTAAAAGCTTCACGTGTTTGGAAGGTGAACGGATCACGGGGGCATTAAAGCTAAATGTGCTGTTGGGCGGTGGGGCCTGGCTGGAAGCAGTGGGTCACTGGGGGTGCGGCCTGGGTGTTTCCCTCTCCAGGTCCGCCCTCCTCTCAGCTTCCTGGCCGCTATAAAGTGAGCAGCTTTCCTGCACTATGCCCCTCTGCCATGCCCCTCTGTCTTGGAGCCATGGACCATGGAATGAAAACGTGGACCCAAATAAACCCTGTTCCTTCAAGTGGTGGGTGTCAGGCACTGTGTCCCAGGGACAAGAAAGCGACCAAGACACTACTGCTCCCGCTTTCCTCAGTACTCAGTGGCTGCTCCGTTCCCTTAACTGGCCTTGTTCCAGTCCCCCAGAGTAGAGTGGCTCTCTGGGCACACCTGGCTCCCTCCAACGCTCTGGCCTTCACCTCGGCCTCGGCCTCCGGTGGGCTCTGGAAAGAGCAGGGAGATGCTAGGGAGTGCAGCTTGGGAACAGGAGGAGTCCAAGAGCTCGCTTGTACTCGCTCTGCGTTCCCTCTCTCTCACAGGTGGTTTTCTCATCTAAGCTGGCTGCAGAGTCTCCTGTGGGAGCTGTCAGCTGGGGGCGGGGAAGCAAGCCAGAGCCTCTTACCTTGGAAAACAAGCCGAAGCAGCCAAGGCGGCTGATGACACAGTACACCTCCGGCAACCGAGGCCCTTTCCCGCTTGGCTGGACCAGGAGGGGCGGGTGGCAGGGGGGAGAGAGACACACAGAGTGCGTGAATACCAAAGTCTGGCTCCTTTTCCTGGGGAGCTGAGGACTAAGCACTGCCCTTCTAGTGGAGGGAGACTCCAGGCCTCATCTAAGTTCAACCGGTCCCCAAAGGTTAGACCACCATTCTGCCGAGGCAGAATTTGGCCCCCGCTGAGTCTTCTAGCCCAAGGTGCCAGGCCCTGCACAGGTTCCACCCTTCCTCCCAGGAGGACACCCTGACAGTGGATGGCGAAAGACAAAGCAGTTAGTCAGGGGCTCCAGGCAATTTGTGGATTTACATTCCTAAGGCTGGGCCCCAGTCAATGTGATGGTAGTGAGAAAATATATGCATTCTTTTTTTTTTTTTTTTTTTTTTGGTGGTATCGAACTTAGGACCTTGCGATTGCCAGGCAGGCGCTTGGCCGCTGAGCTATATCCCCAGCCATATATGCATTCTTTTTGTTTGTTTTTCTTCCAGTACCAGGAATCGAACTCACAGCCTTGCGCTTGCCAGGCAGGCGCTGTGCCGCTGAGCTAAATCCCCAGCCCATATATGCATTCTTAACAGTAAGCCATGGAATCTTCTGCCCTCACATGGGGACATTCTGCAAATAATCGTTTTCCTCCCTTCCTTGGCCCAACTCCCAAGCTGACAAAAGACCAGAAAGGAATTATTATTTATTAACTGTTTGCTGTATCTAGGTGCCAGGCTTTGTACCATTAAAAAAAAAAAAATCAGTATTATCCCCACTTTACAGGTGAGACAACTGAGTTCAAAACATTAAGTCATGCCTAAGGCCATGTATATAGAGGCTGTGGACATAAGAGTCTGTTTTGGCTTCTGGTTTTGCTTTCTTACCTTTGCAGCATGCTGCTTTCTGATAGGAAGGAAGGGAAAGGGACACAAAGACACAGGACAGAGGTATGCTACAAAGTGAAGGACAGAGAAAAAGGATGCGAAAGGCAGGCATCTGGAGAAGGGGCACACCCTGTGAGCTCCCCATCCCTCCCCACAAAAAGGCTGGGTGAGTCCCTGGCGTCATCCTCCAACAAGGGGATAGCAGGACCCTGTGGCCGCCCCGGGGCTCAGAGGCCTGGAACGCCTGGAAAGGCCCAGCAGTGAGGAAGCAGAGCAGCAGGTGCTGGCCCCTCGTGCAGGCTGCTAAGCAAATGCAGATGGGGCTATTTCAGTCTCCAAACCTGCTGGCCACACGTCACCGATCTAAAGAGGCAGAATCTGTTTTTGTCCATATTAGGCCTGAAAATCACTCCTCTCTCTTTCCTTCTCTCCCGCCTCCCCTAAAGCCCCAAGTGATTAAATCAAGTATGTGGGATTTGGGTTAGAATCATTGTGTCCAATCTGCAGGAATGCCGAGTTAGTGCCAGCCCCCTTGGCAGGGTCCCAGCCCAGGCCCTCTCTGAGCGCGCCAGGACAAACACACTCTTCCCTGGGGGCAGCAGGCCCACTGCAAAGCAGCAGCTCTGCTCCATCGAAGCTCCCTCAACATCAGCATCTGCAATGCTCCTCTCTGGGCCCGGGGGACCGGGGCGTGCTAACCTCTTCCAGGCTCTCCACCTGGCATCCGCACTGCTCCATATTCCCTTAGGCCCACTCACAGGGCATCCAATACTCAGACATCCCTTCCCCCAGACTATCTTTTTAGGGGAATCCATGAATGCCAGATTGGTGATAACAGACTTGGAGTCAATTCCGGCGCTGTCCTTCACTGTCTGTGTGACCCTGGGTGAGTCAATCCACTTCAGAATCGTAATTTCATCCACAGATCAGGGATAATAGTATTATGAGGATTTTTAAAGAAAACAAAACGAAATGTTTAAAACGTCTACTTTGAAACATGACTGGTCCTAAGCAAAAGCTTATTCCCTTGGTCCTTTCCCACTACACTAGCCAAAGTTCCCTGAGGGTAGGATCCAAGAGAAACTTGTCTCTTTGTGCTTAAAGCACCCAGTCTGAACCTAAATAGGTACATGATTATTACTTATAAATGAATAAATGGCCCAGAATCCTTCTTATAAGGTTCCTGCTATGTAAGACCCTGTTAAGGATCTCCTTCATCTATTCCTTTTTTTTTGGTCTTTTTTGAGACAGGGTCTTACTGTGCAGTTCAGGTTGGCCTTGAGCTCGCTTTGTAGCCCAGGCTCATCTCAAACTCACAACGATCTTCCTGCCTCAGCCTCCCGAGTGCTGGGATTACAGACGTGTGTCACCATGCCCGGCTCTCCTTCATCTGTTCCTACCTAGACTGGTATTGGGTGAGGCCTTCTTCCACTGAGGTCTGGAAACCCCAGAACACTGTCAACAACCCAGTGACCTCCAGGGATAGTGTAATAGGGGCCAGGCCAGGCCCTGCCCTTCCTCTCTGCTCTCTGGTTCTCAGTGCTTCTGTCTCAGGCTCTTTCCCAGGACTGATGGGAAGGGTGAACGGGAAGAGTTTTCCTTTTTAAAAAATGACTTATATTTTCAAAACCTAAGGTCTTTCCCCTAAGTTTAAGGTATTTGTCCCCAAACCCTAGAGAAGTACTTCTCTGTCCCTGTTCAGACCCTGTTGTACCAGACCATGGACAGGACTGCTCCCCACAGCAGGCTGGCCAAATGTGAGGATGAGGAAGGTTGTCTTCTGCCCAGTCTAATGTATCTACACGTCCTGCTGAGGTGACGAACTGCAATCAGATCAGCGACCACAGCCCATAACCCAAAGGAAAATGAAACGAAAAGAAAAGTATAGCAAAGATGAAAAGACACAATGACTCAGTAAAAGGTGACCCTCTCCTTCCCCTTACTGGTGATAACCCTAGATCCTGGGGTCCATCAGCGGGCTCCTCTGAGCCATGCTATCACAGGAGTGCCTCATCTGTGACAGTGTGTGTGTTGGGGGGAGTACTCGGGGAGAAGACCACAGAGTTTCATGCAAGCTAAAGGCACAGAAGGGCACACAGACAAATACAAACATCCCTGCCCACCCCCTGAGGACCGAGTGGTGCTACTCACCAGTAAGCGCCGGCAGTAGCCAAAGCGTCTGCTGCCATCTTCCCCCGTTAGCATGAAAGAAAAGGTCTCACTGGAACAGATGAGAGGGAGAGGTCTGCCATCAGGGAAGTCATCAGAGGACCCAAGAAACAGCCTCTGAGAATAAGGACTGTGGTCTCAGGGGCGGGATGAAGGGTCAGGTTGCTGTAGAACAGCTGGGCCCCAGGGCCGGCCCCCCCCAGCCACCCACTGCTATGGGTTGGGCTACGTCCCCTTCCTCCCTCCAGCCAGCCCAGGCCTTACCTGCTATACTCTGACACAGGGAGCCAATCCTTGGCGTCTGGGAAGCAAAACTGGGGAATGGCCTTGAGCCTTTCCTCTGCCTCACGCATCTGCTTGGTAGGTCGGTCCAGCTGTCAGAAGAGGAATGTGGAGAGAGGTCACTGGATGACATGGAACCTGGTACAAGGGTCAGGGTGATTGAGAAGCATCTCCTCCCCCGATAGTCTTAGGTGCCGCCCCTCCAACCCTCATCCTTCTCAGCAGCCTCTGTCCCACGCCTAACTCCTGCCGAGTTCTGAGCGTGAGCGGAAACATGGTTCACTCATCCCTCCAATAAACCCCAACCGAGCACCTTCCATGTGGCATCTGACAGTGTGCCGGGGCTGTGGATGGAAACATAGTGGACAAGACCCCTAGTCCTGCACACTCTGGTCAGGAGATAGAGAAAGTCAATGGCATTTCAGAGTATGCCCGAAGGAAACAGCACAGTGACGTGAGAGAGGACTGGCCAGGAGAAGAGGCTGCATCAGGGTCTCTTGAAAGACCTTGGAAAGAGGTGTCACTTGAGCAGACTGAAAAATAAGGAAGCGCCAGCAGAGCTGGAGATAGAACATTCCAAGCAGAGGCAACGGCAGGGAGAAAGGGCTTAAGTTTTTTTTTTTGTTTTTTTTTTTGGTTTTTCTCCGGTACCGGGAACCGAACTCACGACCTTGCGATTGCCAGGCAGGCGTTTTTGCCGCTGAGCTAAATCCCCAGCCCCAAGGGCTTAAGTATTAAAGGATGAAGAGGGAGGCCAAGCTGGCCGGGGATGAGCAGAGGAACTGCGGGAGATAAGGTAGGTGAGGGAGCTGGGGCGTGACTGCTAGTGGGCTCAGGGTTTCTTTGGGGGATGATACACATTCTAAAATTCACTGCGGTGATGATTCATACAGCTCTGCGACTGTACTAAGGCGCACTGGATTTTAAAATTTAAATGAGTGAATTTGGACTCGATAAAGTGGCTAAGAAGTGGGGGAAGCAGGAGTGGCCAGGAGCTGTTCTCAAGAGCCTACGATCCTGGTGACCAGCCTGGATCTAAAAACCAGGAGGTGCTCTCAGCCCTCATCCTCTAAGGAGCCCTGGCCCAAGCCCACCCCACCTTCCCTCCTGGCTGTGAGGTGGCGGCTGCTGGGAAGCCACGACAGAAACAGGACCTCTTCTTCCCATGCGGGCCTTGCCGACAGAAAGGGCAGAGGCGGGCGGTGGGTGGTGGGGGGCTGGGAGGGGCTCACCTTGGGGAACTGGTAGGAGACTTCGGGGAGGTAGGTATTGCGGGATGGCTTCTTCTTGAGGGACACCACCACAAAGTATTCAAAGAGCTCCCGTTCCTGCCACTCAAGCAGCTCCAGCTCCAGCGTCCGGTAGCTGGGCGCGCGCTTCAGCATGGACTGGATGTGGACCAGGCGCTGTGTGTGAGCTGTGGGCAGCGTGGGTCACACATCAGGGTGCAGGCGGGCTGGGCCCTCACAGACCTCCCGTCAGCCCACTCCTCCCCTGACTCAGGGCTCTGCCTCTATGATCACCTGAAATGCGTAAGCCTCGTCTGCCACTCGCCCCCAGCAAGGTTCAGGGCAGAAGTCACAGCAACAAGATGTCTACACCTGCACAAAGATCACCCCAACAAGGGGGCTCCTGGCCTGCTCCTCCTGGAGCCTCTGTAGGCTGAACTGGACCAACAGGGCAGCAGCGGGCAGGCAAGCCCAAGGACACAGCACTGGCACCCACTCTGCCATCTTTATTGGGAGGAGCCAGGAGGTAGGAACATCTATAAAGACTTCATCCTTGCATTGGGGCCTTTAGTCCCTGTCCCGAAGTCCAAAGTCCACAGACTGACTTGCCTGGAGGACCAGCGGAGGAAGGGAGGAGGGAGCACGCTCCCACGTGCTTTGAATATGTAGGAAGGTCTAGGCAGCGTTTCCTAGTGAGCACAGAGATTTGTCCAAGGCCCCTGTAATGTGAAGTTTCCAGAACCTTTTCGGGGAGGTGGCAGACTCCTCTCTAGAGATGGAGACATGCACGGCCTCGTAGCCTCCAGAAGATCAGTTTCCACAGTCCATGGCACAATTCTTGCAACCAGAAGTACTTGTAATCTGAACCTACCTCTGACCCTCCAGATTGACGTTTACCAGGCAAATCTAGACCCCAGTGCTTGTGCACAATGGTTTGGGAAAGTACAGTACAAGCAGGGTCTCCAGTCTTAAAGCTGGCAAAGGGAGACCTATGTTTGATTCAACAACGCAGGACTAAGCTGTAAGAATGGACTTCCCTACAGCTTTCTGCTCTGGTGGCCTGGTAGCTTGCCTGGATCTTGCCTCTCCATGCCAGGCCAGTTTGGGACACTGGAACCACACATGCAGAGGAAGGGAATGCTGATTCTAGGCAGCCAGGGCAGGGAAGGGGCACTGCGTCTCACCTTTGAACCTGTCATCAGAGTCGCTCTCACTCTCACTGTTCTCATCTGGAAAAGCAACAGCAGGAATGAGTCTCCCCACAGCAGTGCTCCTGGGGCACCCCTCCCAACCTTTCTCAGCTCGAGCATCAGTACCTTGCCCAGGCTGCTGTAACAGGCTCAAGGACAGGCACCTATAGGAATAAGCTAAGAGGCCTGGTCCAGGGTCCCTTAGAGCTCAGCCTGTGGATGCTAATCTACACAAACCCCTGTCATGGCCTGATTTGATAAGGGCCCAAGTTGGCAGCTGAGGAAGCAGAGAGGCCTACAGGCCTGGAACTTAAGGGCTCTGCCTCCGGCAGGCCAAGAGTAAAATGGAAAACAGACCATACCGCTCAGTAACTCTGGCCTTTCCTTTTGCCAGAAGCAGATTTCCACATCCACCTCCCTACTTAGGGCCTCACAGCCCCAAACCTGAGGGAACCCATCCCAGGGCTGACTCCCCTCTAACTCTCCCTCTTTTATGCCTATTTTCTGGCAGGGTTTTATTCTCCTAGAAGGACCCCAGAACCAGCTGATAGAAGGGTAAACTGAGGCCAGGCCCTGCTTCTCCCCACTCCTAATGCCTAAGGGTCCCAGAGAGCTGATCCAGCTTGGGCATCGAGGCCTACCTCTCAGTGATGCTGTCTCAAGGCTGGACATAGACAGCTTTTTCAATCTCTTCTTTCCCCTCTTGGCATTGTAAATGGAGTTAATTCTTTGGACGAGCTGGGTGAGAAAAGCAGAGGGTGAGGTAACCGTAACACCAGCTTTCCCTACTTCCAAGAAGCTGGATTAGGAGCCCATCCCTTCCCTTACTGGTGCAAGCTTTCTGCACTCCATCCACTGGGCCCAACCTGGACTCTCCTCCGAGTGACTCCAAGTGGAGTCGTACCAGCCACCTACCTTGTCCCCTAGGAGTGGTCCCCTGCCCCAAGACAAGGACACTAAACTTAGCTCCCCAGAGGAAGGAACTGTGATCAAACTAGACAGGATGGGAGCTCCTGGGTCCCAAGAGTCATTGAACCAACGGAGACAAAGAGCTTCCCAGATGCAAAAACAGGAACAAGGATTCTAGCCTTTCCCCTCTGGGCCATAACCTGGGGCCCTGACAGGAAGAAGCTAAATTCCCAATATACCCAAGCATTGTTTGCAGGCTAAAAATACCATTTGGCTAAATCCTGCTGCTTTTAGTTGGGAACTTGGGCCTGACTGCCATGTGTGGGAGTCATTGCTGAAAAACTCTTCCATTTCAAGAGTTATAGAAAGAAAGACTGATGTTAGAAGCCTAAGGTCTCTGAAAGTCTAGAAATGTCTATGTGTACCAAGACAGCCCAACGTTTACCCATCATACTCAGTAACAGGAAGTCACAGCTAGGCTTTCCTGTCTGTAACATCTGAGCACCAAAAAGTAGCTCATGCATTCGTATAAGCAAGAACAGGGAATGAACCAGAGTTAGGGAACTAAAAAACAGGCCAGTGTGCAGACCCAGAATTTATTGAAAGGGAATTGAGGAAACAGCCCAGATTAGGGAAGGAGGGAGGGAGGGAGGGAAGAAGGGAGGGAAGGAAGGAAGGAAGGAAGGAAGGAAGGAAGGAAGGAAGGAAGGAAGGAAGGAAGGAGGGAGAAGGGAAGACAGAGAAGAGCTGGCTGGCTGGCTGCCTGCATGTCTGCCCACCTGGCCTGCCCATGGGCTCTGCGGGGGAGGATACCTTGGGAACACGGCGGGCCCGGCGGCTGGACAGCAGCTCACTCGCGGTGCTGAGGCTGTCCTCGTTGAGGCTGGAGGGCGAAGACGGCAGGCTCAGCTGAGCCAGCAGCAGCATGTCGTCGTGGCTGTGCCTCTTGGGTAAACGTGGCAGCCGGTGGCTCTTCCTTTCTGACCAGTTCCCACTGCGTAGGGTCTGGCTGCTGGGTTTCAGGGAAAGCTGGCATGGGGGACAGGACATGGGAGAGGGGCTCACCACAAACGCCCTGGCCTGTACCCATTTGGTGGGACTTGGGCAATGAAGCCATGAGCTGGGATCCTCAGCTCCCCTTAACCTATCCTGCAGCTTCCATGCACCGGGGCTGCTGCTGTAAGACCTTACCTCCTAATGGGTCACGGCAGGGCTAGATAAATACTTCCTTCCCAAAAGGAAGACACACTGTTCTACCAGAAAAAAAAATACAAAAGAAAGAAAAGAAGAAGAGGCTAAGGATCCTGTACTCTCATCTGAGCAGGAAGAGAAGGCAAGGCAAGAATTCTCCAGGCACCACCTGAGCTCTGGGACAAGGATTACTGAGCCTGGACGAAGGAGCCTTTCTTCCCCGCCTCCCCAGTGGGCCAGTCCTAAGAGGCTTCTGCCAACTGAGGCCAGCGCCTACATCCAGCCTGCTCTGCTGGGTGATCCTGGCAGCTCCTTTCTGCCAGGGATAGCACAAGGGCTCTGGGCTCTGGCCACCAGTGTTAGGCAGGGCAGGGCTCAAACTCATTGGCTCACTCACCATAGCGTCCTGAGCCGTCCCTCCAGCCCTTATCTATTTTTCTGTTTCTCTCCATCTATGCTGAGCCCTTTCGGTACAGGGCACCATTCTGACAGTGGGCATACTTCTACTAGCATACTGCTAGTGGGCAGGCACCCCTGGGGAGCCCCGCGCACTGTCTCAATCTGGAATTGTCTCTCCTCATTCTCCAGCACGTCCTCCTTCCTCTCCACAGCCCTGGTCCCCGCCTGTTTCCTCTCCCCATCTAATCGTTACAGACACTAAGTTAGGTAAAAACATTATAGGAGTCAGGCAGAGCTAGGCTCTTGAAGTGGCCAGGGCAGAAAGCGGGATACATTGCAACTGTGGGGGAGACACAGACACCACCCTGAGGGCCAGATCTCAAGACAAAAGATGAAATGAATTCACCCACATACTCCCCGTAAGGAGAAACAGGAGCGATTGACATTCCAAACAGGTATCTGCTCCTGGAAAAGCCAGGAAGCACCACTGACTCACTCCCTCCAGGAAAAGTCCCCTGTTCTGTTTCAGGCCACTTGCTACTGACTTGCTTCCCCATTTGACCCCCATTTAATCAATATTACCTGAGCAACTATGCTCGTAATCTCATTGGTTGATCATAGCTTTGCCCCATCTCATGCCCCCCTTGCGATTCCCTATTTTTCCCTACCTTGAACCCACCTCACCTCACGGTTTTGCTCTGTAAAAATCCCTTGAAAAGCCAGGGTCCTCGGCAACCTACTTGGGACCCCTCTTGTGCCTCTAGACAGAAGCTTTCTTTCCCTAATAAATATATTCTGCTCTTAATCTCCATTGTCCCTAAAATTCATTCTTCAATTTTAGAGAACACAAACTCATACTGGACATCTAGCAGGTTGGGAGTTTCTTTCCCCGATGTCATTTCCTGTTTCTCCTGCTTCCTGTCACCCTGACAAGACCAGAATGACGTTATACCTAACATCTTCCTCTGGCTTTTTGCCTTTCCTTTCATGCTGACTTCCCCTAGTCCATTCCTCAAAGATTCATTCTGACTTCCTCCACTATGAGCGGGTCCAGGTATGTTTTCTGGTTCTCCAAACTGGGTTTGAGGACCTGTATCTGTTCAGACGTGCAGAATACTACGTCTCCCACCAGGGATGTGTCTTCCTGTTTCCTAGAGGAAGGGAGGAGGAAAGTGCAGACAGCACACTGCACAGGCACCTGGCTCAGTTATGCAGCACCGACTGCAGGCAGTGAGCAGAAGAAGGCAGGACAGGACACCCCTAAGAACGCGTCACGATAGCCCACAGGGACTTCAGCGTGGCACGAGTTTGCATACAGAGCTCCTGCCTGAGCTACTGAGGGTGAAAGCCTGAGTGAAAGCTGGGCCCTCCCCTGAAGAGGACAGACCCCCACTGTGGCCCTCATGCTCACGCTGGGGCTGCATTACCTGCATGGGTGGGTTGTTGTACTTCCGGTCCTGAGGACTCCACATCCTGTGCAGAGAATCCAAGGAGTTCTCAGACAGCTGGGGAGGTTTACGTCCAGCTCTTCGGCTCTTTAAGTCCACATCCTCATATGGATTCTCCTTGGGCAGCTCTCCTGAAGAGAAGGAAAAGTTAGAGAAGGGTGAGAAGGAAACAAGGAAACACACACACACACACACACACACACACACACAAGCAAAATTCCTGTGAACCAGAGAATGGCTTTTGCCTGGCCCCTTCAGCTCATGAGTCATGCAGCTGCCTGTCTGCAGTGAGGAGGCTACAAACAGATCCTGGCTCCAAGTGCAGAAGCTGAGCATCACCCCCACCCCGCATCCCCCACCCTCCAGCTCCAGTTCAACTCAACTTGTCTGGCTTCTGCTTTATAAATTCAGGGATTGCACAACACCGGCTAAGCTACCCCTGCCTGTGCCCAGTCAGAGGACAGAGCCAATCCCAGGACTCTGTCCTTGGCTCCAGTCCCTCTACTGTAACAGCCCCGCAGAGAGACGCACTTCTAGGCAAGAAAGGCTTTCAAGGGTCACACACCTGTCCCTTTACACAACTCACAGTGGGTCTCCCAGGAATCCAGTTTCAAGGGTGGGCATAGAACTCCTGAGAGCAGAGCTTTGGCAGGCCTGTGTCTCACCTATTACACTATTCAACAAGTCTTTCAGGTCAGGAATATCGTCTGAGGCAACCCAAATCCAGAAGAATGACTATCCAGTAGTAAAGGTTCTGTAATTATTTGGTCAATGGATGTCTCTTAGCATAGTGTTGGTTTATTTCCTCTACCACTGATCTCAGCAAGAACTATTACTTCCCCTTTGGCACAAACTCTCCTGCTGTGATACAGGGGGATGTGAAAGCTTGGAAGGAGTCTGGGCCAAAGAGTGGGGATGGAGGACTTCTTGCTTTTCAGGACCAGTTTCTAAAATCCCGGGCAATAGGTACTACATTGGTACTAGCAAAACTACCTCAGAAAAATCTAAAATACATTGCCTGCCCTGAAGACCACAAGATTTTGAGAGGTACCCTTTCTCATAAGCTACATCCTCCTGCTCCTACTCCCCAGTACAAAACTAACCTTAGCTAGCCTTTCCTAAAATGCAGTAAACAACATCATGAGTCACATCAGTCCTGGTTTAATCCCAGCATTAGAATCACAGTGGGGACAAGGTCCACAGGGACTTGGAGAAAGTACCACCCTCACTCTCTTTTCTTGTCTTTCTATTTCCTTCTGCCCCCTCACCTCCCACTTCCAATACCACTGTCCAGAACTTGGGACCTAGGTATGGTGTCAAGAGTGAGGCTTCTCACCCCTGCATCAGCAGCAGGATTGAGCTTGGATGACCATGGAGCCCTGCACCTGGCCTACGCAGGCCTCAATATGCTGCTTATACCCCTGAGCAGCTTAGCCCCATCCTCAGGGGCAGACAGAAACACTACAGGAACTGCTGGGACTGCAAGCTTTTCTAGATAAAGTGTGTGTGTGTGTGTGTGTGTGTGTGTGTGTGCGCGCGCGCGCACGCGCTATTCCTATGTGCTTACGGATTCCTCAAAAGGCTGAGGGTCCCCCAGATTGCAGCATCCATTTACCACTATCATGAAAACCACAATGATTTTAGGAAATTCCTTTACAGAGGTGGGATGGGGTGAAGGGAGGATTTCAGTCTCAGCTAAACAGACTGCAGTGGGAGCAATACAAATCTCTGTAAACGTATGAGTCAGGGTTGGGTCAAGAAAAGATTTGGGGCTGGATTAAGTGATTCCCAACACCAAGCGGAGCCCCCAGCAATGGAGCAGACCTTTTCCTGTAATACAGGCATGCTATTAAAATGACTTGTCTCCATTCCAGGGCCCTGACTAAGCAGAACCAGCCAGCAGTCTGCCTCAAGAAGCCAAATATTGAACCCCGCATGTTTTCTCCAGCTCCTCTGAAAACACACATACGGCAGGGGTGAGGTGCGAAAGAAGATGGAGAGTGGAAGAGAGCCAGGACACGTTCCTGATCCTGTAAAACAGGGCCAAAGCATCACTGTCCAGATTCGAGCAAAGAGAACATTTATTCCAAGCTCAAGACCAAACTGTCATGGGCTGGATGGCCCCTTAGAATGAATCATCCCCAGCCTATAGGAAGCTACTGACATTCTGGGTTGATGGGCTGACCTGTCTATTGGTAGGATGCTTAGCAGCAAACCATGGCCTCTATCCACTGGCTGACATTAGCATCTCTCAGTAATAACAACCAAAAATGTTCCCCGACACTGCCAGTACCACCCCACCCCCACAGATGTATAAATGGCTGAATGGAAATGAGGGAGAACAGAAGATCAACTGACATCCTCACTGAGAACCCCTGTTTTGTTTTTTGAGTTTTTTGGTTTTTTGGGGTCTCACTCTCTGGTTCAGGCTGGCCTTGAACTCACTATGTAGCCCAGGCTGGCTTCAAACTCCTAGAGATCCTCCTGCCTCAGTCTCCTGAGTTCTGGGATTACAGGTGTGCACCACCATGCCCAGTAGGAACAAGTGCTTTCGATATATATTTCTAAACTTCCTACAATATTCTTCATGCATGTGCGTGCGTGTGTGTTACTGGGAACTGAACACAGGGCCTTCCCTGGCCTTTTTTTTTTTTTTTTTGAGATATGGTCTCACTAAATTGCTAAATTGCCATGTTGGGCTCCAACTTGCAAGCCTCCTGCCTCACTCCCAGAGTGCTGGGATTAAAGGCCTATGCCAGCATACCTGGCTGTAACTGCTTCTGAGTGCTCTACAATGAGTTTCAAGTTTAACCCTCTTTTCTACTTCTTCCCCTCTTCTCTTTTCTTCCTTCTCAGAATAAGTCTTTTTTTTTTTTGAGACAGGGTCTGACTATGCAGTTCAGGCTGGCCTTTCACTTTGTAGCCCAGGCTGGCTTCGAACTCCCAATGATCCTCCTGCCTCAGCCTCCCAAGTGCTGGGATTACAGGCATGCACAACCATCTGGCGCCAGAATCAGTTCTGAATACTGATAGAAAACCTAAAGTTCCATGAAAAAGCTGTAGGATATTAAGGCCCAAAGAACAGATGTACAGTGTTGACACACACACACATCAGTGACAACCCAGAGGGAGACGGCTGGAAACCCCAGGCTGTCCACACTAGTACTGTACTGCCTCTGCAAACTAGATTGCAGGAAGGCCTCAAACCATGTGTGCCCAGCCCCAACGCCAGCCTCTTTCTCCTTTCATATAACCAGTCCACGAATCTTTTCTCCAGGAAATGACTGCTGGCCCCCGCCCAAGCCCTGCATCCCCAACCTCAGCTAGCTCCACATTCACAGCCCTAGTCCACAGACCACCCCCAACTTCATGGGTCATTGCTGGCTACCCTTCTGGAGCCGTGCCACGCACATCCTCCCAGTCATTCTCTCTAGGTGGGATGGGTGCCTAGGGGGCAGAGACACATGAAGACCAAGCAAACTCTGAGTCCTACAGCCACTAAATTGAACTTGCTATGAGCAAGTGAATAGCAAAGCAAAGACCCCAACATCCCATAGGGCAATAGAGCTATAGCACAGTTGGAGATGCTACATTTAGCAGGCACGGATAGGAGACAGGAAGCGTGGCCAAGTGCGGGACTCCATCTCTGCCATGTGCCTTGCTCAGGACAGTCCACACTGCGCTGGGAGAGGGACAAAGTGGTAGGCCCCCTTATCGGGAAGCCTGTCCCTGAGCAGCGCCGGCTCATGAAGCTCAGCTGGGGAAGCCAGAGGTCTCAACCTTTCCCAGCTTTGTTGATGAGATAAGGACAAGGGCATCTCCAGAATTTCTGCTTTGCACTCTTCTCAAAGGAGCTTGTCACAACCCAGACTTATCACGCTGATCCTCTTGAAAGAAGAACACAGCCCCACCAGGCCCTGTCTCCCCACCAGCTCCGTGGGGCTTTAACCACTGATACAGTGCCCCACCCCACCCTTCTCGGGTACCAACTAGCTGCTTATCCCGGGTCCCCACATTTTTCTCTCCCTCACACAGCAGAGAAAGGGCCAGCTTAGGGGCCCGTTTTCCCTCGAGCCAGCTGTTACCCACCCTCCATGCCTGGGCACCACTTCCCAACAGTCCCGGCACCTTTCCCTGGGCTGCACCTCTTGGCTGCTCTGCTTCCTGCTGCCACCTCCATCGTGGTAGGTACCCTCTGCTCCTTACTGTTGCCCAGCCTGGGGGAGAATGAGACAAGAAGGCAGGGAGAGCGGAGGCTCACAAGGCTGTGCTGTGCAGGCCGGCCGGTCCTGTCCCCAGCTCGCAGCCCACTGAAGTTCCTGGAAGCTCTCCCGCAGCCCCGCTAGCTGATGGGAGTGGGAATCTCAGCAGGAATGCAGCCCGGGCTCCTTGGTCAGGCGCCGAGGCCACTCCACATAACTCCTTAACAAGCTGCTTCCTTGGGTACATTTTTCAGTGTCAGGCTCAGAATGCAAACAATTATAAGGCTTTGTAGAATAGCAGCATCTTCCAAGGGCAGATGGCAAATCAGACAAGTGAGAATTAACAGCCCCGGGAAGCAGCATGGCAGAAACTTTCTTTTTGAACCATGCTATTTAAATGAACAGGCAAAACCTCAGCCTGTGCTGACTGTCCCATCCCACTTCCCCAGGAGTCACGCCTGTTGTGGGCAGGAGGCCAGTGAAGTCCCCTGGGGCCCCTCATTCAAGTCCCCTGCTCATACAGAAGACTTCATCTCTGGCCCCATTGGCTGTCCACCTCTAACAAAACATAAGTCCCGTCCAGTCAGCGGGAACCAAGATGGAGATTTAGCCTGGGTGTTCTCTACCTCCTCACAGCCTCATCATCACAGGCCCGAAACAAAGCTCCATTTGTCCTGTGGACGGGAGGCAGCACATGAGCTGGCTAATGCAGCCACAGTCAGAAACAATCTTAAACCCACAGAGCACAGGCTGGGCAAGATCTAAGAGGGCTCCTAGAGGCCAGAGCCATTGGTCAGCCTTGCTATTTCTTTCTGTCTTTGGTGGTCAGGTCCTGCGGGATGTATACAAAGGAGGGGAAATCTGCCTTGGCGCTGATTATCTGTCTCTGTCTCTTTCTCCCCTAGGAAAGGAACCCAAGGCCTTGTACATGCTATACAAGTGCTATCCCACTGAGTTACATCTCCAGCCATTTCTTAAATATTCTTTTGAGAGAGTCTCACTAAG
Source organism: Chinchilla lanigera (assembly GCF_000276665.1). Taxonomy (NCBI): domain Eukaryota; kingdom Metazoa; phylum Chordata; class Mammalia; order Rodentia; family Chinchillidae; genus Chinchilla; species Chinchilla lanigera. Next base: position 24,498,975 of record NW_004955414.1, read on the forward strand.
TTGCCCACGCTGGATTTAAACTTGGAATCCTCCTGCTTCAGCCTTCTGAGTAGCTGGGATTACAGACCTATCCCACTGTACCTGGCTCTAATTACAGACACTCAAATACTCTTCCACCTACCCTGTAAAACCAAACACACAAAACAGGTGTCTGCGTCACTCCCCTGCTCTCTTCTACACCTTCCCCTTTTGTTATTTCCCACACAAAGCCCTCCAATAATCCAGAAGCTTGATGAGCCATTAGAGAGGCCTTAACCTAACTTTACTCTGTACAGCCCAACCGCTAGCTAGACCTCATCCATCCATCCATCCAAGAAGCAACCAAGCTCTCTGATTTTTCTTGCCTTCTCCTGTAACCTGCAAAAGTGGAAGAAAGTCTGTCTAATGAGCAAGCAGCGGAGGTCCAGACATGCTTGCCTCCTTTTCCCTTTCTCTCTAACCTGACCTAAGCTGGTCCAGGAAGCAGCTCTGCTGCTCAGAGGAAGCACTCAGAAAGTGCTTCTCCCTAGACCCTGCCCCGAAACAAAACCCTGAACCATTAACTCTGGATAGGGAGGAACAGCTGACACCATCTATTCCCTTCGCTCATGTCAGTTCAGTGGCTGCAAGATCACAGCCCAACCTGAGATCCTTGGGCACAGGGAAGGGCTATCCAGGGCCTGTCAGAGAGCAGAAAGCAGTGAGGACCACCGTCCTGTCGGTGCCTGCTGTGCTGTGGTCTGGCAGGAAACCACATCCCTCTCTGCCCACTGCAGCCATCATGCTGTGCTTGATGAGGCCAGAAAGGATACATGGCAATTTCTGCCAAACTAGGGAAAAATGGACTGCATCCACAGCAGACAGCGAGGAGGATGGGACAGGGACAGGACCACAGCTGGCTTCTCACTCCTTAGAGAGACTTACTCCCCTTGGGGATGCTGCACGAGGAGGCAAGAGAACACAGGAGCAGCTCGGATGCTTCCTGGACAAATGAGCTAGAGCAAGGGACAGGAGCTGTCTGAGGTACAGCTGGGGTTGGTCCTTAACTGCTCACTTCATTTGTGGATTTTTGACTCTGATTCCCCCTTCCACCAGCCGTGCTTCAGTTCTAGGTGAGCATGGGTTATAGAGCTGTCATTTCCCCCAATCTTAGGGGATAAAGTCTCCCCCTCCAAACTGTTCTGCTGTTTGAGGATTCCCACTCCTAGTCCTCCTGCTGGGATCAGTTTGCACAGCTACATACTAAATGCCCCTTCCCAGGAAGGCAGTATCTCTGTGGGTCTGAACATGGCTGCTGCCCCCAGGAATGCCAGCCCAGCAAGTTGCAAGGAGACAACTATGGAAGTGATCGCCCAGGTCAAATGGGAGATCAGGTGGCCCTCTCTTCGTAAGACTCCCACATCCTGAGAATCTGGAGGGTTCTCTCTATGGGGGCCTCTTCTCTAATGTCCTCCACTCTAGACCTGAGACAGAGACAAGAGGAAGGCAGCGCCGGGGAACAAGACCGAGTGAGCACACTGCTTTTCTCTCCTTCACGGACTGGCCCTGAGGCACACCCTTTATTTGAGCAGAATCAAAGTCCCCACTGAAAAAGATGACAGTAGAATTAAAATCAATGTGCAAAATAAACCCAACCCACGCTAGATTGTCCATTTTTTTTGTTGATGCTTAAAATCAAGTTTGTCACCACTATGTTTCCCAGCTTGTAGAAGACAAGGGAATAACTGCACTGCATAGTTGCCCTTCTTCTGAACCAAGAGGAATAGACAGTTCCGGACTGTATTTCCAAGGATGTTTGTATAGCACACAGAAGACAGACAGTGTCTCTCTCCTGGGCAGAGGCAGATTTGTTTCCTGACTAGGAAATGATAATGTCTCCCTGTAGGACAAAGGTGGGACAGATTTGCTAGCAGCCTCTGAAAAGACTGGGGTTTCCTAAACTTGGGCTCCTTAGCTGGGGCACAAACGCTGTGTATGCATCTCCCGCGTGGGGCCATGTGGCCCCCCCATAAGACCTGTGAGCAAGAGGAGCTGGTGGGAATATGACACCAAGTGGAGTCTTGTGTCTTCCACCAGCATCTATGAAAATGGGTCCACAGAACTTGTTGGCTTGCACTAGAGACTGAATTCTGTCCCCCCAAAATTCATATGGTGAGGGCTAGGGATGTAGCCGAGTAGTGGAGCACTTGCATAGCACAATGCCCTGGGTTCTAGCCCTAACACAGCAAAAAATAAAAATAAAAATCATATGGTACAACCTAATCCCCAGTGTGTTAGCACCGGTAGGTGGAGCCTTTAGGAGGTGATTAGGTCAGGAGGGCAGGAGGGCAGAGGCCTCATGAAGGAGATTAATGCTGTTATAAAAGGGACCCCAGAGAATTCCCTTTTCCCTCCAGCCACATGAAGACACTGGGAGATGATGGATGTCTCTCACTCAGGAAACGGGCCCTCCTCCCCAGACAATGAATCTGCCAGTATCTTATTCTTAGCTCAATCCTAACAATAACCTTGGAAGTATTATTACTGTTAAGGGTGTTGTTCCTATTAGCACATCACCATCATCACTGTATAAGGAAAAAAACCTAAACCAGAGTTCCCACAATATTAAATGATTTGCCTAAGGACACACAGAAACACACACAAGCAATAAAGAGTGCCTGTCGGACATCTTCTGAAAGTACGAGAAAGGAGGGGTGTGGTTTCCCCCTTCACATGCTCTCAAGTCCCTTTGGGTTTCAGTCCACCCAAGGGCTGGGATTCATTCACTCGCTGCTCTGTCTTGCGAAAGTGCGTCGTGAGGCCCTTGTCTAGCAGGAGTTTCCCCCACACAGGACCCCACCTGCCCAAATGAACAAGGGGAGCCTATGAGCACCTCCTTGGGTTCCCGCTCTGCAGCCCCAGAGATGGCCCAACCCACCACCGCTTACCCACAATATCTTCATAGGCATTCTCTTCTAAAGTGCTTTTGGATCCAAACTTAGGTTGGCTCTCAGTACCATTCTCAGTGGGAGAAGAGGGGTACAGGGACTGGAGACTGGATGCATCCTCAAACTCAAAGGATTTTCTGTGGATAACAAGAGCGTGAGTCATTCTGCCTGCTGTTCTGCTGCAGAAGAGCATGGCAAGCAACAGCAAAGACCAAAGGCTTTCATAAAACCAGCTAATGAGAAACACGTCACAGTGGATCCAAACTTACCATCTAAATGAGGAGACAGAGGGCCAAAAAGGCCCCAGCTGGTCCCCTGCAATGTGTCTTATACCTAATAATATCATTAGTATTACTACCACTACCATTATTACAACTACCACAAAGCATGCCATATGTCAGGTGCTGTGTGCAGTGCACTTTTAAGCATATCGCTTCCTTAACCTTTCCAACAGTGATAGCAAGTATTGGAGTGATGGAGTCTGCCATCCCCACAGGAGTGCCTGCCCTGCCTCATCGCAAGGACTCTGTTACGGCACTGGTCAGGCAGGGAGGGCTCCACATTGGAAAGTCATGCCCAGGGCCATCACAGGGGCCGGGAAAGCAGCTAGTACAGCGCACTTTGTTGAAGCAGGAAGGAGGACAATCTGCAGAGGCATCCCTCCAGCTAGCTGCCTGCTCCTTCCCATCCCCAGGAAACCTTTCCTCCACTGCAGAATTTCATCCACAGGTGGCTGAGTCCTGAGGCCCAGCCCCCATTTACTGAGCCTGCAGCACTGCTATTCTGCTCGTCTGAGTCCCAGCGGCATCCCCTCCTCCGAGGCTCCTGGGAGGAAGAGCAGGAGTACTGACAGAACCCTCCTCTCATCCATGAACACTTCCCTCTTCCAGGGACGTCCTTTCTCTCTTATCTACTGAACAACTCCTCCTGAGAGTCCTGGCATGCAAGTCACAGACTGAAAAGGTCCTCAAGGCCCCATCATGCTCTTAGCTTGCAGCATTCAACACAACAGAACACTCTAAAGCTGGTACTGTCCCCCACTGTCTCCCAGTTTTCAGCTACTTCTCTGGCAATTACGTTTCAGGCTCTTGGGAAGAAGTCTCCTTTTTCTACTTGCCTTTCAAATGCCAGGGTCTCTTAGACTTCTGTCTTTAGGTTTCCATTTTTTTTTTTTTTTTTAATCCTGTACTTCTAGGAGCCAAATACCCGTGCGCCATCAGCATACCCACCACTTATACCTTGATGACTCCCAAATTTGTCTTTGGTCCAGGCTTCTCAGCTAGTTAAATAAGTATACAATGGGTGACTGTGATGGTTCCCAAATGGTGGTGTCAGACTGAATTTCACGGGCGCATACAGGGGAGCCAACGTTTTATGCAGATGGTTTTCAATTCCACAAATGAGGAACACCATGTTCAGCCAAATTATCCTTGAAAATCTCTCAGGAAGGTACAACACTGAGGCCCCAACACACTGCCTCTCTTTAAGGTTAATATTGTCAGGTTTTCCGCCCTTTTGGAGGGGGGTTCTAGGGACTGAACCTAGGCCTTTGAACCTTCTTTCTTTATTTTTTATTTGTATTTATTTTTATTATGAGACAGGATCTTGCTAAGTTGCTGCGCTGGGCTCCATGTTGTGATCCTCGTGTCTCAGTTTCCCAGAGTGCCAGGATTACAGACACGTACTGTCATGCCCAGCTTCCCCCACATTTTTCAACAGATTTCTTTTTCTCTGATTGAATACCAGAGAAATACCACCTTACACCCCTCAGGGAACATGCTTGCCATGTGGAAAGAGCAGCTCACTTCCTGAACTGTTTCTCTGTTCTCAGAGAGCACAGACTGGAGTTGGTGAAGTTCCTACATGAAGTGACTGCTCCACACAAGGTCTGTATGTGTGTACGCCACACGCAGACACGACATGCGGGAGCATGAGTTCTGGCTGAGGAGTCCTCACCACCACTCCTTGTTACCTAGCTGACTGCTTTTTGCTCCTCTAAATTTAGCTTAGCGATTCATTCCATGAAGGGCCTCCTCCAACACCCCCACCCCAACCTAATTTTTTTTTTTTTTCTAATAAAAATTTTTTTTTTCTTTTGGTACTAGGAATTGAACTCAGGACCTTCTGCTTGTGCAGAAGGTGCTTGTGCCACTGAGCTACATCCCCGGCCCCCCAACCTAATTTAGATGCCACTCCTCTGGGTCTCCGCAGCATCCACACTGACACAGATCATGGCATGTATCACAGCTTTGGTTTATCTGTGCACTAGACCGTGAAGTCCTCGAATGGAAGACCCATGTCTTATTCACCTCTGGGTCCCTTTAACCAGCACAAGGCGTCTGCACAGCAGGTGCTGGGTGGGTATTTATAAAAATGGATGAATAAGGACAAAGCAAACACTCTTGGCAGGCTGGTAAAGATCAAAAAGCCAGTAAGCATTCTAGGGTGCTTAAAATGGGATTACAGCTAGCCATCTACTGTTAGGCGGAGGGGTCTGAACTTTTGATTAAGGCTGTCTGCAGAAGGCAAGGGACATTGACATAGGAGACAGGGTAAGTTGGGTGAAGCCTGAAGTATGGAAGAGAATGAAGAATCTCCAGAAGTGAAACAAATGTAAACACTCACATAACCTTGGGTTAAATGAGGAAGACAAAAAGGGGTAGGAGAATAGGTCTTGCAAAGGAAGCTGGCTTCCAGCCTACCCCAATTCCAAAAACAGATGCCTGTCCATGTTCACCAACTCCAGAGACTCTAGCTACTGAATTACTCTGGGGAGATGGCCCTGGTAGTCCAGGATCACAAATTCTGAGACTGACCTAAGGAAACTGATGGGAGCCTCAGAACAGGTGGTTCTTAGACATGGCCAAAAAGCAGGTGAAATACTCTCCCACTCCTATTTCTGCCAGTCTCTCCTTTCAGTATTCAAGAATCCCCTCTTAAGACAGCCCCAGGATTCCCTTATGTCTAGGAAGCCCTCAGAAGCGCAAGATCGTAGTAAATCTGCCAGCACTATGGTTACTGATAAAATACGACATTCAGATTATACTTCCTTTGAAGAAATTAATTTCTAGTTCTGGTACTTCAGACAGTAGCGAGCCTAAGGTCCCACTAGTCCTTACAAACTCAAAAATCACACACTCAGCCTAAGAGTAAGGCGGCTCTGACCATCCCATGCAGGACTGAAGAAGTGCCAACAGGTCCTGAGACACAGGGCCTTTACCCAGAGGCCAAACCCAGCCACTGCGTTTAGAACACAGCAGCGGGAAAAGACTTTTCCCCTTCTCGTGCCTGTTCAAATATCCTGTAAGAACAAGAGGACAATCTTATTTTTTACTACAGCTACCAAATTAATGATTATTCGGTGCTTCAGAAGTATTAGGCACTCCTGTGACCCACACGACAATCTGCTTTTGCATCCTTCCTTAAAAGAAAGGCACTGTGCCCCACTGCAAGACACGGGAGGCACGCGTTACCTGCTCTGGGACTTGCGGTGACCACGTGCGTCCTTCTTGAGTCTCCGGGTGACTGGCGGGGCTGGGGTGGAGGGTAAGGGGGGTGGAGCAGCAGGCGTGGGCGAAGGAGGTAGACCATTGCTTGGCTTACTCTTGGGGTTCTTGTCAGCCTCATATTCAAAGGTGCGCTTGGGTTTAGGGACAGGATTTACAGCGGGATCAGGGGAGCCCTTTGACGGCAGCAGCTGGGAGCTAGAACTGTTTCCAGGGGACCCTGGCTTCGTGGAACCACTGCCTTCCCTCTCCAGGGGCAGGCCTGCCTCCCCTCCACGTCCAGCAACTCCTACTGCCCGGCTGCCAGCGCTCACACCCACACTCCCTGCTGGCTCCTCCAAGGTGCCCAAGACTCCAGTCTTCCTTCTCCCATGGTCTACACTGTAGCAGCTACTGGGTAGCTGGGGGAGGCCCCCACCTGGCTGCTCCTTCAGAGCCTGTTCAATTTTCTGGATCCGGCTCAGCACTGCTGAGCTCTCTTTCCTGCTGCCATGCCCCCTGAGGAAGGCACTGGGCTCACTCCGGCCTGGCCGCTTCTCCAGCCGGTAGAAAGAGTCCCGGACAGGAAGTGCCTCTCCCTCCTCCTCGGTCTCAGGGTAGGAGCACTCAGAGAAGGTCCTGCTCATCCTCCGGAGGCCCTTGAAATCAAAGGTCTTGTCTGAGCTGCAGGGGGACGGCACCACACTGGGGCAGCCCACACTGGGGCAGCCCTCACTGACTGCGCGCGCGACCCCAGCGCCCTCCCGCTTCTCTCCACACAGGCTCATCTTGGGTGACGTCTCTCGGCGACCTTCCCATGCTGAAATCTTCTCTCGGATGCCCAGGCTGTGGGCACGGGTGCCAGAACAGGTCAACAAAACACTCTGAAGGCCAGCCGCCGGCCCGAGGAATGGGGTGCTCTGGGCAAGGGGGAGGCAAGCAGCCACTCCGTCTACATCCTGAGCTGCACCCTGGACATGCTCCTTCTGGTCCTCTCTCTTGCACACTGCCGGACTTCTGTCCAAAGAACCAAAGCTGGTGGCCTTGAGGGGACAGATGGGTGGTGAAGTATCTGGGGAGGGATCTTGAGGATTTGGGGGTGAAAGATCGCGGGGACGCCAGTCCTTGAGGAGCACTCGAGAGCTGGAGTGGCTGGGGTACCTGCAGGCTGAGGCTTCGCTATCACTGAGGGGGTAGATGGGACTCCTCGGGGGGGACAGAACTGGAGGTGGAGAGACTGACTGAGACCTAGGAGCAAAAGAGAAAAGAAGGAAAATGAAATGGTAGTGAGCGGTCTAGCAAACAGAAGCATCATGTTTTATTCTCGGAAAGCTCAAAGTCTCTTTCCTGTAGTAATCTCAAAGTTAAAAGTGCTCTGTTCATGTTATACACCTTCAAGGCAGGGCTCCAGGGCAGGAACAGCTCCTTGGCCACAGGAGCCCAGACTCAGCGGCCTCTCTGCTCGGCTCATCCCAGAGACCATGAGTAATGTGTAGGGCAGAAGCCTCTTCTGTGACAGGATACAGTATCTTAAGAGTCTAAGAGATGTGATCAAAAAATATGGTGCATGTGTTTCATTTTTAAAAAAAATTATTACAGTAAAAGATACATTGGCATTAACCCACCCTAAACCTTTGAACACAATGACCCCATCATTCTAGCCACTTTCTGGTATAGTTTTAGAAGACATTTTTCATGAGTATCTTCAGGTGAGCAGTCATGGCAGCCTTAATACCCTGAGTTGATTCAAAACTTTTACCTTGCATGGTCAATGGGAATTTGGGAAAGAGCTACAAGTTGCTTGGTGCCAGATCTGGTGAATAAAGTAGAAGAGGACACACTGTAACGTTTTTACAAGTCTATCTGTCTTTTATGGCACCCAGGAGCAGCTTTCACTGTATTTTTTATCATACCCCTATACACACTCACAAAAGAGGACTTCAAGAACTGCTTCACAAATTAACAAGAATAACGGGTTAAGTTTGTTTGGGCTGGTGGGTATTTTGAGAGGATTAGTGGTAATGTGTCTTTTACTCTTAATAAATTTATAAAAAAATATTTAAACACTGACTGTATTTTTTAATTACTTCTTGTATATCTGCCAAGAAGAGAACAGTAGGAAGGAAAATGTGCTAAATGCCGAACAACTGACTGTCCGGAGCAGAAAGCAGAGATTGGTAGCGTTGCGCATTTGCCCATTTCTACTACGCCTGAGAAAGCAATGTGGAATCACTGAAGACAGAAGTTGAGAAGAGATGTTATGACCAACTTTTATGAGTTTTCTGAAGTGACCTCAAATATATATATGCACCATTTCTTTGATCTTTCCCTTTAACACTTCCTCTCTCCCCTAAGAGTGCTACTGAACACAAACCCCATTCCCCCAGCTTGGTACTGACCAGAATTTGGATCTACAAGGGTCTCAAAAGGCTTAAGAGGCCTCCTCAAGGAAGAGCTCTTTCCACTCTCTCCATCAGGATGCCAGTGGTCCCAGGACACCAACTCTTTAGGCAACTCCACAGTACAGCAGTAACATCACAGCCAAGCCTCAGCCATTTTCCAGCTGCAAATCTATACATCCGATCTCAGCAAATACCAAGAACAGCTCTAATTAAATGGTTTTACATATATTAATCTTACTTAATCTTCATATAAATTCTGTGAGATTATCAAGTATTGTTATCTTTATCTTACGAATGAAAGACACTAAGACACAGAAAGGCTAAATAGTTCATCCAAGGTCATTCGGCTGTGGTGAAGCCAGTGCATGAACTTACACTACCCAGTGTTGCCTCTATAACAAGGAAGCAGTAACATCTGCCATCTCTGAATCCTCAGGACCCCAAATATAGCTCAACAGAAACCCCAGGCATATCCCGCCCCGAAGTCTAGAACACAGTATTGGGGAATCTCTCCCTCTTTCCTGCGAGATGATTTCTTCTAGGTCAAGGCACACGTGGTTAGTATCTGGAAGGTGTTCAGTGAGTAATGAATAAAAAAGAAAGGAAAAAGTAAAGGTAAGTGAGCTTAGCAGAGAGAACTAGGAACAACCTTCCTCTTCAGCACGCTTTTCTGCTTGTCTACTCTGAAAATCATTACCAACTTTAAGAATTCTCTCCGAACAGTTTTAAAGACAGCAGTAGCATTTTGCGAATACTGTACACTGCAAAGTGCCACAGCCCTCAACACTGGACTGTCCAGCCTCACAGGCTCCAGAGTGCCATGCCAGCCACAGGATGGCAGCCAGCTGCCCTTGAGCCACCCTGCTGTCACTTCTCGCTCACATACAGAAAATTGGAGCTCTGGTGAGTGAGGGACTGGCCAACAACTCCCTCTTGGGTCATAGCCTCTGGCTGCCCCGATCAACAGGAAACCTCAACATGCTCGAGTTGTGTGCAAAAGGGCAAATCGAAAAAGAGCTGCCCCATGTGTACATGGGCATAGGTGAGAGAAATTCAGTGCCCAGCCAAGCCATGCCCAAAGAGACTGCTCCGTGAGGAAGTGTGAACAGAAGAAGCCTCAGCACTCCCTGGAGCAGGCAGCGGCAGGGCAGTGCACCAGGCTCAGGCCTGGGGAGAGCCTAACTTACTCATAATCAACAGCAGACTTAGGTCTTTCTGATTTATTTTACAGAACCATAGATGCAAAAGGTCATCAGTCCAGACCCTAAGCAAATGAGTGCTTGGATCCACAAAGGACTGACTATATTTTAGTTTTTCTTAAATGGAAGTCAGAGAAACTGCCTCTATCTATAGTTCGCAGTCTAGTGAAGGAATACAGTGTTGCTTTACTTGTTTAGAGTAGGTAAGAAACAAACCAACTCTGTCAGGTGGTTGTGGGGCCAGTACAGAATAAATAGTAGTAAAAGAGTAAAATATTAACAGCAAGGGTGAGTAGGCATTTTATATAAAGAGATCAAGGAAGGCCCTTCTGCCAGGGGAACATACGAACATAACCTGAAGGAAGTGAGCAGTTTGTTTATCCAGGGGAAGAATGTTCAGGGCACAAAACCAGTAGGGCAAAGGCTCGAAACAACAGTAGCCAGGGGCAACAAGGAGGGCAGTGTGGCCAGAATGGAGAAGGGGAGGAATAAGCCGAAGATTAGTCAGAAAGGCTTCAAGGCCACAACATGGAGGAGCCCATGGGCTACTGGAAAGACTTGGGCTTGCATACTGCAAGAGGAAGAGCTCCAGGAAGGGTGTGAGAGAAGAGTGACATGAGCTGACCACCAGAGAATGAAGTGCAAGGATGCAAGAAAAGTAGCACCGCAGCTATTCAGGAGGTCACAACAATCCAAGAGATTATGATTATCATGGTAGCCGTAGACATGGAGCTATTTTGAAAGTTGGGCCAATAGGATTTGGTTATTTTTGTTTTTTGTTTTTTGTTTTTTTTCTGGTACCAGGAATTGAACTCACAACCTTGCGCTTGCCAAGCAGGTGCTGTGCTGCTGAGCCAAATCCCCAGCCCCCGGGCCAATAGGATTTGTTGACAATCCAGATGAAGGATGTGAGAGACCAAAGAGAAGTCAGAGATGACATGAAGATTTTTGGCCTGAGCACTTGGTGGAACAGAGTTCAGATTATACATTTCAACCTGGGAGCCATCAGTAGTACACAGATATTACTTTAAACCATGTGAACTACACAAGATCATCAAGGGTATGCACAGTCAGAGAAGTCCAGGGACCGAATCCTGGGATTTTCAGTGTTTTGAGGTCAGGACGAGTAACAGGAACTAGGCTAAGGTTATTAAGAGGGGCGTTTGGTGAGGAAAGAAGAAAATCATGAAGAGGAATGTTCTGAGACCTTGAAGAAATAGCGGATGATCAACTGAGTCAAATCTGCCAACAACCAAGCAAGAGAAATGGTCATAAGGTCTGGCAAGATGGAGGTCACTGACACTGGGAAGTTCTGGTGGGTAGAAAGTGAATCCTGACTGGAAAGAATTCAAGAAAATGAGAGAGGGAATAAAAGTAGAAGATGGCTCAGACAATTCAGAAAAGGAATTGGAAAATGTGGTGGTAGGTGAGGGGGAAAGTGGGCAAACAGAAGCGTTTTGCCTGATAATTTGGGCTAGGAAATATGATAGCATGCTTGAATGATGATTGGAATGATGATAGGATTCAGAAAAGTTGCCAGTGGAAGACACAAAGGGCGCAAGTGCAGGAACAAGGACCTTGAGCAGACATGGAGGGAAGTGGGAAGTCAACGCACATCTAAAAGGACTGGTCTTAGATGGCAGAAACCTACCGCTGCCATCCACCTGAGTCAGGCGTCTTTTCACACGATCTCATCCTCGTGCTACTCTATGCTTTTTCCCCCCGGCTTTACTGCTGCATGTATTCTGAACTCATTCCATAGGGAGGGACAAGAGGTCAGAGCTTCCCCCTCTCCTCCAAGCATCTGGATCTAGCCCCGCTCCCAGCACCTCCTATTTGATGACTAAGTCCTATCAATTCTGCTTTCTAACGTCTGCTACTGCTACTCCCTTGGTTCAGATCTCATCTTTGACCTGGAATATGAAAACAGTTTCTTCATTTCTTTCTTTGCCTTCAGTCTTAACCCTATTCTGCTCCAGCCTCTCATGTTCCAACATCTTCCTAAAATGCAAAACTGATTGTGTTTGAAACTCCCCTCTATTTGCAGAATAAACAGCAAGTTCACTGGCATGTCTGACAAGGACCCCTTAATCTGGTCCCTACCTATTTTTCCCTTCAATACCACACACTGTCCCCTCCTAGCAACCCTGTATCCCACCCTCAGGCACATCAAACTCCAAGCTTTTCCCTCCCTGCTCGTTTCACCCAGGTGGAGATGGCCAATTCTGGATGTCTTCACTGTGCCTGGGAGAAAGTCTACTGTGGCGTGTGTAACACTTCACTGCATCACGCTGTTTCCTAATCGGTGTTCTTAACTAGACCATGAGTGGACCTACTGAAGGCAGTGACAATATTTTGTTCCTCTTGATATCCCCTGCACTTTGCACTGCACCTAAAATTGACTGGTAACAACTAATATATTTGTGTTGAATGAACTGGAAGAAAAAAATAAAACTGTGAAAACATAGGTTTTCTTTATGCCTACCCATGGCAACGTCTACAGACTTCTCCGCCTCCCTCGCTGTGCAGTAAGGTCTGAAGAACAACACAGCAAGCCCAGCATGGCTATCAGCCCCCAAAGTCCTCTCCCATAGAGCAAAAATTGTATACCAGACCAAAAGCTTAGAGTCCTGGGTCCCGGTTCTATCATCTCTTAGGTGTGCTCATGGACAAGTCACCTAAATTCTGAGCCTCCAGTTCTTCTCCGGTACCAGGAACCGAACTCACGACCTTGCGCTTGCCAGGCAGGCGCTTTTGCCGCTTAGCTAAATCCCCAGCCCCTGAGCCTCCAGTTCTTTATAAAATGAGGGAAACACTTACTCTGGGTATCCTGTGATACTAGCTGTGCGATTAAAATGATATCAATGTGTAGAAGCAGGCACTATAAATAATTCCATAATGGTAAAAAAATATAAAAGAAAGTACAAAATAAACAGTCAAGACTCTGCTCTATAATCCCAGAGTGTGACCAGAGGATGTGGCCACGGTGGAATCGGGTGCCCGGTACGCCACAGCTTGTCAGTGGCAGCCGGTCCGGCTGCTGGGCACAGGCACTGATGCCAACTCCATGGCGTACAACTTGCCAAAACCAACATTTCTAGGAGGCAGAGAGTAAGATAAACAGAAGAAAGGGGAGGCTACACGGGAAATTTAAAAGCAACAGAGGAGCACAAACACAGAGCAAACCAACGTAAAGAGAAGCAGTGTGCGTGCCTGCTTGAACACGCACAGACAGAAATTTGAAGTGCAGAACACACACTCCAGTTGTTTCCTATGAACATGACCAAGCCCTGGGTTAGTGTGGGCCCTCTTGAGTAATACTCTACAAAGCATTTGTGTTAAGGGGTTCCCCAAATATGTCAAGTGCACTAAAGGATTTTTTGCAAGAAAGGTTTTCTGCAGCCCTTGAAAATAAGGTAGTTTTGAGCCGGGCATGGTGGCGCTGGCCTGTAATCCCAGCACTTGCGAGGCTGAGGCGGGAGGATCGGTGTGAGTTCAAGACCAGCCTGGGCTACAAAGTGAACTCAAGGCCGGCCTGATCTGCGTAGCAAGACCCTGTCTCAACAAGACCAAAAAAAAAAAAGAGAGAGAGAGAAAGTAAGGCAGTTTTGAACTTAGCACGCTTAAAGTTGCCTTTTTTGTTTCCTGGTCACAGGATTACTAGAAATATTAGTATCAGGAAGGGAGTAAGTTGGAATCATTTGAGGAAAAGTCCGAGGAGTCTAGGCAATAACCCTAGGAGTCTAGGCAGGAGAATACGCCTGCTGGGACCCAGCTTCCAGTGCACTATCATCCATACTAACAGATATCTAGCGTGCTTTCAATAGAACTGCCTCAGCGCAGCCATTCACCATTCTAGGGCTGTTCGACCAAGGGGGAGCCTATTGGCTCAGCAGGCATCCTCCCACCACTGGGTGACTGCCCCACCTCTGCGGATGACATTCTCACTGTGCTACCCTACGCCCACAGTCTGAGCACAGAGGAGGAGAAAAAGAAGGCAAGCAGCCTGAGCCCTATCAGCAAGACTAGGAGTTTGCTCCCCAGCACAGAAGGGATTTGCGTGGGAACTCCTGCTGACATCCCTCTCCAGAACAGTTCCGTTAAAAGGCAGAGCACAGGGTGATACAACTTGGCCTTCCTCTTCCCAAAGAAATCTGGTTTCTGGTGGCCAGGAGTTCCCAACAGGGTCCAGGGCAGCCTCAGCCTCTGAGTGGGGCTACAAGGTCAATCACTACTTGCCAGGGTGAGCAGAATGGTAGCTGGGGTCAATGAACATATTGAGTGAGTTTTTCAGCTCCAGAAAGCACTTCTAAGAATCTACCGAAGCCATACTGCCCGGCCCCCAGGTGACTTCTAAGGAAGCACAAAGAGGCCTGGTGAGCTCTTCTCTGGGTAGGAATCCACAACTGCTCTCAGGAGGAGCAGCAATGCACATAGAGTGTATTTACAGTGCAGAGGCCCTCGCCAAGGGTGCGAACACCTGACAGGGAAATCCCTGGCCCAGTACAAACTGGGCTACTGCACAGTAAAAGTAGAACTAGGCATTATGAAAAGCCTAGAGGGACACAAATCCACTTCTATGAAACCATATCAAGGGCATTTGCGGTGGTTTTAGGACACCGGTCCCCACGTTCTTCAACATGTCTTCTGTCAGAATGTCCTGTTGAATCCAGCCTCTAAAACTGCTTGGCCAATAGTGTGCAGTAGAAATGACAATGTGCCACCTTTTAGGCCCAGGTCTCACGGAACTAGCAGCTTCTAACTCTTGTATCACATGCTCTGAGCAAGGCCAGGCCACATGGAGAAGGCATATATAAATGTTCAGGTGAAAGTCCCGGCAACGGCCAATGTCAACCTCTTAATGAGTGAGTGAAAACACAGCCAGGAGACATGGGTCCCTGGCCCCTGGATCACTCTAAACCTTAAAGTGTTTTTAGCAAGATGCCAGACATCATGGACTAGGGACAGGCCCTCCCTGCACAACTCTGTCTGAATTCCTAATAAATAGAATTGGGAACCACATTAAAATGGTGTATTATACTAGTGACTCTGGGAGGATTATTTGGCAACAGATAACAGACTTTAGTATGCATAAGTGAGGTGCTATCTACTGAAGTAAAATCCTAAAATACTATTGCACTGTCAGTAGGGACTTAACGGTAAGTAAGGAAAATGTTATTAAAAGCTAGAAGAAAGGGAACTCATTGTGTTGAAAAGCTAGGGGAGTCTGTCACCTGTGATAACATAGGAAATATAGCTACCAAATTTGATGAATTAGTTATGGAAATTTGCACGTAAAATGCTGAAGGTGCTCTCTGACTTCTAGCTGCCAACAGTAAAATAGAGATGAACTACAAAAGGAACTATTCAATTGTCAAGCAAAATTTAAAGGACACATAAATGAGAAAGGGCTTGTTGGGCCAGAAAATAAACTCATTTTTCATTTCCAATCTCTCTACCCAGGAAAAGATTCTCAAATTAAGAAACAGCTTCAAGCTGTGCATGACAGCACACGCTTGTAATCCCAACACTCTGGGAGGCTGAGGCAGGATGATCACAAGTTTGAACCCAACCTAGCCAAGTCAGCAATTTATGAGTCTATCTCAAAATAAAAACTAGGGGCTGGGGATTTAGCTCAGTGGCACAGTGCCTGCCCAGCAAGCGCAAAGTCATGAGTTCAATCCCCAGTATCAAAAGGAGAAGAAAAAAAAAGACAATCAAAATAAAAACTAAAACTGAGAAAGGACTTGGAATGTATAGCTAGGTACAAAGGTCCCAGGTATCCCTCCAACACACATGCAAACACACACACACACACACACACACACAAAGAGAAAGGAAAAGACAAGAAAAAATGGCTTCCAGATTGCAGTGATGCTTTTACTGAGTATGTATGTATCATGTGTAGGTGAGAACACTCATCTGTACCCAACTGTACACTTTATATTACAGGTTAATTTATCCTTCAATAAACCTGCAGCAAACTTAAAGTGGGACCGAAAAACCCCTGTTAAGACCCTAGAAATGATTGACAGCACTGTCTCATGGAATCTTCAGACAGGCAAAGAGACTTCTCAGTATCTTAAGAGCTGACTTTGAAACAGACCCTCTCGGCAGACAAGAAGGCTTCTGAAAATCGTAAGAACTGCTCTTCCACAGTAGTCTCGTAGGAGCCCCAACATGGAGAGGAGCTTTATCTTTAAGTGGTTTGTATGTGTGCCTTTTGTCTGTTACGGATTACAAGCTAATTTATAAGAAACTCATTAAGTCGTTGTTTCTGTTGTTTTGTGGCGCTGAGCACTGGTCCTGGGGCCTGGCATGTCGGGCAAGTGCTCTATCACGGAACTATAATATGCTAAGCCCTTTTTTTTCCTTTTTATTTTTTTTTTTGGGGGGGGGGTCTTTTTGAGACAGGGTCTCGATATGCAGCTCAGGCTGGCCTTGAGCTCACTTTGTAGCCCAGGCTGGTCTCAAACTCACAACAATCCTCCTGCCTCAGCCTCCCAAGTGCTGGGATTACAGGTATGTGACACCACGCCCCAGCTTTTTTCCTTTTTATTTGAAAGAAAATAATACAAAAAAAAGAACAATAGCAAAATACAAACAACACAAAGCAAGGACATTAAAAATGATACAGGGTTTCAAACTGAATGTTAGAGATTAACAGTGGTTGTTATATTACATGTTGTTACCTTCAAGGAAGTTGCTCAGATTACCAGATGTAAGAATAGAAGATTGAGGGACTGGGGATTTAGCTCAGCAGCACAGCACCTGCCCGGAAAGCGCAAGGTCATGAGTTCAATCCCCAGTACCGGAAAAGAAAAAAGAATAGAAGGTTGATGAAATCATTAGAGGGAATAAGAAAATAATAATTTAAAAGAACATTAGAGACAGTACATAGTGTCACTAGGCAGGATAGTAAGAATTCACCAATGGATGTTATAGGGGAACAGTTCATGATTAAAAGTTGTTTTTTTTTTTAAATATTTTGACCAATTTTTCATGCTTATATTTGGTAATCTGAGCAACTTATGTGATGATAACGATTTGCAGTGTGACATTCTAAATAAGCCCTTTTTGACACAGGGTCTCACTAAATTGACCAGGCTAGTCTCGAACTTGCAATGCTCCTGCCTCAGCCTCCAAAGTAGCTGGATTATAGGCATATATTACTGTGTCTGGCATATCTGTGAAGTTCTTAAAGGAAGTATGTGAGTTTGGACTGAAAAGAACAGACATTAAAAAAAAAAAAAAAAAAAAAAGGAAGACTTTGGACCCTTGACATGTTACAGGCATGACACAGTTGGAGAAAATCGTTCACCTGTAATGAGTTACTTTTTATGGAAATGTAGGAATAAGAGGGAAGAAGACAAGAGTGAAGAGTGAAGAGAGAAACAAGGTAAATGAGGCAGGAGAGTAAGACCTAATTGAGGAATTCACGACATATGTCTCACTAAATATAAGAACTACAACGGACCAGTGACCGTTGGGTGCCTCTTGCTTCCCCCTTTTTGAAAAGAAGCATCTACAGTGGTTACCCTAGGCACCCCACCAGGGTATTTTGGGAACACATACAATTATCTTTAGTTTGTAGACCCCTACAGCAAGAGAACAGTACTGAGGAGCTACACACATAATGAAAAGAACTGTACCCCTAAAGTGTCATGTATGCCCAGACTTGATTTTGATGGCGAGATTCTAGACTTTGATGCCATTAACAGGATAAGACCCAGATGTATTTTTATTTGTATTAGTACATGCTTACAGTACAGAACGACTCTACCCATTGTGGGGAGTTGGGGTACAAGTGTATACTTCTTTCCCCTCCTCTCCCTCCCCTCTCCTTCCATCTCTGGTCCCCTTCCCATCTGCAAAACATCTGCCTCCCCATTTCCTATGATCTACCTTTTACTTTGCTCTTTAATTTATTTATACTTTGGATTTGATCACAAGAGAAACCATGTGATACTTAAGCTCGGGTGTCTGACTTGATCCACTGAACATTATGAGAACTGGATCTTAAGGGAGAGAGACGGAGTGCCTTCTGCAGCTGGGAAGGAGGTGAATTGTGACCAGAGGGCAGACTGTGGCAGACTGTATTTCCCAAAGACAGCAATCACAATGTCCTCCCGTCCCGCATACCCTCCTTACAATGAGATGTCAGCAGCACTTTCAACAGATGGCAGGCCTATTTTCCCTTCCCTTGGTACTTTATGGTAAGTGCCATTTGGAGGCTCCAAATCGAGAGTCCTAAGATTGAGTGCAGAGGAGAGGGGACTCCTTCCTAGCCAAGTGGTGAAAAACAGCACTGGAGAAGAAGTAGCATTTGCACCCAGACTGGAGAAAGGCGAGGTGTGCATTAGAGAGTAATGAAATGTAAGACTGCAGGGAAAGGCCAGGGCCACATCACGGAAAGCCCTGCAAACATCGCTAAGTTGCCCTTGTTGTGGATGGCGCTAATATTCGAGGAAAGAGAAGCCAGTAATGCTTAGGGAGACAGGAATGTGGTGGTACAAGACAAGAACCCAAGGATCAAGCCAGATGTTAACTTTATCCCTGGCAAGTGCTCCTTCCTCCACACCTCAGTTTCCTAATGTTTAAATCAAATTCATCAGATTGAACGAACTCTAACGCCTCTTTTCAGCTTGCCTTTCCAAGAACCTATGGACTAGATGGAAAGACAGTATACAGCAAAGAACCTATTAGAAATTGGCCAGGCTAGCTTTGAACTTGGGATCCTCTGCACTAGCTGGGGTCCCAGGCATACCTATGACATTTTTAAAGGAAGTGTATCAGCTTGGATCTACTTCCCTTCAAAGGAAGGTTCTACAGGGACTAGAGTAGAGCAGGAGAAGACATTCCATGAAAGGTAGTTCTCCCAGCCACCTAGTCAAGCCCTCAACGAGCTGGTAAGGCTTTCTACAAGCCATGCATTCATTGTTCCAGACTCTAGAAACAGAAAAAAGCCAAAGTCCTGGCCCTCAAACAAGTCTACATTCTTACAGATATTTAGGTTTCCTGAAACTACAACCGGAAGCAAGGTTCACAAACACGGGACTGACAGTACCAAGCTGTAATGACCCAGGTGCTACGGTGAAGTCACTGTTGAGGAAATGTGCAGAGAGGCAGGTCTTCTCAGAGCAGCCCCTCCCCTGCTGCCTGCCACGTCCAACTGCACAAGTGAAATCTCTCGAGAGCAACAAGTGGCCAAGTTCACCCCCACGGAAGCACTTGAATTAGCTCTCAACATAATACTTCCTTGTCCACAAATCTCAAACTGCTTCCAGTCCCGCCCCAGGTGATCAGCACCAACACAGTAAGGCTGGCATTCAGGGGAGCTTTGAGAATCCCACGCCCGCCCATGCACTCCCAGAGCGGGTGCCAAGTCAGGTGAGCTGGAGTAAAGTCGCAGGTAAAGGTGAAGCAGTGCATCCATCAGCCTCACCAGCAAGGAGAGGAAAGCAAGTTCCAAGAGAGCAAAACACAGCAAAGAACAAAACTTAGGTGGTCAAATGAGAAGGCTCAGACTTTCTCTTCCTATAAGTTCTTGCCTAATTAAGACGAGACTACAAAGGAAAACAAAGGGAAGAAATTAACAAAACACCTGTAAAAATCTGCAGGACCTTTAACCAAACTGGCCTTGTGGTAGCACCAGGTGTATTCTTCCACAAATTAAAGATAAAGCCCTACAAATACTTATCTAGAAAGTTCCACCAGGTCCCACCTGCTCATCCCCACCAGTTTCCCACGCCGTAGACCTCCTCCTTTCCTCAAAGTTGGATACAAATAACTTTTAGTACCCCTGGGATGGTGTGGATAATGTGGAGGTCCATACCAAGATGTCTACTCCTCCTCAGACTCCTGGGTTGGCAATGATGAAAGAACTTCTGGTCACTGCCAAACATCTACCAAAAGGCCAGGCTAAGAATAATCTTCTGATGCCAAGATCATCAAGCCAAGTTGTAGATATCTGGAGAGATAGTAAGTCATCTTCACTCCCCAGGGTCCAGCACAGAGCCTGGTACCAACTCTCAGAACTCAGAGAATGACTTTCTAGATAAATCAGTGACTTCCAGCCTAACCCAGCCCAAAGAATACACCCAGGCCATGCCTGAGTGTGAAGAGAACCAGAGAAATCACCCCCAGACCACAAGGTCTGGCTAACACCTACAGCCCAGAGGTAATCTCTGAGAGAAGGGTACAGCTAGTCACAGATTTCAGGCCAAAAGCCAAATTTCCAGAAAAGAAGGGAGGAAGGGGATAGAGGAAGAAAAACGGAAATGTGGCAAGAAGGAAGCAAATACTTAGAAGGGAGGCTGGAAGCAGACTTTTAGAGGCACATCCAAAGTTCGGATTTACAAACACCATCCAGCGTGTTTTGATGGCAAGCACGCTGGGAAGAGCAATTTTTGAAAATGTTTAGAAACATGTAGGCGTTTATTCCAAATAGAAACTGGGAACCTGTCAGCAGACTTGATTCTGCTCTGCAACTTAATGTAAATACAGCACATTCCCTCCCACCTGTCCACCCCACACCTCCATAGAGTGGAAATGAGATGAAAAATGAATACTTAAGGTAGTTGAGGGCTGCTTAAAAAACTATCTCTTTACAATTACGAAAAGCGCCATACAATCACAAATGTTTTAGCCCCATAGTAGTCTGACATTAAAAAAAAATATGGGAACTATAATTGTAGTCTCCACCTGTCACATCGGTCACATTAAGAATAAGGAGTGAGACATGCTACCAGGCTGGTGAGAGCCCAGCAAAGAGGCTCCCAGAAGCAGACAAGAGGAGGCAAAGACTGGTATATCTAGGCCCGTGTATGTCTTGGCCAACAAATGCTCTGGGAGAGTTCAGTTCTTACTGGTCTTGCTGTGGATACTCCATTTGTTTGGCTAAGTCTCAAACTCTTATACAGCTAGCAAGACAGAGCCTACCAAACCTTGCCTAGCTGACAGACCATTGTGTGTGTGCGTGTGTGTGTGTGTGTGTGTGTGTGTGTGTGTGTGTGTCTGGTACTGGGGATTGAACCCAGGGCTTTATGTAGGTAAGAATTCTATCACTAGATGTATCTCCAGCTCTTTTTATTTTATTCCAAGATAGGATCCTGCTAAATTGCCCACACAGGCTTTGAACTTGCAATCTTCCTGCCTCAGCCTCCTGAGTAGCTGGAATTATAGACATGTACTTCCATGTCTAGCCCATCAGACTGTTTTTACCAGGACGAAGCTGGGTATGGGGCTACATCCGTAGGAACTATATCCTGCACCCTATCTGAATGCCAGCTCTGAATGAACAAACATCTACCACCACCTCTTCCAGACCTGAGCGTGCCACACCCTTCTGGGCTTAGCCTAGCACTGAACAACCTAAATATCTAGGAAGGAGCCAGCCTATCCCAACCCCAGAGAAGCATTTACACAGTTGTTCATCCTAGTGGCTGAGGGCCCAAAAGATAACTTTGTCCAACTAGGGACTCAGCAGAAGGGTCTGTGAAAAGTATATGACTTTAATAAAACAGCCTGGAGGTTCTTCTAGGACATCACACGCAGCCTTGGCCATGCCTTGAGAAGCCCTAGTGATAGCACTGTACATCTAAATACGGAGGATGCTATAATTTAATGAGTGGCTTCATGCCAGCTACTAAATGCTAGGGTCCTCCAACAGCATGAAGCAAAGCCTGTTTTCAGGTTACTGTTTGCTGTGTTTTATGAACCTAGATCTGCCTAACAGTCAGAAGCTGGGCCCAGACCAGTGACCTGGACGGCTGTCAGTCATGATGAGCACTATTAACATTTTGGCAAGAATCCTATCCACAACCCAGGCCATTCAGCTGTCCCTTAATGCCATCCCTTAATGCCATCCCCTGGCAGTTCTCCCCGACCCACCTGCTCAGAGTCTCCCGAGGGGCTTTAGTGCCTCCGGCTCCATGAGTGATGCTGGAATTCTTGTTGGCAGTCATGGTCATTTCGGCTCTCTGCAAACCCAGAGCCCTGCAAAGAAGACAAGACTGTAAGCCAAGTTTCCACAGGCAGTCAGAAGCACCTCAACATCTTCCAGATGACCTCCAAAACTGCCAAGAGGCTTTCTGTGGCAGGTGATAGAAACCACTTTCCCACGTATGCTCAAATCCATGTGTTACAGCTTAGGAGCCTCAAGAGACCCCTGGCCTGGGATAGGGAGGAGTCTAAGCTAAGAGATAATTTATCAATTCACAGAAATTTTTTTTTTTAAAAAAGCTCTTTTCTCAGGGACAGAGATGTAGCTCAGTGGTAGAGTGCTTGCCTAGAATGTACAATGAGCTGGGTTTTATCCCGGCACCACAAAGAAAAAGAGAAAGAATGAAGAGGAAAAACAAAAAGAAAAAATCCAACTCAATCTCACCTCTCCTTGTTTCTTAAGGTTTCTAACACTTTCATACAGCATTTATGATTTTTCCTATATTCATATACCTCCTAAATTACTAAATGTTCAGTACTTTTTGTGTGAACAAGCTTTAAATTGACTTCCTTTCTTAAAAAATTAATCTTATTCTAAATAATAAGCCTTCCATTCATCAACAAATTGTTTACTGAGTAACTACATTCAAGACAAATGCAATCCAGCAAAGAATAACACAAAGTCTCTGTCTCGTGGATCTCACATCCTAGGCGGGAGAAGCAGACAATGAGCATGCATGTATCCCACGTCTGGGACACGTGTCTGTACATAATGTACTAGACAGTGGTAAGTGGTACGAAGGGTGGCGCAGGCCTGTACTTCCAGCATTTGGGAGGCTGAGGCAGGAAGATCAAAAATGTGAGGCCAGCCTGGGCTATATAATGAGTTCAAGGCCAGCCTGGGTTACATAGCAAGATCCTTTCTCAGAAAAACACAAAAGGTAGGATGAAGAAAAAAAAAAAAAAAAAAACAGGAAAAAAAACCAGGGGAGAGGGAAAGAGTGAAGAGGATGCAGTGTTGTAAAGAGGATGTTCAAGGTGGACTATTCTGATAAAGAGGCATTTGAGTAAATATTATAAAACTGCTTGCTAGAAGTACCAATCATATTTTTTCTAATATATGTTAGAATACATTAATATACATGGACGTTTTACAGTATCTACAAAGCAAAAAATATTCATTTACATATTATATACTGTTAGCTAGTATATCTCCTACAATAAAAGCACCATCCTTTTAGAAACAGTTTTTGTTTGTTTGTTTGTTTTGGTCTTTTTGAGACACGGTTTCACTATGCAGTTCAGGCTGGTTTTGAACTCACTTTGTAGCCCAGGCTGGCTTTGAACCCACAATGATCCTCCTGCCTCAGCCTTCTGAGTGCTGAGATTATAGGCATGCACCACCATGCCCAGCCTTGGAAACAGTATTTTTATTTAAAAAAAAAATGAGGGGAAGGAAAAGGCTAAAATTTATTTTTAATTTTATTTTAAAGAGGGTAGAAAATGAGGAAAAAAAAAAAGAATAATAGCAGCATACCAGCATCACAAACATATATGAATCAAAGCAAGGACATTTAAAGTGATACAGGGTTTCAAGAAAAAATTATATGAATTAACAGTGGTTGTTATATCACATAGTGTTATCTTCAGCTACATTGCTCAGATTACCAGATGTAAGAATGGTAGATTGTTCAAACCATTAAAGAGAATAAGAAAATAATTATTAGATAAAACATTATAGATAATACAGAGTTTCACTAGACAAGATAGTAGGAATTCACCATGGTAGTTTCATTGCATATTGCTGGAAAAGGCTAAAATTTAAAGGAACATCCTGACTGGAAAGGAAGAAGTAAAATGATCTCTATGTGCAGACAGCATGATTTTATATGTAGAAAATCCTGCTGGCTATAGTGGCACACACCTGTAATCCCAGCACTCGGAAGACTGAGGCAGAAGGACTGCCATGAGTTCATGGCCAGCTTGGGCTACATAGTGAGTTCAAGGCCAGCCTGAGCTACATAGCAAGACCTTGTCTCAAAAGGAAAAAAAAAGAGGGAAAAAAATACTAAGGATTCTACAAACACACTACTGAACTAGGGAGTGGTATATTCTTCAAATGTCCATTAAATATGTTGACAGTTCAGTTCCTAGCCCGTGGCCCCACTGGAAGCATCTGTAGAGCCCTCAGGAGGCAGGGCCACATGGGTGCAGGGTTCCTGCACTTGAAAGGGTATTAGGCCCCGGCCCCGTGCTGCCTGTCTCTTTGCTTCCTCACCACCATGAGGTGAGCAGGCCACCTTTGCCATGCAGTGGGAATCACGATGTCCTCACCACCACAGGTCCAAAGCAACAGGCCCAAAGCCAACCAACCATGGCCGGGGGGCCAAAATAAACCTTGCCTCCTCCTAAGTTGATTACCTCTGGTATGTTTTCACAGTGATGCAAAGTTGGTTAACACAGTGAGTTTAGGACAGTTTGCAGAATACAACATCAATGTTAAAAAATACAACTTTACTTCTAAGCGCTAGCAACAAAATATTTACAAATGCAGTTTTAAAAATTCCATTAACAGCAGCAGCAAAAAGAATAAAGCGCTTAGAAATAATTTAACAAGTCCTGGAGACTGCAAGCTATGAAACATCACAGAAAGATATTAAAGACATTAAAAAATGGAAAAGGTATCCCATGTTCATAGATCAGAAAACTGAGTATTTTTAGGATGGCAATATATCCCGGATTGATCTATGGAGTCAACAGAATACCCATGAAAATCACAGAAACTAACAAACTGATCCTAAAACTTTATGAAAACACAAGGGACCAAAAGCAGCCAAAACAATCCCGAAAAAGAAGACAAAAGGCAGAAGACTCAGATTTGCTAATTTTAAAACACACTACAAAGCTACAGTAATCAAGATGTAATGGTACTGACACAGTAATATAAATAGAGATGAATGGAATAGAACCAAGAATTTAAAAAGAAACACATTTAAAGGCAACTGATTTTCAACAAGGATTCTAAAACAAGGCAGAGGGTAAAGAAGAATCTTTGCAACAAGTGGGGAAGCTGGATATCCAGATAAAAAGAATAAAGCAGAACCCTATCACATACCATATGTAATTATTAAGTAAAAATAGATCACTGACCTGAACATAAGTGCTAAAATATAACCCAAAAAATCTTTGAAGAAAATATAGAAATAAATCTTCATGACACTGGATTAAGTATGGTTTCTTAGATATGACAACAAAAGTGTAAGCAACAAAAGACATAGTTCATATCAACATAAAAATCTTTATTGCTGTAAGCAATACCATTGAGATAATAAAAAGACAACACATAGAGCGATTATTTGCAAATCATATATCTGCTATTGAACTTGTTTCCAGAATATTAAAAGCATTCCTGTAATCCCAGCACTCTGAGAGGCTGAAGCAGGAAATTCACAAGTTCAAGTCCAGCCTGAACAACTTAGCAAGACCCTGTCTCAAAGTGAAAAACACAGGAGGTTCGGGACATACTTCTACACAAATGGGTTCAATCCCTAGTATTGCCAAAAAAGGACAAGTAACTCAATTAAAAATTAGACAAACAATGTGAATAGTATCCAAAGACATAAAATAGGCCAATAAGCACAGGAAACACTATTCAATGCCATAAGTTATTAGGGAAATATAAATCAAAACTACCATGACATATTGCTTTATATCCATTAGGATAACTATAATAACTTTTAAAAGACAGATTAATAACAAGTGCTAGTAAGACTGCAGAGAAAGTTGAATCCTCATTCATTGTGATAGGAATATAAAAAAAAAGTATAGTTACTTTGAAAAACGTTTTGGAAGTTCCTGAACCGTTATACATAGAATTACTGTGTAAACCAGCAGGCCCCACTCCTAGGTATATACCTAAGAGAAATAAAAACATACATCCATAGAAACATTTGTATACAAATGTTCCTAACAGTATTATTCATAATTGCCACACATGGAAACAACTATCAGAACACAGAGCCAACCAGTAAGAAGAAGAAATGTGACTACCTTCAGATTTGGTGGGATAAGAAGAAAAAGTCTCAGGGCTGGGGATTTAGCTCAGTGGAAAAGCACCTGCCTGGCAAGTGCAAGGTTGTGAGTTCGATTCCTGGTACCGGAAGAAAAACAAACAAACAAACAAACAAAAAGAAGAAGAAGAAGAAGAAAAAGTCTCAAAATAAAAAAAAATATATAAAGGGTGGAGGACGTATCTCAGTGGTAGAGGGTTTGCACAGCATGTACAAGGCCCTGGTACAATTCCCTGTACCACAAAAGAAAAAAAGAAAAATCTTGTGAAGATGGAACCAAGACAGCAGTGGAACAAAACTGTTGCCATGCTCCTGGCAGATTCCTAAGTCACACTTCTGAGAAAGCTGCCTTTCTCAGAAGTAGCCTAAGGAACTCGGGCATCCGAGACTGCGGGTTAAATCTGCAGCCTCCACACTGAGCTGCATTCCCAGCACCCCCTTTAAAAGTGAACATGTACAAAGATTTTATTTGACTCATTAATTAATGAAGGAATCAGTAAGATGTTACAATTGGTGCAAAGGAAAATTCAAAGCACCACACATTACAAAGGCAAATGAGGAATGATGAAATAAATTTATAAATACTGCAGATGAGAAACAGGCCCACCTATGAGGCAGTAATCAATTACAGTCCACTTGACAATTAATTTGCTTTTTAAGGGACAGCAATATAAAAAACAAGCAACTGAAATAAATAGTACCAGCCCTTTTTTAGCGTCTTATGTTGAGGCAGGGTCTCATTAAGTTGCCCAGGCTGGGCTCAAGGGCTCAAGCTTGCAATCGTCCTGCCTCAGTCTCCCAGACTGTGGGATTGCAGCACGCACCAGCACGCCTGGCTCCCACTTACTTCCGTTAACATCAGTGGACGTTTGTTAAAACTACAGAGTCCCAGCCCCACTTTTACCTCCTAAAAGGGAATGTGTGGGTTGGGGACTAGTTGCTTGGATTTCTCGTAAGCACTTTAGGCTAGTCTCATATGCCTGTAAGTATGAAAACCTGTGTCCTGCGGCATGCAGAGGACTTGGAAAGGTATGTGAGGTCACGGTCCCCAGAGGTAGCCCAGCGGTGAGCAAAGAAACAGTGGACACGTGGCTCTTCTCCTCCCCTCTGCACCTCTCCGTACCCCTTAGCTTCCTCTGCCCTGCACAGAACTACTGGCTCTCCATGACAAGGGAGCGCGTACATCGCTAGATCCAGAGAAAGCGTTATCCACAGCTCATCTAAAGGGTTCCATCAGTCTTTGAGGTGCTCAGGTTTCTTGCATCTCAAAACAACTTTTCCTCCCACGCAGGCAGCTAACAATCTCTTCCCTCTGTCCTCAATTCCAAACTCTTAGGAAAAGGTGTTTCAGACCAGAAACCATAAACTATGGTTCATAAGAGCAGGGAATTTCTTTGAATTTTCTTTTGCACCAATTGTAACATCTTACTGATTCCTTCATTAATTAATGAGTCAAATAAAATCTTTGTACATGTTCACTTTTAAAGGGGGTGCTGGGAATGCAGCTCAGTGTGGAGGCTGCAGATTTAACCCTCAGTCTCGGATGCCTGAGTTCCTTAGGCTATGAACCGTATGTCCCATTTGGTCTTCCCTTTTTTTTTTTTTCCCCTGTCTTTTTGAGACAGGGTCTCACTATGCAGTTCAGGCTGGCCTTAAGCTCACTTTGTAGCCTAGGCTGGCCTTCAACTCACAATGATCCTCCTGCCTCAGCCTCCCAAGTGCTGGGAGCCACCATGCCCGGCTGGTCTTTCCTTTTTTAAAAAATAATTTGAATTAGCTTATAAACATTTAAGGAATTAATTCAGGTTCTAGCTTCTTTTAAAAGATCAGAAAATCTGCCATCACGGTCTGCATTTTTGTACAGCAACCGCTGGCCAGGGGGTCCATGTTGATGTGAGGCCTCTTCACATCAGCACTGACCCACCCTACCCAGGGCCTCCAACTGGCCAGCCTCACTTGGTGGTGACCGACTCTCAGTGAGCAGGTTGCAGCTCTGCAGACTGAGCCAGTGGCGGAGCAGGGCAGAGCCTCTCTGCTGCTGGAAAGCCCCATCCAGTCCCCTCACTGCTGCAAGAAGCCCCTCTGGAAGGCTCCCCGCTTTTGCTCAGGCCAGCCCCTCTGTGGCAATACAATCCAAGTCCATCACTTGATCCACAGATGCTTTCTCAAAGGCACAAGAAAGACAAACTGGGGATCAGTTACAGAGGTGCCTCTAAAGGAACACACCTTCCAATTCTAAAGCACACAGTGCGTCGTGTACACACACACACACACACACACACACACACCCTGTCTTCCCTTGTTTAGGTACAGGTCCCTCTGGTACCTTATGCAGGTGAAACTGTAGGTGTCACAGCATTCCTTGTAGAGCCCCGAGTGTGTTGAGGAGGGAAGCCTCCTCTCTCTGGGGACAAAAATCCACTGAGCAGAAAGAGAAACACTGCCGAGCACCCTTTTTTACCGGTCCAGGTAAGCAGGCACAACACCTTATGAAGAAAGCCTCTCAAGTACATCAGAGAATTCTGCAGACACTCACATTACTCTTCCTAAGCAATTTGCTCCTGTGGAAGTTACAGCTTAAGGGAAAGTAAAGGTGGCAAAGGGAACTGAGTTCTCGTGTGTTAGGATAATTCTGGTAAGCCAGGACACTGCATCCAGTACAAGGATAGTAGTCACTGTGCAGTCTGCAGCTGTACCCACTCACTCCCTCTTGCACCTTTCTTCATCCACATGAGGAAGGCTGCTGCCTCTGTTCTGTCCCCGCCCTACCTTCCTTTCCTCTTCCCCAGAGGAGGGCCGGGTCTTTCATTTCTTCCTCTGAGAGTCTCAGGAACCAACACTGCACTCTTTATCACAAGGGGCTTAACAAATACAACTAAATCATGACAATCTTTCTCTCCATGGCACTTCAGCATTACCCTCTGTGCTCTCAAGTCTTCTGTCCTTCCTGAAGCAGCAAAGGCCTCTGCTAAATTCCCTGTGGACAAGCTCCCCTGTTCCCTAGAGGCAGCTAAGCACAGCTCCTCCCTGCCTTTTTCTCCAGCCAAGCACCTGCCTGGTTCTCAAAGGGAACGAGGCTCCTAGGAAGAGACTAATCACAGAACCTGAGCAATAGCTTTGGCCCTTTTCTTCCTATCTCCCTGGACTTCCTCCCTTATTTTCTTTCTGCTATACTTCCCCTTACCCCACCGACACCCAACCCAGGGAAGGTCATCGTTAGAACAATTCTAGCTCTGTTGTGCCTACGAGATTACAATGGAAAGGACAGCCAGAGGTTCACTGGTACGACTAGGTAGGCATCAGATGCTTTAGGACAGACACCAGGAATGCTTTCTCCAGTCTGTACCATTCCTTGAAAAATGCCAGACCCCTTTTCTCCCTTCACTGTTGCTTCATACCTTGTACCTTAGATCATGTTACTTTAGCCCCAGGTTCTGTGATGCTACATCCAGAAAGCTCTTCAAGCAAGAATGTCAAGAGGATAATAAGCCTGTCAGGTGGAGGGGAACCAGGGTTGGTTTTACTGGGAGGTCGGGATTGCTAGGCATTTTTAAAAGATACTTATAAGGCTGAAATCTCCTTCAGCCAGCCACAGGAAAAGACAAATTTATTGCTGTTGAATACTATTCAGAAAAAAAATTAAAAACTCTTTCTATCCCTTCCCTGTCCACTTACCACTCCCACATCCCTCTTCCCAGCCCTCCCCCTCAAAGAAAGTCCCTTCAATTTGTGTTTTCAACCTCAACTACTTTGCGATCCCTTTTTCCTGCCAGATGGTCCTTCTCCACTTCAGCACAGATTCTGCAGAGGTTTTCAGCTGGGCTTCAACGCTCCCAAAAACCTGAGCTGGGGTGAGAGCTTGTTAAGACAACTCCAGGCCAGAGGAAATATGGCTGCTTCCAAGATAGTTTCAAAAACCTACACAGAGCTGCTTCTGCTGGTCTGAAGACTGAGCTTCGCAGCAAGCGCATAAACCTAGTTCTGCTGGGATGATAGAGCCCACTTTGCCCAGTAAGTTGTCACCACTGCAAAAATAAAAAAAAAGAAAGCAGAATGGAGGCTTGTTTTACAAACAACTGTGCTCCTGGGGATAAGGATTGCCTTCTCTCATTTGGCCAACAACAGCATGATGGGCACATGGCCTTGATGGTGATGACAGGTGTGTGCACCCACATACATACCCCCATCTTCCCTTGTTTAGGTACAGGTCCCTTTGGGGGACCTGTACCTAAACATCAGTCCTATCTCACATCAGTGACTTCCCTCTGGCCAGCCCCATCAAACTACTGCAGCAGCCACTTCTGCACATGTCAGGAATGTTTATCTCTCCTTTTGTTGAACAGTTCCTTCTATCCTGAAAGTTTTCTGTTCTCATTCTTTCTTAAACAGCCAGTGCAAATGTCAGTGTCTGAAGCCTTTCTGCTCCTGAGTGCTGACCTCGTTTCTCACGTTCCACATGCTCTCTAGTCTGGGTCAGTTTCCCCAATGGACGGCAAGAGCGCTCCTCTACTCTGCAAAAGCACACCACCTAGGAGCTGCACCTTCTCAGGAAGAGGACTGGGAGATATCAAGGACTGGACGTATCTCAATGTCTCCATCCTCCCACCTGTAGCATTGAGGAAAAGCCGTCTATGAGAACATGAAGACCCATGAGGAGCCATACATAGAGGATACTCAGAACCCGGAGAGAATACTGGAAGTCTCTCAGCCAAGGGTTTTGCTTTCCCAACTCTTGACTTTAACACATCCCCGCTCATCCTCATTTTTAGGTGATTTTGCTTCCAATTTCATTGAGAAAATGTAAACAATCAGAACAGACATTTCACCAGCTGCACCATCACACTGACCCACGGTCATCGTGAGTGTGGATCTTGTCCCTCCCCTGCTCAAAACCTTCAAAATGTAGGAAGCATTCACTCCAAGTAAAAAGCCAAAATCTTTACGTGACTTAGAAAGCTCTTCATCATCTGGATCCCTATCATGGCTCTGACTTCATTTCAACTACACCCTTCTCATACTCTCCAGTCCAGCCGCAGTGTTTCCTTACTACGTCCTTAATCACTATTTCCTTACTACGTCCTTAATCACACTGTCACATTCCTAGCTCAAAGCCTTCACACCTACCGTAACCGGAACACATTCCGCCGGAGAGCTGGCCCCTCTACCTCCTTCAAATTTTTGGTTCAATGTCATCATTACAGTGAGGTCTTTCCTGACCACACTATAAATATTTAAAACCTTTTCCGGGCTCTGCTGATTCCTCAGCACTCTATCCCCCTGTTTCTGTTTTATTTTCCTCTGTAGCATTTATCACCATGCAACACACTGCTTTTCTACTTCTATGTGTATACAAGCTCCATGAGGCCAAGCATTTTTGTCTTTGTTCACTACTGGACCCTCACTGCCTAGATCAGCTCCTGGTACACAATAAGCCCTCAAATACATTTGCCACCGCCCCAGAATGGCACTCATTGGACACAGTGGACAGCTTTGGGTTCCAGTACACGTGCCCCTCTTCTGTCCCTACTAGCCTTCCCAGGGAAGGGTCTGACCCACCTGCAGCAATCACACCCTCTAAGCACTCCAAAGATTATAGGCAAGGGTGGCTTCAACCTAAAACTCAAGTAAAATTGCTGTCTGAAAGGAATGCAATGACTTTTCTATTCTAAAATGCAAAGGTCTTTTCTCCAGGCTTCCTTTACTGATGTCTACTCTTCCGGACCCTATTGATCAGTCCCTGCTAAAGTACTGTGACGTAGTTGACTCAGTCTGGGGCACAGGTTCTGGGTGCAGAAAATCTTCATGCTCACCATGAAGAGGCACATGTTAAGAAAGACTGCAAAATACTGTATGAAAAATAAAGACAAACAGCTGTGGGCTCTGAAGGCTTGCATTTCTTACTCAAATCCTTTGAGAGCGTTTTCTTAACCAGGCCCCCACACTGCTGTGCTATGCTTTGGTCCTTGCCCTTGAATAGCTCACCACTCTGCCTGGGATAGACAAGTAAAGATTCTGCTACAATGTAACACGAGCTGTGACAGCTATGCAATCACAGAGCTCTGGAGCAAGGAGAAAGACATCTAATCAGGTGGACACAATGGATATGCAGGAGGGCTGCTAGAGGAGACAGGAAGTGACAAGGCTTATAGGAGATTAAAGGCATGAGAAGAATATTGTAAGTGGAAGAAAAGCCATCAATCAAGAAAAAAAAACCATAAACAAAACCTTAGAGCAAGCAGAGATTGCTTTAAGACACAAAAAGTGATAACAATGGAAAACACTGATAATTAAACACTGATAATAAACCCGATCATTTCTAAAATGCCATTTAGAGAGTGAAAAGGAAACTTACAGAGTGGGAGAAGCTTCTAAGTAGATCTACCCAACAAAGGACTCATATCTAGAATATATAGAGAACTCCTACAAATCAATACGACAAAGAAAACTGGCAAAAGACTAGAACTGATACTCTACCAGAAAGGATATCCAAGTGGCCAAAAGATACATGAAAAGGTATCTAACTTCAACAGTCATCAAGGAAATACAAATTTTAACCACAGTTTGATACTATTAACATGCTCATCAGAATGGGTAAAATGAAAATATCTAGTGGTAGCATGGATATAAAACAACTGGAATTATCAAATACTGATAGTGGAAGTATACATTAATACTACCACTTTGGAAGAAAACTGTGTACTATACACAGAGGCTAAACATATGCAAACCCTATGACCCAGCAATTTCTCTCCTGGGTATATACCCAACAGAAATGCAGACACATGTATATGCAAGACAAGTATAAAAATATACATATCCATAATCGTGGTCACACTGAAAACCACTCAAATGCCCATCACCAAAAGAATGGAAAGTAAACTATGGTACACATACATAACGAAGTACTGTACAACAATGAGAATGAACACAGCTACACACATAAGAAAATCTCTGAAACACTGTACTGAACAAAAAAACATCAAGGGTGCTGTCATAGTTTGGGGTTCTGCAAGGGGAACAATATAATTAATACAGGACACATATTTTATAAGATTACTTATAATAGTCACCCAAAGAATCATATACAAAACGAGAGCACAGGAAATCTGTCCACACACTAAAGACCAAAGAATCCGGCTGAAGGTCTGGATTCCACGGCATGTCCTGCATGAGTCCAGCTAAAGACCTAGAGCCATAACAATGCCTCCCATGAGTCCAGCTGAAGACCAAGAGCCTATGACAATGTCTCATACAGGCCTGTTTCATGGATCTGCGCTGGGAAGGCCCAAAGGTCAGTGGTAGAAGCTAGAAAGTCTGTACCAGAGGGATGAAGGATCTGTGCTAGCAGGCTGAGGGATCTACACTGAAGCCAGGAGGCAACACTCAATGTAAGAACCAGAGCTCCCCTGAAAAGTACCACAGCCATCCTCAGCACAGTGAGGTCCCGAGCTCCTTCCATGATCAGGACAGTCAAGTTCCCATCAGGAAAGCCAAAGTGACAAGCTTCTCCAGGAGACTGAGCAGTGCACCATCTTCCCCTGCAGAGCCAGGAAGCGATGCTCAAACTGAGGACCAGAGCTCCCCCAAAGTGAATCTAAGCCATTCTCAGCAACAACAAGGTCCCAAGCTCCTTGGATGATAACAGCTGAGTTCATCAGGAAAGCCAGCATGGCAAGCTCCTCCAGCAGAATAGCCCAAAAGCACCAGCAACTCCCTAACAGCTTCCCCAACAGCTCTCAACAGCTTCTCTACAGCTTCTCCAGGTCTGCCTCTTATGTTGCCAGCAACAGTCCTCACGTGGGCCTCCCACACACAGCACCATGCTGGTTTAGTTCACCTAGGTGTTACAAGTTGACCACCAGTTGTCAATCTACCACAGGTACATACTGTGTGATTCTATTTGTAGAAAATACAAACCAGTAAAACACATCTATGCAATTACAAGTTAGGATAGTAGGTACCATGGAGGGGACAGGTTACCTATAGAGAGACTAAAGGAGGACTTTGAGATTAGTGGTAATATTGTTTTTTTGTTTGGGTGTTGGTGACAAGGATTCAATTGTAAAAATGTGTTGAGTTGGAAAGAGACACTCCAATAAAATGTTTTAACACAGAACACAGGATGCAGAGCACAGCACAAAACAAGATCATCAAGAAGTAGCAGAGAGTAACTTTCAAACTGCAAGTCTTGGACCAGTGGTGGAGAACCTATGACACACGTGCGTCAGCAGGTTGTTTCTATCACTGAAAGCTCTCAAAGGTCTGCCATCAGTGTCTTACACCATCAGGGCTCAATTTCCCTTTGGGGTAAAGTCCTTGGTTTCTCAATTTCTGAAGGCAGGAGGAGAGAGTACAGCTGTATGGCCACGCTCTGCTGGTTCTATGCATGTGTTCATCCCATTTAACCTCTGTAATAACTGTATTGTCTGAGACAGCTGTCATTATCTCTATTTTATGGGTGAAAAAACCGAGGCTCAAAGAGGTTAAGTAATTTACCCAGAGTTGCCTAGTAAGGGGCAGAACCAGGACTAGAGAAGCTGGTACTACGTACTGTAACTGATGCCCGAGGAAAGAATGTTAGTCCTTTGGTCTCTCTCCCATCTTTTGGCAGGAAGCTCCCCTCCATCCCGGGTATACTCCCACAGCCCAGCTCTACCCAGATAAAGAGTAAAAAGGGGTATTGGCAGAAGATCCAGTGCCTGGCCCCTAACTTCTTTGTGTTGAACCCCATTTTCCTTTAAGCCACCTCGTTCAGAGGGCTGCGAATCAAGACAAAATAGAAGTTCATCACCACTTTTCCCCATTGAGGAGCAAAAGGGTGCACAGATACAGACCCTGATCAAAGAAGGCCCAACAGCACAGATTTCCTGGAGATGAGAAACCAGATGAAGAATGTCATCCAGCTCCCAGCTCCTCTAAGGGTCACGATGGGGACAGAATTTGCCCTCTGTTCCTCCTCCAGCCGAGCAAGCGCTACTGTAGGTCTGTGGTTTTCAAACTGTATGCCAAAGTGCCCAAGAGCACTGTGGGCAACTCACAGGAGCACTGCCAAGACACTTCAAATTTCTGAGGAAAAAAAAGCAACGTACATTTGTCACACACCCTTCAAGTTCACAGTTTCAGCATCAGGTTGTGTTACATTCTTTTTGATGATATTTCTTCGTGGAGCTGGGTTTTCAACAGCTGCTGTGATAAAACACAAGTACCATGCGAAAACCAACAGGAATCAGAAATGAGGGTGGTAGTCTTGAGGCATTGCACAACATCCGGTACATCGCCATGAGTGAAAAGCTGCGGTTATTTAAAAATGAAATAAAAATATTTTCCTTTTCAATTCTGTATATCATTTTTCAGATGGCTACTTAGTGTGTTAGGATAAGGATACAAAAATACTAAATTGTTTAAATCTAAGTACTTAATAAGTGAAATTTAGCTATTTCTTTGGGTCTACGGGGATTGTAAAAAAAAAAAAAAAATCACTGAAATACTAAGGCCCGCAAACTGAGAATGTGTGAAAGCCTCTGCAGCAGGTGTTTTTAAGTCTCTGTCAAGAGGCCAGGAAGGAGCTCCCACAGCAGGCCTAACCCTGCCCCAAAGCCAACAGGCAGCAACTTTCAGGAGTGTGGGCAGAGCACGGAGGGGAACAGCATAGCCTCTAGGCCTGAAGAGAAGTGGCTGCAAAGCTTCCTCAGGGTCCAAGGGCCCATGTATGTCTGCCCTAGGCTCCCAGGCTCTGCTCTGAACTCTCTCCCTGAAAAGCTCTATTCAGCACCAACCTCATGAATAAAACCCCAAGCCAGCCCAGAAGCCAGCTGGCCAGTGGGAGACTTCCACACATGCGCAGACTCGGGCAGGGTTCCTAGGCCAAACCATTAAACCACAGAGAGTGGGAGGCAGCCATGGAAATCTAGGAGAGGGCTTCCACTGACACTCAGAGCTAAAAGGACAATTCAGGTGAACATTTGCATGATAATACCCTCCTTGTTCCCTGAGGAGTTTCCTGCCAGCTATCTTCCCTCCCACCATTGTTCCCTGAAGTCATAACCCTGTCTTGGTGACATCACAGCTATGGATACCACAGCCAACTGTTATGCAACTGTTATGATGTCACAGGATACAACTTTTGTCATTTTAGCTGGAGGGTCAGCTGGAGAAAGTGGCAAAGGACAAGAACAGAATACAGTTACAGAGCCGGAATCTGCTTTTTTTTCATGCTAATTTCCTGGTAATGAAGGGCAGTGACTCAGAAAAGGAAAGGCTGTGCAGAGATGCCTCTGTACCAAATGGGCAGGAAAAGGACAGGGAGGAGACAAGACACTTTTCAATGCCAGCATTGGCCAAATATGAAATATTCTTGGCCCAGCCACATCCAAGGCCTTTTTTCCTCTTCCTGGGGCCCAGAGAAAGTAGAGAAAAGTGGAGATCCAGGAACAGCTCCAGGCTGGAGCACTCCCTGGAAATGCACGTTTGGGATCCTGTGTTGCGATCTGAACCCTTCGCTGGCAGCAGGACAAGACTGTGTCCATTTGGACTGCATCCTCCGGGCAGTGACCAGGATGGAGAAGGCACTGGGAGGCCTGTCACAGGAGGAATGACTAAAGGGACTGAGAATGTTTACCCTGGAGAAGAGCAGGCCCGCCTGGGGGAGGGTGGCAACTGCCTGGGGAATTCTGAAAGGCTCTCATGTGAAAAAAGGATTCGTGTGTTTGCTATCGTTCCCCACAGGGATTTCAGACAATGAGAAGATCCAGAGAGGCCAAATTGAGGAAGAACTTTTTATTTTTGAATTCTAATTTCAGATGATAATTCCTTTTTGATTCCTTATGTCTCACTTACAGGCTATACTTTTGAAGATAAGGACTGCTGTTCATTACAGTATCCCGTAACTTAAGAGTAAGTGGCACATAACAGGAGCTTATTTGTATGTGTCAAAGAAACAAACACATGACCACAGTCTGCAGAAGCTGTAAGTACTTTTCGAACCCCTCACCTCATGCTACCCACTCAGTTATGTGCTTAAAATACAAAAGAAAAAAAAGGCAGATAAGCCAGGTGTGGTGGTACATGCCTGTAATCTCAGTGAGTTGGAGGCTGAGGCAGGAGGACCACATGTTCAAGGCCAGTCAGAGCAATTTAGTGAAACTCTATCTCAGCATAGAAAGTGAAAAGTGGAATGGGGATATATCCCCATGCTTTTGCTCAGTGGCAAAAGCACATGCCTGGCAAGCACAAGGTCCTGAGTTCAATTCCCGGTACCACCATAAAAAAAGAAAAAAAGTGAAAAGGGCTGGGGATGCAGCTCACGGTAAAACACTGCTGGATTTCATCTCTAGTGCTCTGCGTGTATGCGTGTGTATGTGCGCGTGCACACACATACACACACACACACAAAAGGCAGAAAATGTTAGTGCATCCCCCTCTTCTTTGTAGACTGGTATGGGTGACACCTAACATTCCACCCAATATCCAAGATTCCTTGATGTTTGTAGTTCTAGACAAACCCTCCCACCACCATCACTACTCAGGCCTGAAGATCTGGGTCGGGTTGCGCCTTCCTTCCCAGAGACCTCATGCAGAAGCCTCACTAACACACCCGAGTGGAGCAACCAGGCTGGGAACGTGTCAAGGACCCTATTCCAACACAAGACAACACAGGCAGTGTGGTAACCTGGGCTCCTTCAACCCAGCAATAAGTATGTATGGCCCAGTTAGGTGAAATCCAGTACTGCAATCCTCACTTTTAAAAGAACTTAAAATTTCCCCATCCTGCTAGGAGCCCTTTGAATGACGGACCTGACTGCTATAGAGCAATTTTCAAAGGAATCATTCCAAGATCTTCAACCCAGGCTGTGCTAGGGCTATAGGCCTGGTTCTAACTGCTGAGGACATGAGAATATAACTGAAGATGATGAAACATTATTAACAAATATACCAAGGGTTATCCTCTTCAAAGAGGGCCTTAGAGGCCTGTGCATTTATTCCAATATGTTCTCAAAACATTTCTGAAGTTTCTGATTGGAAACGGCCCTCAGATTTTAGAACATTATTTGCTTTTTCCCTGAAGGAAAATCTGCACCCTTCAAGGGTGCTAACTTCTTCAGAGCCAATGACAAAAGAAGGAACAAGTGACAGAATACCATTTTATAGCAGAATAAGGAGTATCCAGCAGGTATACTACAATGCTTTGATAAGAAAGGGGATGCATACTGAACTACCCCAAATTCCACATTTTTGGGTATAGTAATGGTATTCACTTGGAGGTCACAGGCCCATTTAAGTACCTAATAAACTCCAAGCTCCTCCACAGCAAATTTATATGTATGTAAGTTTCTGTCCTCCATTGTACTATACTGTACTGTATTGTATTTTTGAGTCAAGGTCTCACTATATACCTCTCAGGCTGGCCTTGAACTCACAGAGATCCTCCTGCCTCAGCCTCATGAGTGCTGGGATCACAGCAGGGCTGGGATTAGAGGTGCATGCCACCACACCCAGCTGTCTGCCATTTTAGAGGGTTCACAAAATTCCAAATTTCCTCCACAGATCCCTGTCCTAACTCATTTTACCTTCCCCACAAATGTCTGGGTAATTGTGAGAAGTGTATCATTCAGTAGATATGCCAACGCTCAGCGCCAAGAGGGGTCACTCGCTGTAGCAACCCAGCTTCCCTGAGTCTCGGGCACTATGTTTCAAACTTGGCTCTCAGCAACTTAGAAACGACTGTGTGCCGTGGGCCTCCCAGAGTGTGTGAAATAATTAAATCCCGAACTGTCAGACTCACAAACGTGGTATTTTCTAAAGCAGTCTGCAAACTGCTTCTGGAGACAATTCCCACCTTCCTGCAGGTAACCAGACTCACGCAGCTGCGGAAGGGCGCATGTGAACCACAGGCTATGGTCACAGCTTATGCTTTCCCGAAGTCCCCAGTCTTCCCCTGGGAAGCCTAGCATACAGGGCTTCCTGCCCTCTTGGCTTTGTTTTGTTTTGTTTTGTTTTATTCTGTGGTACTGGGGATGGAACCCAAGCCTTCGCACTGAGCTTCATCCCCATCCCCCTTTTCTTCAATGTTTTATTTTGAGACAGGGTCCAGCTAAGTTTCTGAGTTGTCTGAGCTGGGCTTGAACCTGTGATCCTCCTGCCTCAGCCTCCCAGAGTCCCCGCATTACAGGTGCGCGCCACTCTGTCCTTTTCTGGACCAGCCAGCATGCTCACCAAGCTGCTCCCAACATACTACAAGCCACCCAAGTCACAGCTGACTCATGTCACCACTCTCTGTAATGAGGTATGACATATATCTAAGCCCTTGTATATTTTCATATTTGTAGCCTACAATTAGGCATTTTTGAGGGATGTAGCTGACTAGTGGTTCTGTTCGGTGACCTATAATTATTCACACAGGCATCATGGTCAATCCAGACAACTGTCAGGCCTGGAGGCGCTATGAGCTCAGACCTCACGGAGGAGCCTACTTAGCTCAAAGAAGGTCCAGAGAATACTGCTTGCAGTGCGCTGCTAAGCGCCACACTGTCCCACAGTGGCTCTCCCAGAGGCACTCCTCACTTGGTTCCCTTCACCCTCCTCCCTCACGCCCAAGGGTGGGCACATTTGTGTCTATGGCCAGCAGTGACCACTTTTTTGGACACAGTCTATATTACCAAGGGAACAGCAATGTAAAGTGATGTGAACTTCTAAAACTCCTCACGTTTCTCACCTGGGAAAAACTGGGCCACACCCAACAGTCCAGAGAATCTTTTTTTTTTTTTTTTTTTATCTGTTTGGGACAGGGTCTCACTATGCAGTTCAGGCTGGCCTTGAGCTCACTCTGTAGCTGAGGCTGGTCTTGAACTCACAACGATCCTCCTGCCTCAGCCTCCCAAGTGCTGGGATTACAGGCGTGCGCCACCACGCCCAGCTGCCCATAGAATCTTAAAGGCAGTTCCCTGCTGTGTGTGGCTGGGCCACAGGGGCTGACTTAGGCCACCAATGTAACAGCTCTTCTGCCTCCAGTTGTAGGAGCTTCACTATTCCCAGAGGTCCAAGGAGTAACCACTCCCACCCCCATGTAAATGCCCACTACCCTACTTCCCTGGCTTTGAGGACAAAGCCAGTGTAGCACAAAAGACATGTCCCATATACATTTGGTTCCAATCAAAACTGGTCTCTTGACTTTTTTTTTCTTTTTTTTTTTCAGACAGGGTCTCACTGTATAGTTCACGCTGGCCTTGAGTTCACTACGTAGCCTAAGCTGGCCTTGAATTTGCAGTGATCC
This sequence comes from Chinchilla lanigera, assembly GCF_000276665.1. Lineage (NCBI taxonomy): Eukaryota > Metazoa > Chordata > Mammalia > Rodentia > Chinchillidae > Chinchilla > Chinchilla lanigera. Next base: position 24,539,249 of record NW_004955414.1, read on the forward strand.
TCCTGTTTCAGCCTCGTGAGTGCTGGAATTACAGGTGTGGCTGTAATTCCCACACCTGGCTCTTGACTTTTTAATGGCAGCACAAACCCTGATTCTAAATATGACCAAAGACACTGCCACGAGCCAGCCCAGCTGTAGCCCACACGTAAGAGCAGCAGACAAATCAAGTATGAGCTTAACACCTAACCTCAATTACTTTCCAGTGTGCCCTTCTTCCCCACTGTGGGCCCCCAAGTACTTTAGAGTGCTACAGACCTCTCAAACACGTGCTCATATTTTCTCTCATTTGAGTCCACCAGCAAGCCCACGAGGTTAAACACACTAAGTATTTTCCTCAAAGACGGAGGGAGGGCTCAGGGAGGGTAAGTGTCTTGCCCCATGGTCACTCAACTAATGCAGAACCAGGCCTAGAAACGCTCGACAGCAGTGTGACATCAGTTTCTCCCTACGTCAGCAGTTCATGGTAGCCACCGCACAGGGCTGTTTGTAAGGTCCAGTGAGTTAACGGTGTCGGCTTCGCAGTGGCACTACGCTGCTGTCACCACTGTTACCTCCAAGAGCACCATCACCAATACCACCAGCCAGAATCCCCAATTCCAAATCTAGAGTTCTTTCTCCTCTATTCCACTGCATCTTCGCAAAGACTGTTCAGACACAGTTTCATCTAACCCCGGGTGAGTACCAGCCCAAGCCCTGTAATTTGTCCATCAAACACAGAACTCACTGGGTCCCCTATCTCCTCCTCCCACAAACCTCCATATTTGCGTGCATGGAGAAATACACACCATCTTTTCTGTAATTCCACCTGTACTCTCCTGGCCTCTGATCTTACTTATACTGTGTTAACCACCATCCCATGGCTACCTCAGCCTGCACTACGTAGGTCACTTATATCCAGCTTTTCCTAGAACAACCATTTCGTAGGCACTAACTGTTCACCAAGCCCTGAGCTAGGTACTGGGGAAAACAGCCTTTGTCCTGTAAAACATACCAAATGAGAAGTGCAGGAACTAAAGGGGCAGTGAAAGCACAAAGAGACCCGAAAATGACTGTCTGGTGACAGCATAAAAGATTTCCAAGAAGGCAATAGTGACATGAATTTTACAGTAATTGGAGTTCTCTCTGTAAACAACAGGAGAGCCAAACATTATGAGCTAAGATAGAGGGATACCAAGCATCACACAGAGTAAGACAATCACACGTTGCCAGCATGCAGGATGTGTGTGTGTGTGTGTGCGTGTGTCTGTGTGTGTTACTGTGGATATTGTGGAGAGCTGGCTGTTGTGGGAGAAAAAACTCACACATGTGGTGTCAGGAGTTGTGAGTAGAAACAGATCACAGCAATAGAAGCAGCATGAATGAGAATGCGAGAAGGAGAAACGCTGGATGTGGGAAAGTGGGCAAAACGAGGCTAGAAAGACAGAACGGACCTGAAATGCCAAGAAAAAGAGACACCTGAGCTTGCCAGCAACCTGAGACACAGCAGCCTCAAAGGCATCTTCCTCCTCCTCCACCAGCCCTTTCTAAGCCCATCCTGCCCGGCAGCAGGACAACAAACATCACCTCTGTTTTTCAGGAGCTGGGTGGCAATCGAATTGCCTGGATATGTTGCAGTGTACCAGCTTTAGGCAGAACTCTTTCTTCTTTTTTTTTTTTTTTTTTTTTTTAAATTTTGAGATGGTCTTGCTCTGTAGTCCATGCTGGCCTTGAACTAACTATGCAGCCAAGGCTGGCCTCAAAATCACAGCGATCCTCCTGCCTCAGCCTCCCAAGGGCTGGGATTACAGGCATGTGCCACAGGGACCAGCTTAGGCAAAACTCTTTAACAACTGTTTTCTCCCTCCTGTCTTCCCCTCCTTCTAAAGAACTGTTTATCCCTACTCTCACTTCTGCCCCACTCTGAGCCCTGCATTTTATGCCAGTGCTTTTACACAAATTCAGCTTCATGTCTTGAGTGAAATATAATTTCACTGGAATGTAATTCTGGAATGATCTCATTGAAAATGCACATCCAGCAAAGGCCATGAGCAAACTTCAGGCCAGCCCATTCACACCCAGAGCCAAGAAGACTACAGACCCCTTTCCCTTAAATGGAGAATGTGCCTGGGACCCAGAGCAAAGCGCAGGAGCTGCCCACAGATATTACCCTGCCTGCTGACTGAGACCTGGGTCCAGAGCAGCGACTACCTCCGACCACCCTGGCCCCATACCAGGACGGGCTGAAGAGTACATCAAGGAAACAGGCCTCACCACACAGATGCTGTCTCTGTCCCTCAGGAGGGCTCAGGCTCCATGTCACAGGTCACCAGCTGAAAATGGGAGTAGTCCCCTCTGAGAACCCCTCAGACAGCAGAGCGAGCAGAAGCCAGGCTGCTCGAGACCCTCCCACAGCTACCATCTGCCTTTACCGGAAGATTCACAAAGCAGGGTATTCAACGCTGAAGCTACATGGCAAAGCAGGTCTAGCCCAGTCCAAAAAGCTGAGACAGTGGAACTGGGGAAGAAATAACATACTATGCGGGACTCTCAAAAAAATCTTAGCTGAAAAATCACCAAGCTGGAAAAAATGTCCCCATTCCAGATCTGTTTCCCACCCTTGATGAACCCTCATAAAACACCAGAAAAGTAGGGAGAAAACCCTAATGGCTTACAGGGTCTATGGGAACTTTCTGTACTATCTTTGCAACTTTTCTGTAATCTAAAACTATTCTAAAAAAAAAAGAAACTTATTAAAAATATGAGCTTGTCATGGTTTCCTCTAGAAGGAATGGTGGGAAAAGTACAAACTCTTAAGTATGAGATACGGGGTGAAAAACCCGCCTCCACTAGCTGCAAAGCTTTGGATGAACCACCTAATCTTTCTAAGCTTCAGTTCCCCATCTGTTAAACAGCGATGACAGTTCCGACCGCAAAGTGTTTTTGTGTGGATTAAATAAGATACTGTATGGAAAGGGCTTCCCACTGCTGAAAGTCCTTTCTTTCTGGGCAGTAACAGTTCTCGATCGAGGCAGCCTCCACTTGGGGTTCTTGATGACTGCAAGGGGAAGCGCTCACTTCAGCTCCTCAGCCCTCCCCGTCCTTATGACTTACAGTCTTTTTTCACATACAGCAAAACTCTAAGCCCAGAGCAATCACCCGAAGTGCTGAATGAAGGCTGCCTCACAGCAAGTTCCAACTGGCGAAAGCACACCTTTGTTGACAGAAACATGTTCTCCTTCCTGCTTTCCTTTCTTCTGTTAGACTCCAATGTCACTGCCATGAGCTGAACGACTTCCCTGAGGTTTGCAGGCTTCAACCAGAACCAAAGGTCAACAGAGCTGGGCTTGTGGTAGGATTAGCTGGCCCGGGGGTGGGGAGATACGTGCCCTCGGAGTTGCCACACAAGATTCTTCACCCTTGGTAGCACCACTACCATCCTCCACCACCCTACCCTTGCCCATACCTTGTCCCACATGAAGCTGGGAGATAAACTAAAAATCCGGTAAGGCAACGGACACAGCAAGTTCCTCACAAGAAGTAAGTCCCCAGGGCCGAGGATGAAGACGGCCCCACGGCCTAGAAATGGATTCTTGAGCCTCAGCCGCCCTGCCTTTGGCTGTGGATATGCTACACACTTCTTTCCAAAGGAGACCAAGGTGGACGGACAGTTTAAGAACCCCTTCTGAATCTTGTAAGTGCATGGGTAAAAGGCTTGGAAATTCTGAATCAGGTGAAAAAAGTTATGGCTCTGGTGTCATGTTATCTCCTCGAAAATCAATCATAAGGATATCAGCTGCTTTAAAAACTCACTCAAAACAAAAAAGTCCAATCTCACCCAGAAAATTTAGTATCCAAATAAGGGAGCGCTCAGCGCTACAACAGCCTGTTCCAACTGTGGAAAGCCCTGTGAGAGAAGCAGTTCCCAGGCTTAGGATTCCACTGACAGGTTGTAACCCCTCCCAGCACTAATGAGCACATTCTAGTGGCTAATTTCTCTGACCTTCCAGATGGCTGGATTGGGGACACACCCCAGCTGAGGCCCAAGGACATTAGTTCCTGGCAGGGAGCTTGCAAAAGCTCAGCAGCCCAGCCAAGCCAGATAACAGCCCCAGCAGCTTCAAGGACAAGTTTTAGGAAGCAAAGCCCAAGAAGATGTCCTTGGAGCCACTTCTTATTTAACCAAATATAAGCCAAATATAGCCAAATATGAAGAAATGAACTATGTTGTCATCTTTACAATTTTTCTCCAGCTCATTGCTTCACACCTAGTTCACTGCAGCAGTTTCTGGTTATACAGAATGCACTTTAATTGACTGACAGTCCAGACAATCTACATTCGCTAAGTACATTTTAAGTATGGCTGTTTGTGTTTTTTTTGTACCGGGAATCATCTGTTAATCATCTGCGCTTGCCAGGCAGGCACTTGTGCCGCTGAGCCATATCCCCGGCCCATTTTGAGTATTACTGTTTTATCAGCTGTTCTCCCATCCTCAGTCCTCTCTGCTCATGAAGAGTAAACATCCTGGAACATCAGTAGCATTCTATCATTTTGGGTCCTTAACTGCCCCTCAGCAGAACCAGTTTCTTCCAGTTTCAACCAGCCTCACTTCTCCATTCTTCCTTTCATCTCTGACCATCCTTCAGCCTTCCATCTCATCCCCATTTCCTTCCCACTTCTCTCTCCAGGCAGGACTCCTCCTTCCTCAAACATGTCCTTTTCTGCTTCCATGTTTTTGTGTCCAAACCACTGCCAGGAATGGAGTGCTCTCCTCCTTCCTCTCTGTCTGTCCAGACTACATTCAGTCCAAGCCCTCCGACCCCTGCTTAAGCTCAAGCTGGAAAAACATTTTATCCATAGTGACCAAGCAACTCTTCTGTGCCAGGCTCTAGGCCAGTCACCGAGGACACAGTGAGGAGTTCTACTTGCTCTACCTGGCGGGAGGGGCTTCAGCACGAACTTGCGCCTGCTTACCTGAACTGTGCAGATGGCAAGTCACCCACCACAGCTCCAAGGCTTGCTATGATATTTGTGGAGATTCAGACTGGGTTGGGAGGGCATGAAATCCAGTTGGATGAGATCTTCTTGTACCTTCTTCAGCCTTTCCAAGAAGTCACCTGGCCCAGGTGATTTAGAATAAGAACCACCATCCTCTCTGACATAATAGACAGCAACCCTGCAGTGGAGCTTTACCAGCTTTGATAAAATTTAAGCTGGCTAGGGCCAACCTCACTCAGTAACACTCCTGATCAATCTCGCCTCCATAGGACCAGATTCAGGGCCTCACACCTCTGCACTAAGCCTGGGAGCACAGAAAATGACCGATCCACCCCAGAATCACAGAACCACAAGAACCTCTCTACTCATAATCATACATACCTGTCAGACCCGGGGTAGAGGGAAGGAAGAACATCTAACCGGTCCCTACTTAGATTTCCAGCAATGAAGACTTACAGCCCTCCTGATCACCACCCTCATCGCAAACGACCTGAATCTCAAGCCCCTGAATAAGCACTAACTGTTCAGCCTTCTGCTACTAAGACCACCATAGCAGGAAGGCTGAGTCCATCCCAGTCCACACTAAGGAAGTTCACATCTTTCAGAAGCTCACCAAAATGTAAGACACGTCCTTGGGGTACAGATCTACACAGCTTTTATATGTGTCTAGTTCAGCTAGCAAGGCCATAGCTGCTGTTGATCCACGTGTACCACATGTGGGCACTAACAGGAATCTATGAGTAAATGCTTACGGAAAAAAACATGACAAAGAATAGAAGCTTCCATCAGCCTTCAGGTCACCAGCATCTACCTCAGAGGAGTGCCTGAGCTGTAACAGACACCTTATCGTTAAATCTTGTGGTATCTAGACCCTCACATGGTCCTCTCACACAGCTGGTCCTACTGGCAGGCCCATCGCCTAGCGTAGAGAGAGGACCTAGGACACATTACGTATGTTCAGAGACTCAGCTACACGGTTTCAGTCCCTGTCCACCGCTGTCCCTCCCCCTCCCCCTGACAACTCAAATCTGCAGTCTTCGCATATGTGTCCATGTGCCTGTGTGTCTGCGTTTTATTTACACTACCCATGTCTGTTGTTAGCAACAGAAACAAAGTACTTGAAGGCAGAAAGGCAAGTCTGCCAACTGGCTCGCTGCTTTTCATCCTGATTCCAGCTCAGCAAAGGGACTAGTGAGAGATCCTTCCTGCCCCCATCAGCTATGTGTGCCTGTAGCGCCCATGTCCAGCTCACCCCAAGGTAGTCACTGCTGCACGGGCCTGAGCCATCACACCCCTCTCTGCTTCCTTGGAGGCCATGCCCCGACGCCTCACGGCCTCACCAGCCTGCACCCTGACTGCTACTGGAAGGCAGATCTTTAAGAGCCAGAACTCAGGAAACCCAGTCCCCTGCCCTGGACATTGAAGGATGAGTGGGCACTGCCTCCCCAGACCTACTCTGGAAGGCAGCTGAAGATAAGTGTCACTTGCACATCCTTCCACATCTTCAGGTTTTTAGCTCCTGATCATCTCCGAAGTTCTACTACTACGCTGCCAATAAAATCAACAGGAATCACGGATTACTACTTTGTTTTCAGCAGAGATAAAAAAAAAAAACCCAGAGATAATTCTTACACTCAAGGACTCACAGACCAAAGCAGGGAGACAAGACACAATAGCAAAGAACCCAGGTGGGGGACACTGGCAAACAACACTAAAAGCACGATGGTTAGGGTGAAGGGGCTGCAGCGGCTCAGGGCAGGACCCTGCAGGAGAGAAAGTGTGAGCCAGGCCTTGAAGGACAAGCACCAGTTGAACAAAAGGAGACACAAGGCTGTTTGAAATGAAGAGTGAGACTACAACTCAAGGTCCCAGGACAGGAAAAACAGCAAGCATCATGCCTGTAGTGTTTTTCCCATATCCGACTGAGCCGCAGCCCTGGAGGTATGGAGGAAAGAAACTGGGCTCCACTTGATGAAAATAAAACCCTCACCTCCGAGTCACCATGCTCTCCAGCCCCCACAGACCTCTGCCAAGAGCATGCTCAGTGTTTCCTTTCTCTGTACTGCACTCCTCTGAAATCCTCTCCCCTACTGTGCACAGAATGGAGCCAACCTCAATCCCAAGCACCAAGGTCCCCAAAAATATACAGATGAAGATCTTGGTACTCAAGACTCCTCCTGCTGCCACAAGGGGACAAGCTTCAAGCATCCCCAGCTGCAGTGCAGGGCTAGAGCTTGGATCAGGCCAACCTATGAGCTTGGTTCTGCTATTCACTAGCACAGGAAAAGGGGGATACTGTCAGTTCCTGATAAGCCAGAGCAACAGTCTTTCCTCCTCCCATTCGTAATTACAATCACACCTGCATTCAACTAACACATAGCAAACATCAAGCAAGTGTGCACCAAAGTCCTTAATGCTGGCCATGCACCAAAATGCACTGGCTGTGGGTCCATTCTCAGGAGCTTATAGTCTAGTAAGATGGATACAGAGACATACAAATATGTAACAAAAACCAAGAATACTATATTAAGTGCCATAACAGAGATGAATTAAGTGCCATTAGGGATATACCGTTAGACCAAATGTTGTGCATTCGGTAGAAGGGGATTATTCCCAACTGAAGGATCAAGGAGGCTTCATAGAGAGGTTGACCCTTGCCCTGGACCTGGAAGGACAAATGGTAATAAAAAAGAATATTCCTGGGACTACATGGAACTACATGAGCAAAGGCTTGAGGCAGGAAAGTAGAACACATGAATGAAAGCAAGATGTTCGTGCTGGTGGAAGCTTAGCTGAATGTAGACTGAGAGGAAAGATAGCTGGAAAGACAGAGAAACAAGAGGTCTCAGAAACCTGCAGGAGCCAACTGAATGAAGCATCTTAGTGTTTCTCTGGGGAATCAGAAACTTTCTGAAAAAGAATGATGAGTCAGGGACTACGCTTCTCAAAGACAAAGCAGTACTTAAAACTAGTGGCTACAGCAGAATAATCTGATCATGCCTAGGAAGGAAAAGGAAAGAACTAAGGTAATCAAGTACACGACAAGAATTCTTATCTTTGAGATTCAGGCTGAACAGAATAATAAGTAGGCAGTCCCCAGGCAGCTAAAAGACTGTCCATGGGAGGCTGAGGCCGGAAGCTCGCTGTAAGTTTGAGGCCAGCCTAGGCTACATAGTGAACTCAAGGCCAGCCTGAACCACACAGCAAGACCTTGCCTCAAAAAAAAAAAAAAAAAAAAAGAGAGACTGTCCAACCAAGGAATGGCTGGTAACACGGTTTAGAGGAGGTCATGAAGGTGGGGTCCTCATGCTTCATGATGGGGTTAGGGTCTTTATAAAAAAAAAATCAGAGAGAGAGAGAGAGAG